>NC_091392.1:140366104-140666104 GCF_032191515.1 Phaenicophaeus curvirostris | reverse complement strand
ACCAATCATGCCAGATAGAAAGCAAAGATCATTCTGTATCATAATCAAGAGTCTGAGTCCAATGAGGGCTGCTCATGCCCAGAACTTGCAGGTACTGACCTCTTTCAATCCTACTCGAGACTTGGTAATTTACCATCCTGTCTGGTTTATGTGCATGCCCCTCCTAAATTGTAGGGAAGATAGAACACTTAAAAATACTGTTAAATGAAGCTTTGTTAGATCCTTGTGTGGTTTGTAAGACTTGTCATCTCTTTGAAGTCAGAAAACTGAGATACAAAGTGAGTACACTGACTGAAAAGCAGAAACAGGGAACACCGAGGCTTTCAATAGAAAACTTATAAACTTATAAGAAAAGAGAAAGTGTATTTTTGAAACTACTGTTCCTGATTAAAAAAAAAACAAACTGAAAAAAACCCAAAACCAACTAGCGCTACAGTGATATTCTGTGAAATCCTCAAACTCATTACTACATTTGGTCATTGATAAATAAGTCAGTACCCTCATGACGACCTGTCTAGAAAGCTGTGCAAGTTTCTGGAGCACAAGTGAAAACTGAGCTATTTGTAGTTTAACATTTCATTTCTTTTCATGCATCATATCTTTGCAACCAGAGTAATTTTTAGCTCTTCAAAATACAGGGGTACCGCTTTCGTTTTTGCAAACCTACGTATTTAAAGGAGAGTGTTTAAACAGTGCTGGCAACTTTGTATTTCTAAATGCTACTGTTCTGGTTTTCATCTAAATAAAGAAAGCAGAATTTGCAGTTGAAAATTAAGTTTTTAAGCTCAGAAAATATAGTGAGAAAAAACACGTGGAAAAGCAAAAATGCCAATTAAAAATATCTGTGTTAAAACTGGACCATATTGCCTGCTGCAATGTTACTGTTACTGATGCTATTGCTGTAGAAAACAGAGTATCCAGACCAAGTGCAGAAGCACAGAAATTAACTTTTAGCTACTCCAGCAGGGCAGAGCCCTGTGAATCACACTAGGAAGCACAGATCAAATCCTCTTATGTAAACATCACAGGGGGCTGGCACTAATCCTCTGTGCACCCTAGGAGGACTGCTGATGTGGCATTCCCCAAACGCGCATTTGCTTTGTGTAATTGTGGGCAGTGGTTCTCGGGTGCAGGAGGCCTAAGTACCTTCTGCTCAGGTTGACCAAAAACAGGTGGGGAAAAGGAAATGCTGAATGTGGCCATGGTCTCCCAGGGCCACCTCATACAACTTTTATCCCACTGATAGGATATCCTCTCCCCAGCACACCA
The DNA here is from genome assembly GCF_032191515.1 of Phaenicophaeus curvirostris. NCBI lineage: Eukaryota > Metazoa > Chordata > Aves > Cuculiformes > Cuculidae > Phaenicophaeus > Phaenicophaeus curvirostris. The sequence goes on along the minus strand of NC_091392.1, from coordinate 140,664,835 downwards.
GTGTTACGTGCCTGGATCCAAGCCCAGGGAGAACTGGATTGTCTGTCCCAGACCTGGTTCCCACTGGATCTATATTGCACGTGGGCTCCAGAACCATGTTGCTGGCATCCTCTTGTGTTTTCTAGCAGTTTTCTTGCTTCGGTACATCATGCTGAGGACGCATGTCCTGTTTCACACCAATATTTAACTTGCTGAATCAGTACTCCATGAACTGATTCAGACCGGGTTTCTGGTGACTAACACCAGGCACTCCCTTCCTCCTAGGCAGTGGTAGTTCCTCAGTGCTCCTGAGCCCTGTTCAGCCAGGCAGTTAGAGGACTGGAGACCAGATGCGCTGCTTTCCCCCATGGACCAAGTGGTGATGGATAAGGCCTTATTTCAGGTGGCTGGTTTTTATTTATATGACAGTGTCAATTTGTAGTCTGAACTTTTTTTAAAAAAAAAGTTTGTATAGTGATAAGATCATAAAGTATAATCCCTGCACACACAGATCCTATAGTTTGAGAACTGTTCTTCTCAAAAAGTGTGTGTGGGGTACTGTGAAACTTCTGTTATTACTCTTCTCAGTCAGGTAGGACCAGATGTGGAACAAAGCAAATATCTTAGGAATACTTTTAGCCTTGAAGACTTTATGACAGGCATAGTGACCATTATGACCATCTATACGGTCTTCTGCCAGGTTGTTTTATCATTCACACGTGGAAGTCCAAGATGTAGAGGAGCACTCTTAGTAAAAGCTCTGGCCAAACTTCCATTTGCCATATTATATCACAAAACATGTAATATAATATAAACACAGCAATTTCCCACTAAGACAACCATACAGCATCACCACCAGGTGCTCTCTGGTACAATCTTTCCCTATTTTGTTTAGCAAGAAAAATTTTTTTTTTATTTTGAAAGCGTTAGCAGTTTGACCACTGCTGTGATCTCTGGTTGCAGGAAACCAGTCAGACCTGGCAGGCTCCAGTGTGAGACTGCCTGCTCAAGCCTGGGGACTAGCCCTTATTCTTCATTCTAGATTATCAATAAGACAAAAATGCTTGATCTGCCAACCAGGCCCATCCATTGCATGTAATTTGCCTCTTGAAGGCTTCAGTGCAGAAGCCAGTGATGTCCCCAGCGAGTTCAAAACTCTTAACTAATCTTCTAAAAAAGCTTCAGAGGTCTTCTGGCCTGGCTGCATCTCCCTACTGAGGGTGTTCTTGGATGTCTTCATATCTTGAGTTAGATAATTAATCATCCTCTGAAATATCTCTGGCGTGTGCATGAATATGAAAAGTGCTTTGCAGAACTTACAGTGGTTTGTGTTCTGTCTGTATTTGTCAATGTCAATGTAATTGGATGACCCAGACTCCTAGTCAAAACTAATAAGTTGTTCTGCTCTTGACTGGAGGGTGTTGTGCTACTATTTTGATTTAGAATCATAGAATCATAGAATCACCAGGTTGGAAGAGACCCACCGGATCATCGAGTCCAACCATTCCTATCAAACACTAAACCATGCCCCTCAGCACCTCGTCCACCCGTGCCTTAAACACCTCCAGGGAAGGTGACTCAACCACCTCCCTGGGCAGCCTGTTCCAGTGCCCAATGACCCTTTCTGTGAAAATTTTTTTCCTAATGTCCAGCCTAAACCTCCCCTGGCAGAGCTTGAGGCCATAACATTTACATTTCTTGTAGTTGCAAAGCTTTGACTCGGTTATTGGGGAAGTCATTGAGGGTCTTCTTTTTTTCTTTAATAGTTGCAGTATGGGAAGTTCAAGATGATGTAGATGAGGCCAGGCCATTTTCCACTACCCACTGTAATCCGTCACAGTTACCCACTGTGACCAGACGAAAAAGATGCAAGGGCATATTGTGGTACATCAAATGATACTACACCCAGTAGCATTGCTCGAATTCTTGCAAATTTAGGGAAAACTGGTGGTACTAGAGCATCAGCTTCTATTCTCTGCCTTTTAAAATGTTTCCCTAATTTCTAGATAGAGTGAGATATTTCACACTTCTTTGCCATGTCGTGTTGTGAAATGTTTGGCTATTGTCCTGAGGGTCTTGTAATGTCAATCATATTTTTTATTCTTGCTTAGAGCTCAAATTTGAAGCTGCTTGAGGCAGCATCCTAACAAAAAGAAAACCTGATGGCACAGCTGTAGTTTCAAATACTCCAACAGGTTCACTTAATGCGTACTATTGCGCAATGTCCAAGTTTAGAGCTGTCATGGGGAGCAATTAATCTTTGTCATTTCATACTCATTCTAGAAGTACATGAAGCCCAGAGATATCCCTGGAGCCATATCTCTGCCTGCCACCTTTCATGGAGAGCTTCAGTTCTGCTTCAGAGCCCGTTTACTTGCTTCAGGACCTCTTGAGGTTCCCTAGATGAAGGCAGCTTTTGGAGAAATAACAATAGAAATACTGATCATACAACATAATCCACTTAGTTTTCACAGACACCAAATTTGATGGGTTATTAATTTCTTTTGGTGTCTGCATCAGCTGGCAATTAACAGCTCCTAGTATTATTCTGTCAGGACATTTTCTTCCCCTTCACCTCCTAAGTATTTTTTGTGGATCATATTTTCACCAAATCACAATTCTTTTCATCTGTTGATTTCTGCAGAGAGCAGCAGGTGCCTGGACAACTCTTCACACATGTTGCTCCAGTCGTTGTGTGTCAACACCTCTGCAGCTCCTGCTTTCCTGGATGAGGCTTCCTTCCATTTGGGCAACTCCACCTCCTTTGGCCTTTGACTCTACATCATCTGCAAGTACCATCTGGTCGGGGGCCCCTTAGAAACAGCTTCTTTCATATGACCCATGGGATGCCTGTGAATGCATTGCACTTGGGCCTCCTCCAACTCTTTACTCACTTCACTAGAAATGATTCCTTGAAATGCAGCATCTGGTCTAAATGACTCACCCTGAGGCAGGGAATTCACAGCTGATACCTTTAAAAAACACCCTACATTTCTGTCTCTGTGATTTTATTATATTATTCTGTCAGTAGCCTGTCCGTGGCACTAACTGTGGTATTATCTTTCTCAGCTAACAAACTATGAGTTGCTTTTGTGCAAACTCTTTTCAAAGTATGTCTTAATTCAAGTATTTCTTAAGGCCTCCCCCGGCACACAGTCTCTGTGTATTACTCATTCTGAATTCAATAAACAAAGTTCTGCCTGATTTAAACCATCTTCTGATCAGAAGTAGAGGGAAACCCCCAGCAAAATCTTCCTTGATGCAAAAAACCTATCTCTGTAGAGGTTGGCCTATTGTTACTTCTTGGTTTGCTGTTTATTCAACATTTCCAAGGAGCCACGTTTCTGCTTTTTTCCTTCCTGCATTTCAAGAAAAGTTTTTTTAAGACTCTAGTTTGCAAGATGCATAGCCTACGTATTAAAAATTGTGGCAAAAAGTTTTGGCCTTGCTATCCAGATGCAAGAAGATGCTGTCCTGCTTTCCCTTTACCCACAGATATGGAAAGCCCTCCTACTCAAGGCTAACAATTTTTTTCTTAGAAGAAATGTTTATCCTGTTTTGAGCCCACTGCCACAGTTGCCAAGGAAGCAAAGGCTACCAGGGAAAGGCAGTAACATGCCCAGCACGGAGAGCAGCATTGCCTTCCTTTCCTCCCTGTGGCTCAGAGACAGCAATTACAGTATAAAGCTGCACAGCATGTTACTAATAAAGTACTGCACTGCCTTTTGGAAGAGGTATTGTCTGGCCTAATAATTTTAAACTGCTTATTCCCTCATCTATCTAGGAGTGAGCAGGTACTGGGGGCTGCAATGTATAGGCAACTAAGCTGCCAGAGAATTAATGGTTGAGTTAAAGCCATGCACAGTTTTTGTATGGATGGAGGCTTGAGTCAAGTCAAGGCAATGATGAGAGACTCACAAGACTCTTCCGAGCCTGAATTATGCCCTTGAACTGAGACCTAGACCTGCACAGTCCTGCCTATAGATGACCAGGCTTGCTGCTAAAATGCTTTCCTCAATAAATGAGCGGCAACTAAGGCAGTTTGCCAAACCATCTTGTCCTCATTGTCAGTGTGAAAGAACATTGACTCATACCTCTGTCAATTTGGTTTATGGTTGCTGTGTGGTCAAAGATTAGTAAGGTAATATAAGGCAGTCATACAGGTGGGTTACATACCTTCACAATAAAACATTTGTTTAAGACTTCGTTTCAACTAAAATAGATGTTCTTATGAAGTTTAACAAGTATATATTGGGTTTTCATTCTCTTTTTTTTCACCTCTTCACAGAGAAGAAAGGCCTAGAATAATTTCTTACTGTAGCAGTACAATCTCATTTAACTTTCTAAGCTCTGTAATGTAGAATGACTTTCAGAGAGCACAACAGCTGATGTGTAAAGATAAACAGCATTACTTTATTATTTCTGTGACTCACTTGACATCAGTCCACATTTATTCATACCCTGAGGAACATATTGATGGGTAGGTTTTGGTTTTGGTTTGGTTTGTTACAAAACAAATGAATATTTTAATTCATTTAATTTATGGCGTATATCTACTGCTGTAATAAAATGAAGACGTTTAGGGCAAAAGTCCTTTCTGAGGCCCATGGCTTGTATTCTCAGATTTGCAGGCAACACACCTTTTTTTATTCATTAATTTCTGGGGAGGAACTAGAGTTAGTAATGCTGGTAAAATAACAGCTGCTGAATGTTGTTTCCATAAGACTTAGCAATTATAGCATGTGCCATCACCTAATAACTTAGTTGTTCTCTTGTATAGTCCTCTGATGGTTTCTTTCTGCTTCTCCCAGGGTATCAGATAACTCTAAACACTGAGTATGCTCCAAGAGTCTCTATGCAGAAGGCTCTGCCTTTTTTCTTTCCCTGGAGGGGAAATTGCTTTGTAAGCAGGGCCTCTGGCCTAATGAACAGAAATCTTGGGCACATGGCCAGATCCCCTCCATCTGTGCCTGTCTTCTTTCTAAAGGAAGGCTGATGTGCTGGTTTTGGCTGGGACAGAGTTAATTTTCTTCATAGTAGCTAATATGGGACTATGTTTTGGATTTATGCTGAAATCAGTGTTGATAACAGGGATGTTTTAATTACTGCTGAGCAGTGCTCACACAACATCACAGTCTTTTCTGCTTCTCACCCCACCAGTGAGGGGGCTGCACAAGTTGGAAGGGGATACAGCTGGGACAGCTGATCTCAGCTGGCCAGAAGAATATGCCATACCATATAATGTGCTCAGTGTAGAAAGCTGGGGGAAAAAGATGGAAGGGGGACACATTTGGAGTGATGCTTTCCTGGAGATGGCTGAACACCTGTCTGCCAATGGGAAGTAGGGAGTGAATTCCTTGTTTTGCTTTGCTGGAGCACGCAGTTTTTGCTTTATCCTTTAAACTGCCTTTATCTAAACCCACAAATTTTCTCTTCTTTACCCTTCCCATTCTCTCCCCCATCCCACCGGGAGAGGGTGACCAAGCAGCTGGGTGGTGCTTAGTTGCCAACTGGGGTTAAACCACAACAGCTGATTTTCTTATTTTTTTCCCATCATTCTGGGCATGGGAGTTACTGCTTCCCTGTTGCTGAAGATACCTGAGATCTGACCAGCCATCTGCTGTTCATCTGGGACTGTTACGCTGTGTCTCCTGTCCCTGCGGCATGACTCCAGTGCTTTACTTTTGCAGAGAAATGATATGGTCCTTTGGCAGCCTCCATCTCTGATCCTGTCATACCTGGTACTCCAAGTGCTTTCTGCTTACCTAGTGTACTGTGAACTTTTTCTTTTCAGTAGAAGTCCCTGACAAAAGAGGAAACAAGGAGGTTATATGAAGGAAAGCAAGACCCACCATAAAAGCACTTATTTTCCAAGGTAAACAAGGGATAAGTCATAGACTGCCCCTCTTACTCATTCTTCCATCTAATAGACATTTCTGCAGAGTACAATACCAAACCAATAAACAGCTGATTGCTTCCTGTTGCTGAAGAACTGGTGCACGTGTCTTGCAGTTCTTCAGTCTGTTACATTCCTATGAAGCCAGGAATGAAGAACAAAACCACCTGTATTATAAAAATGCTAAAATAAATCACTTAAATGCAACTATTTGAAGCTGAGGAAAGGATACAAGCTACAATACGGAGACTGACTTTTTCTGGGGGTTTGCAAAGTTGTGCTTTCTGCTTCTCTTCCTCTGATGATTTTCAGTATTTCCATTGTCCCACTGCTTTTTATGCTTGACTGCTGAACAACTTTTGGCCATAGGCTTCTTTTGACTAAGCAGATACTGCTGAAGTTTTCAAACTTCCTGAATTCTTTAATTGGAAATGACTCAAGACAAATATGAGATGCCACCAGACCCCTTCCTGTCATCTGTAAATAATTTTCGAAGACTATCAAGTATTTCGTAGACAGTCAAGTTTTCAGTAATCTCAGAAGGAGAAAGTGAAGATCCAAATGTAAATACCAAGTGGTGTATGATATCTGCCCTGGGAGGCCAGCATGGCAATCAAATTGAAAATACGTTCTTCAGTAGAAAATTGCCTACAGCTTTAATCAGCTTTAGCTGGATTTTTTGCAGAGTACCATATTTACCAAAGTGTAAGGCAACCTTGAATGTAAGATGACCTCCCGCTGTCTATTTTAGCAGGAAAAACAAATCAAATATCATCATGTGTTGAAAATTCTCTGAATAATCACTGCAACCCAGAACAATTCTGCCTCTGACAAGCCACCCCTGATGCCTGCTGGAGACAAAAGAATTAATATGGAGCAGGAAGCATGCTGGTGTTAAGTAAAGACTAGGTTTGCTCTTACATGTGACAGTTGCTTGTTCCCCGTGAAGTCAAGAAAAAGCCAGAAAAAAATAATGGCACCTCTTTAAATGCTGAAGGGTTTTTCCAGGGGCATTTCTGGAGAGAAGTGTACAGAAATGACAGTGAAGACTTCTTCAATAAACAGTGTGTGGGTTTGTGCCTATGATACGTGGATAATGACACGAATGCTACCTGTGGGCAATTACGTAGCTTATTGGATTTACAACATAACCCATACATTGGTGGAGATAATTATTTCAGTAATTAAAGGTATACCTTACATCTAGATCCTAGGATCAACAACTGTGGGAAACCACAGTAGGTTCAGTTTTGTGTTTGGTAACCAGATTGTAAAAGAAAGAACCATGAGCTACAGATACTCCTTGCTAGCAGCAGTGCCTTCAGCTAGATTTCAGGATGCTATTATAAGCAGTACTACCCTTAAAGATCCTTTTGATAAACATTTGATAAAGTCACAAAAGTAACCACTTTGTTATTCAACCCTATCCAGGAAAGGCACATGGAGACAGTAATGCCTTTCCTACATGCAGCCAGCCAGATCTCACGCAGAAAAGCTGTCTTCTGTTTCTGAGCACTGCTTTGCTGTCTGTAGAACTCGTGATTGCAATGGTGAGATTGAATTTGTGGTATAACAGCTCGAATAGGAAAAACGCACATTAATTCTAGAGGCTGGCTAAACCATCCATCCCAAACTCTACACAGGCTGAATGTTTCAGCACTCTTATGAAAATGACTTCATTTTCTTTAGTTGATTTATGATTGAGGTTATTATTCCTTTGGGAATCAGATTAAAGCCAGTAAAAGTCTGAATGCCTAAGTTTCCAAGAATAAGCCCTTTCTTTCCCTACTTCTCCTCCCTCTGGTTCTAAAATCTGAAATGAAAGCCCCCAAATCATTAAAGTTTTATAGATTTATTTAGCTAGAAACAATCTTACTGCACGCAATTACAAGTTTGAAAAGAAAGAGCACCCAGTTTTTAAAAATTTTGCAATTCTTGTGACAGACGCAAATTTCCTGGAAATGGCTTAAGATGTGTTGTACTGATTACGCTCATAATCATGCAATTTCCCTGATTTAGGCTGCAGCATTCAGACTTTCAGTTTACAAGATTGTTGGGGGTAATTCCCAAATGTTTCTGTTCACTCAGCCAAAAACAGGGAAGCTGATACAAAATTATTTTGCTTGGACCTGAACCCTAACATTGCGCAGAGTTAAAGCACTCAGAGCCACATGGCTTTGAACCACAGGAGAAAAGTCATGGCTCAAGGATGTATTACACATACGTGAGGACTACTTGGATGACTTGACAGCTTAGAGATGCTGGGGAGGAATATATTTCAGGAAGGTCAGGGCTTTGGAGCACTGCATGGCATGTCTTCAGCTCTGTGAGCTGTTCTCTGTGGGATCAGGTTTCAGAGAGGAATGCTGTCATGGGCGGGTTTACACCATGACTAAAACTGCTGACTTTCCAGCAGGATGATTAACCTCTTGTTCCAGGCTTGGCACTTGCTTTATTTACTAATGCAGCTCCTGGCTGTTACGTGGCAGAAAACTGAGGGTAAACGGTCTGCCTTGGGAGAATGTGTGAGTGGAGAAAGTACCAGTCATCTCCCCAGCGTCTCCCCAGTGTCTTATTCTCTCCTCCAAGGTAGTAGGAAGAGCCATCATCTTCAGTCAGGGAACTACTAGAAGGGAAGAGCACGAAAAGGAAGAGGGATTCACTGTCAGCTTTGAGCCCAGCAGAAAAAGTAACTACAGAATAGAGCATTTTAGTCTGTGATAAGTCTTTTGTTATGTTCTCAGTGCAGGGAGGAGGATCTGGACAGGACCCACTGCAAAGACAACAGCTGAAGGGAGGATTTATGGCCATGTGGTTCTACTAGAACTGTAGCTTTCTGGTGTCAGGAGATTGAATTGGGACAATTCCTACAAAACATACCTTTTGCTGTATGGCAACAAACTAGCCAGGGGTCAAACCTCTACCTGCATTCACACCAAAATATTATTTTGGGTGAAATAGTGGGTAGTCAATTACAACTTTGAAAGATCAATAATACTTAAATGATAACAGTTTCTTAATGTCACAGAAATACCAAGTTTCTTATTAGCTGATCTTTCATACTAGCAAAAAATGTACCTCAAAATACGGAAGTTCGAAACTGGAAAACGTGTAAACGTTGCTAACTGGTGCTGTGCTCTTGGTTCAGTCACTGCCGATGTTCACAAGTTCTTCATGAGTAACAAGGTTGCATCTTGAATCCCAGCTTCCTAAATCATGGGATTTATTGTCCTTTTTCTCTTGTCTAAGGATGATGTTGGCAGCCATCACGGAAGTATTTGAAATGGCAGGCTTCCTGAAGCCTGAAAAAAATAGAGAAAGCAAACAAAACCACGTTTTGTGTGTGTGTGTGCATACACATGCATACACCTATAGAGTCATAGGTATATGTATATATGTTGTAGATGGGTGTGTCCACATGTATCTGCCCATCTGTATGGAGGGAGGGAGAGGCATAAACTCCTCATGGTCCTTGTGAAATCAAGGATTTCAGGTTTTGGAAGGCAGTCAATGACAATGCCAGCCCTCTAAAAAAATGCCGTAGTGGAAGTTTGGAGGTACAGAGCTGGTTTGGAGCAGAGTCAGCGTGCTCCCATGCTAGGTCCTTTAGGAAACAGCACACTTACGCTTGGGTCTTTCAAGCACTTGATGCACGTGAGCAGCTTCTCTGTGGATGAAGGTGGTAGTCAGCAGGGAATGTGAGCTCTCCATGAAAAAGCATAAGAGCTCTGTCTCTTCCAGCAAAAAGATTCCAGCACCCTGGAATTCCAGCACTTAGTTTTCTCACTCATAGTAGTAAAGCTTGCATCATACTTTGTGAGGTCAGAAGCTAAGGATCCAAAAATTACATTCTTCCTCATGAGTAAGCTGTAGCATGATCTGGAATGACTCATCAGGTTAAAGGGTTGTAAGGCCAAGCCATTTATGAAAATACCCTTTAAATATTGGCTGAGTTTTCTGAGAAGGAAATTTTGTATAAAAAACCATGAAAAATTGCATCCAGTAGGCACTAGATATTTAAATATATTTATGTTAAAATTTGTAATTCTATTTTCCTTTTATTCTTTATTTTTTTTCTATATGGAAAAGTAAATTTTAAAGCAAAACCCCAATACATAAACGCTTGCAAATATTCTTACTATCCAGCATATTCAGCCATATTTAATTAACTGGTCAGGCTTGGTTTTTACCAAGCTCTTTCTGCGGCTATGACAAATTATATCTTCCAGATCTGATTATTCATTAAAAGTCTACTGTGAATTTCAGCCTCCCTCATGCTTAAAATGCAGTGCATGTTTAATGAGATTAAGAATTAAAATATGTTTCTTAATTTTATTTAATATATGACTTGAAATTAGAGTTTAAATTAGAAGGTCACTACAGAACACATCAATTAACTGTACTGAGCTAATTAACTTCTATATTTTTTTTTTTTTACTGAAGCACATATATTTTCAGACCTGAAAGATTTGACTGGACTGTTTATTACTGAGATTAGCTTAAAAGCTTTGTTTTGATTTCAGTGATGGGCACATTTTAATCCACTTTTGAAGTAAATTATTAGTGATTGAATGCTCATTGCAGTTATCAGAATGATTCAATTATTAAATGAAACATTATTTTAGAGTACTGTTTCACACTCTTTCTTGAGTGGCATAATAAAATGTTGGGAAGGTTGTTGCAGGATTTTAAAGGCATGAACATCTCACTGCTGTGCAATAATAAGCAACAAAGATTTTCCTCTCCTGCAGTAGGGGAGCAGGATTAGAGCTGAGGTTCTCAGTAGGTGCTGCTCAAAACCCCTGAGCCTGGCCCAGTTCACAGCAATGGCTATGGGCTGGTTCCCAGTGATTCCTATAGATCCCGGGTTAGATGGATTAGAGCTGTGTTGCACAAACTACTGTTGGCATATTGTTTTCATATGCCTGTTTCTCTGAAGAAAGGTGGTTTATTCTTTTTGTCATGATGATGACATTTTTTCTTTTTCTTTTTTTTAACCAACTATTATCCCTGTATGGAAGACTATTTTCTCCATTTGAGGCTATTAGAGACCCTTTAGCGCAACGTTAGGTAAAATTTGCATGAGAAATTATTTGTAGCACACAGCCAACCACCACTTCATTATACTCACAGGAAACTCCCTCTCCTCTCAACAAAGCAAAAATTTAAAAATAGGACTCTATATGCAGAGCCTGATGTTATCGCTGCTGTCTTCAGCTGCAGTCCTGTCATTTATGACAGTTGTGTAATTTGTGCGGCAAAGGTCTTTACAGGCTGAAAACTTGCTGGAAGAAATGCAATGCTTATGAAAATGCCATTAGAGTAATAATCAAGAAGGAGGACGCAGTGTGAAAGACAAGTTTAAAGGACAACACAAGCATCCCAGACCCATCCCAATAGATCTTTTCAACTGCCTTAACTGGGAAGGAAAATAATCCATGGACAACTTGACAAAGATTGTTTCTCCTTCACAAGTAACTCCAAAATCCAAATGAAAGACTTTTCCAAAATATATTTTCTGCTTCAGCTACAGCTACAAGCAAGTCCTACCGCTTTTGTTATGAACACTTCTCTGACTCAAAATTGAACATGAACAAGTCTTTGTGTCTTACTAGACCAACACCTGTCAGAAAGGCTAAGATTTAATGTCAATAGCTTACATTTCTTGTGGCCCTTTTATCTGTGATATCTGTGATAATACGTCATTCTCTACTCTCCCTTCGTAACATGTTTCTCCATGGCATCCTCTTCTGCATGGAAGAAGCCCTCTGAGGTCATCTCATGTTCCAGCAATGTGTTTGCAAGTCCCTCTTCTGCTGTGGTGCCTGTAAGAAAACAGCTGCTATTTAATAGCTTGAGAGAGGCACCTGTAAAACAGGAGCTATGCTAAAAGCATAAGAAACTTTGATACAGTTTGTTTTTATATTTGACAATGTCCCTCTCTCTAAAATGGGGACAGAGCTTGTTTTCTTAGAGCCTCATCTATGAAGGGCAGCTCAAGTGTGGCATGGGGCATTAAGAACCTGTGGCAGGTTCTTACAAACATTAATTAAATGTTTAAAAATAATAATATGTACACCCAGCCCCAGTTAACTGAGCCTGGTTACATAAGCAGTCATTTTGCTGCTGTGGGACTTTCTTTGCTGCTTGGCAAGAAGAGCTGGAAAATAGATTTTTCTGATTTCTAAAACTAGCTGGTGCCACTGCCAGTTTTGGATAGACACATGAATCCAGTTTTACAATCTGCGATGGAAAGCCTGTTTGAAGACATAGTAGGCAACAAGCCCTGACTCACTAAAATAATCCTTAAATGTCAGATATTCCTCAGTGTTGGATTGAAGGGTCTGCATTTAAGGCATTTGTTGTGTTTGGCATTCATGAAGTTCAGGACAAATGTCGCCATTCAGTTTTTGAGGAAAGAAATAATAATAACTGGGAACTTCCTTAGGTGTTTACTAAATTAACCTACTACTGTGCTCCTTAAAGTTTCACCTGAGAAGTGTTTTTATGGGGGCCTAGTTATCAGTATTAATTCCCAGAGCTGTGCATTATTGTGTTAGTTTTACTGAATATATGGAGATGAGAGATCACAATAGCATAAGAAAACCATTAATAATAATACCAATGAAAAAGGAAATCATAAAAGATAAGACACATTTTTTTCACATTTCTACAAAAATATAACAAAAGAGAACATGCAGATCTATACCATTGTAATTAATAACCATTTAATGATAAATGCAGAATCTGATGAATAGTTTTCAAAAAGACTGCCACAGATGTGGCAATGAATAAATAAGAATATTCAACAGTTTCTGAGTCTAGCATATTCCATTTCACTGTGCTTTGCAAATATCAACTGGGGAGTAAACATCAGCCTGAGATAAATGTGTGTCTCATTCCATGGTAGCGAGAGGGACTGCAAAACACAGAGGGACTGGGTGATCTGCATAGAAATGTCCTCATGCTCTTTCTTTTCCTTCCTGTGTGGTGTCAGCAACAATAAACTGAAAAATAATGTCTGAATTGCACCTGCATGTACATCACGTGTTTGTCTGTGCACTGCTTTTTTCCTGAGCGTTAGCACCAGCCAAGCTATGCACTGTGCCATGCATATAATGCTGTTTTTATATATGCAGAAGTATGAAGTAATAGCCTGTTTTTCTGTTAGATTTTAAACTACATCATGTTTATATATTTACCAAACATATCTGTGAGAAAGGAATATATGCAATGAAAAATATAACACTCAAATTTTTGTTTCAGTAATCAAATCAAGTAAAAGTAAAAAGCACTTTTCTTATTTTGCAGTAAAAATTAAATAAAAATTATTTAAATACACTATATATATGGCTGTCACAACAAAAAACACCTTCTAAAAGAGCAAAATAATCTTTAGCTTCAGAAAAAGTAAAGCAGATGTTCTTATAGAAGAATAGCTGCTGAGCATTATTTTGCATGTTTTCAAAAGTCTGAAAGCTATTTCTCTCAGGAAAGAAAGAGCTTCTGACTGAGTTAATCTTCAACCAGAAAAATAACACACTCTCTTTCAGTAAAAGTCTGGATCCTTTTTACATGCCTAGAATGAATGCTCACACTTAGCAGTTGACCCCCAAAACGGTAAATTAGGAAAAGTGAAAGGGTCAACTTTCACCTTTAATGACCAAGTAAATTACAAATCTGATTGTTTATCATTAGTATATATTGACAAGTTAAACATTTACACTTCTGTAGAGCACACAAGACACCAGGCTTTGACTCTAAAAGGAACAGCAGGGTGTGAAATACACAGTGGAGGAAGTCTAAGTTCTTTTCGGAGACAGGGAAATTCTTATTGTCACTCCAAGCTGTATTTTCAGACTCATTAAAACTCATGTATGGAATTACAGTGACTTCTCCTTCCTCTCACAGCCCTGTTGGAGAGAAGTCCATCTCTATTTGGAAAGTTTTTATATATCTGCTGAAGGGATTAAGTGTAGGCTGAGGGCCTATTTTGTTATTACAAGAATATTTTACTTAATAACGAGCAAGAACAGAAAGGAAGAAATGAGGTATGCCCTTTCCTGAATCAGCATAGTAAAGTACCTGGAGATGCTAATAAGTTGTGCTGACTTCTGCATTTTTTCTCTCTGTGAAAAGCATTAACCCTCCTCCGCCAGCTGCCTCAATCTCTTCCCAGAAAATTCCAGAGTTATAGATCTGTATTCCAAAAGCATTAATTTCCTTAGTGATGGAATTCAGAGGGCAAGGTAAAAAAAGGCAAATGTACTACCAAAATAACCTAAAAAAAAGAACCCAAAATCTTCTTTACTGTGAGGGTGACAGAGCACTGGAACAGGCTTCCCAGAGAAGCTGTGTAATCTCCTTCTCTTGAGATATTCCAAACCCACATCAATGCAATCCCATGCAACCTGCTCTAGGTGAAACTGCTTTAGCAGGGGGATTGGACCAGGTGATCTTTCCAACCCTGACCATTCTGTGATTCTGTGATCCTGTGAAAGAGAAAGCTCTGTTGGAGCAGTGCAAAATAATCCTATATTATTTGCTACATGTGCAGATCCATCCATGTGGGCTGCAGATGCGGCAAAACATGCTTCTGTCTTTCTCTGGGCTCATGGACTGTTCTCATTCAGCCTGTTCTCATTCATTGTGATCCCTCAGTTCAACATGTTTAACCAAGGCTAAAGACTGGGTCATCCTGGTTTCCAGGATGCTGATAACATTTTTCAAAACCAGATACTTTTTGCAAAGATTCTGGTGTTGCACCTTTATACCTTGTCCCCAAAGGTGGAAGGAAGGCTGTTACGGCAATGAGATTTGTTCTGCTTCTTCAAGTCTGTGCTAGGAAGATCCGGAGTCTCTCATGGGACTCTTTACTAAGGAGTGGAAAGAGGGAGAGCAGGGCTTTTGACAGCACCTTACTCAAAGAGTTCCTTGTTTGCTGTTGGAGGCAACAGAATTCTCTGTGTTTACCGTTGTCACAACACAAAGCTACTCAAAAGTTGTTGTGGACCTGTCACCATGCGCTTGTGTAAACACTTGCAAAAGCAAATAATTTAGCAAAAATAATATGAACTGTAAGTGCCAACACCCTTTTGCTAGTTGGCTACATCTTAAACTACTTTTTGTGCTCGCTTTCATGGCTAAACTCAAAATCTTCTTAGGTGTTGAGAGCTTTACATAAATATTCATTGCAAGACCACTGGAAGACAGACAGAACTGAAATGCATCCGAAGCCAAGGTAGGTAGCTGCAGGAAGTGGAATCTGCTGTGATTATTGCTTGCAAATGTCCTGGGTGCACTGGGAACCGCTTGATGGCATAGGATTTTTTGTTGAAGTAGATCTTTGGTACAGGATTCACAGCCTTTAGCTTCAAAATGGTAGAAGGACTTGTTACTGTATTTCCTTAAGCAAAGTAGAATAAAAAGCAAAACTAACTAGATTTCTGCCGACAAATAAATATCCTGGGCTTCAGTAATCTTTCAGATAGGTCCTTTGCTTCTCATTTCTCTCCTCAATAGTGCTTGGATAGTATCTGAAGAAGGATAAGGGTAATGATAAATTGATTATAAACTTCTATGAATTAAGAAACAGGATGTAAAGTTATTAAATTTGTGGATGAGTAACAGCTGAATCACAACTGTGACTTGAATTGGCAGACTCTTTGAATCTCTATTCCAAGAGAAATTCCAGAATAAGAAGTCATTCCAAAACAAACAAACAAAAATATATTTGAGATTGCACATGGAAGGAAATTTTTGAATTTTTTTTTTTCCAGGACAGCATTTTGAATTACGTATTTATTTGTTTTTCTCAAATTCTTCCTTGAGGTCCTTGAACAGCCAACAGCTCTGGCACTTTACCGTGCAGTGATGTGGGAACCTCAAGACTGAGAAAACCAAAAAAGCCTCATTTCATCAGTCTTGGAAGTCCTGGATAAAACCTTCACATGAGCATCTGTTTTGGAACCCGGGGCTGGGTTATTGTGGGATAATTCATACAACAACATAGACTAATCACGAGGACCTTGTCATTTAAATGCTCCAATTACTTTTTTTCCACAATAGCTTCTGTTCTTCTCCATGTCCCACAATGCATTCCAGGGCTACTATGATAATTGGAAGTATATTCCTGTGCATGAAGTGGACATTAATTAGCACCTAGGGGCCCATTCTAGTGTCCTGACTCATATGGCATGGAGGTGTTACCTCAGAGTCGCTTCATCGCAGCCTGTGGACCTACTGCTGATGAAAGGCACTTCCTGCTCTGGACGAAGGTTGGCTGGGCAGCTCCGAGCCACCCAGATGGGACAAGAGGTTCCGCTGACTCTATCAGCCTGCAATGCTGTGGCCTGGGGCCCTATAAAACAATAGTTACACGAATGTTTCCAATTATTTTTCTTGACTAGTGCGCAATATGAGTGGCTCCAGATTTTAAGTCTGTGAGCAATGTAGGAACGCTGTAAAAATTGGGATTGCAGGCAGTCTTCTAGTAAATGAATAACTTTGACTACTAGGCAAGTCATCTGTAAATGGGCCTTGAGTTATGAAGACACAGACCAACTGTGAGGAGTATTCTCCTCGAATACTGTGCCTCCTCGATTACTGTGTTCAGTTCTGGGCCCCTCACCACAAGAAGGATGTTGAGGTTCTGGAGAGAGTCCAGAGAAGAGCAACAAAGCTCGTGAGGGGGCTGGAGAGCAGGTCTTTATGAGGAGCGGCTGAGAGAGCTGGGGTTGTTTAGCCTGGAGAAGAGGAGGCTGAGGGGAGACATCATTGCTCTCTCCAACTACCTGAAAGGAGGTTGTAGAGAGGAGGATGATGGCCTCTTCTCCCAAGTGACAGGGGACAGGACAAGAGGGAATGGCCTCAAGCTCCGCCAGGGGAGGTTTAGGCTGGACATTAGGAAAAAATTTTTCACAGAAAGGGTCATTGGGCACTGGAACAGGCTGCCCAGGGAGGTGGTTGAGTCACCTTCCCTGGAGGTGTTTAAGGCACGGGTGGACGAGGTGCTGAGGGGCATGGTTTAGTGTTTGATAGGAATGGTTGGACTCGATGATCCGGTGGGTCTCTTCCAACCTGGTTATTCTATGATTCTATGATTCTATGAGTATTAGGGAATATTAAAATTAATATGATATACTACTACTTCAATTACAATAAAAGTACTGCACGCGTAAGCGATGGGAAAAGTGGGAGGGACATAACTCCACTGATTAGCATAATTACATCCATGCATCTGGTTTCCAAAAGCAGGGTGCAAATTGGTTTCAGCTTGGCATCAGCACCTCCTGCCAGCCATGCAGCAAGACAGCTGTGAGCAGACACCCCGGTCTCTGCTTCGTGGGGTGAATCTGGCAGCCAGGGTGGAAAGAAACAAAGGGTGCTGATAAAAACAAAATTCTAGTTGGCAGGTTCTGCAACCAGTACATATTAAGTCTTGCTTTTTTCCCTTAATGCTATTAATCGCCTTTCAAAGCCCTTACAAAATTCACTTCCTTGATGATATAAACCACCCCCTCCAGCATCAGTTTTCTGCCCTTTTCCGTGCTCTAAATCCATGTGCACTCAAAATCCTCACCTGGAGGACTGTGGGTACAAATGCTACTAAATGCAGCTTCGTTGGCGGTTTCTACAGAATACGATGTGTCACTGCCCTGTTCACAGGAATCAGATAACAATGCCAGAAGGAGGAACCAGAGGAACCAGGGCCAAGTTATAAATCATCTGGGCAGTGTCCTGATTGTGCTATCTCTAAGAGGCACGTCCTGCCCATAGTGACAGCTTGGGATTAAAATGTCAGCAAGTACTTCATGAAAGTTGTTATCTATGAATTATTTCATAACTCTGCAGATTATTCTGTAAAGGGTTATTCAGACTTGAGAATTGTTGTCTTAACTGTGCTTGGACTGGAAGAATAACTACAATGCACTGAGGTTAGTGAATGAGCTTAGTGATAGTAAAACATTTTAAAATGCTTTAAAATAAGGAGAAAGCTGAAATTATTTAAAGACAAAGCCCTGCCCAAAAATGTTCTAAGTAACATGCCCATCACAAAGGTAATACAGAAATATATGACAACTAGAAGGTGAAAAACAAATCTTAATTGCTTAATGCATTGCTTTTCCTGTATTACTGTATTATTGTTGTACTGGATTTTATCAACACCATTTATTTTATATTGTTAAAAGACGGTAAAATGTTTTAAAATAGAGCATTAATAGGTTTAATGTCTCCCGTAGAACCAGATGTAACTAATATAATGAGAAAAGACTGCATATCTGCCAGTGAAGAGAAAGCCTTAATATTCTTCTATATTTCGGAAATGATACACTAGGTGTTTTTTTCTGTATGAAATAGATGTCCAGTGTACATCCTGCTAGGTAAAGAATTGTCATCTAGGATATATTTCTTTTGGACAAATAGCTCTAAGCATGAATGAATGCAGAGTAATTAATTCAGTGGTCAAAACACAGGCCTTGGTACAAATACAGTGCCTGTGTATAAATGTTGCTTTCCGGATGAATATTTATTATTTCTCAGTGGTTATTGTGTGACTGATGATGCATTTACAAATGGAAACAAATCCTTTTTTCCTCTCCTTTAACTGCTAGCCTTGCAATCTCAGCTTAAGATTTAGGAGTCAGCTTTGAGATTTCTCCTTTTGGCACATAACCCGCAGACTGGCAGAGCTGCGAGACCCTCACCCGCACTCTTGGTCCTGTCTCCCCTGGTGCTCTAAGGAGGGTTGGTGCAGAGGTAAATGGTGGGAGCTGTGGCAAACGGCAAGCTCTCTGCTGCTGAAGTGCAGACCCCTGGTGCTGAAAACAGGCGTCTATCCAGCTGAGATGCATGGATGTGCATTGGTCTCTGCCACAAGCACAGGTCTGAGCCTGCTGGCAGGACCACACCTGCCCATCATTCACATATTTTCTAAAGCTGGAGAGACCATGAATGTTTCCTGCTTCGCAGAGGTGTGATCTGGCGTGATCAGCCTGGACAGCCAAAGCATACGCAGTTATGGGGAGGTGGCTAAATATCTCTCCCGATTGGCTCGTCAAGGAGGGCTGGTGACTAGCTTTGGTTAATCACTCATTTCATAGATAGCTGAAGTCATGTGTGGCAAATCCCTTTCTGTGGACCTAAGTGACCAGCAGCAATTGCCACCTGCAATTCTCATTTCCAGTTATCCTGTTTGATAACACCACGATACTCTACATGAAAGAAAGTAATACTATTTAATTTGAATAATTTTTCAAGCTGACGTACTGCCCTTTGCTGTGTGCTTACTGGTTGAGCAGCAAATCAGTCCTGATCAACTTTACCTGAAACAGAAAACGCTGTTTTCACAGCGAAATACCCAGCCTGGTACCCAAAGAGCTTACTGATGCTCATTTTTCATTTGTACATTAAAGCGTTGAATTTATTGTTATACAATGTTATATACCTCACATGATGGTAGTGAAGTATTTTGGGGTATCTCTTATTCTTCTGGATTCTCCTTCTTTGTCTCCTGTTGTTCCCGCTTCCATCTGTAGCCACCTCCTTCTCCCCCTCACGCTGCCCCCCCCCAGCAGCAGCCATCACTTAGGGAACCTGGACTGATTTTCCTTGAATAGTGCCTCTCTTACCCCAGCCTTGCTATAGTTTTGGCAGTAATACAATAACATTACATTATCTCTTGTCTAAGCGTGATTAGAAATCTTAACATACCCACTTTAATTTGCTGTTGTAGTGAAGTTCCTCTGTTATCTGTTATACAAGATGGGCAACTTCTTAAAATAAAATGTTTGTTTTTAACAATTACTGGCCTTTTTTTTCTGGCATTCCCAACATTGCCACATTGGAAGGATGGGATGTCATCGAAAGGGACCTGAACAGGCTGGAGAAGTGGACCTGTGAGAACCTCATGAGGTTCAACAAGGCCAAGTGCAAGGTCCTACACCTGGGTTGGGTCAATCCCCGTTTTCAGTACATGATGGGGGGTGACGTGATTGAGAGCTGCCCTACAGAGAAGGACTTGGGGATACTAGTTGATGAGAAGATCAACATGAGCCGGCAGCCAGAAGACCAACTGCATCCTGGGCTGTGTTAAAAGAAGCATGACCAGCAGGTCGAGGGAGGTGATTCTGCCCCTCTATTCCTCTCTTGTGAGACCCCATCTGGAGTACTGTGTCCAGTTCTGGAATCCTCAACTTAAGAAGGATATGGAACTGTTGGAACGGGTCCAGAGGAGGCTACAATGATGATCAGAGGGCCGGAGAACTTTCCCTTTGAGAACAGGCTGAGAGAGCTGGGCTTTTTCAGCCTGAAGAAGAGAAGGCTTCGAGGAGATCTTATAGCGACCTTCCAGTACCTGAAAGGAGCCTACAAGAAAGCTGGAGAGGGACTATTCATAAAGGCTTGTGGTGATAGGACAAGGGGGAACAGGTATAAACTGGAGTGGGGCAGATTTAGACTAGGCATTAGGAAGAAATTCTTCCCCATGAGGGTGGTGAGGCACTAGAACAGTGCGTATATTAAGCCAAACATTCCCATGCTGGAGGAAATAGTTCATTCTCCATCTTGCCTTGGAAGAACGAACTTTTAGCTTGGCCTTAGCCTTAACTATTTACTAGCTTTTAAACATTTCTGCAGAAAGTCTGTTGGATTTTTGAACTCTTCTGGCACCCAAACAATCCAAGCATTTTCAGTACAAACATCGGTCGCTATATGCATATTAACTGTGCCCCAAATGTCTCTCCACATTTAGTGTTTCTACGCTTGTGTAAAATGAGTAATAGAACCCAAAGGAAATTTTAATAAATGCCTTAATCTGCTCTTATTCCAATTCCTGCACTGAAAATTTCCCCTCCAGTGCAAATTAATCTACACATTCATTCCTTCTCTCACTCCTTGTTCCCATTTACTCCTCTCTATCTTCTTTTGGTTTATATCTTGCCCTTATCATATTTGTGTCTCTAGTCCTAAGAAAAGATGACTAGGCAGGACCTATTTGGTCTCTTTGAACCCTTGTATATCCACCTCTGTCATAAAGCAGTTTATGTCTCACCAATACAACAGCTTTAGGTCTGTTCCGGTTCCTCACTGTTTTCACATTTGAGAACTTTGTTCTATTTTCTAAACTAGAATTATTAATGTCCAGCTAAGTGTCCTTCATTTGCCTGTTGTACCAGTTCTGGGAAAAAAAAATCCACCCTTACTTTCTCACTTCTGCTTTATGTGCTTCCCAGCCTCTGTACCTGGTCTGGTTTTCCTCCTTTCTCACTAAACTCCTTCTAGACTATCAGTGCCTATAATGTTCAAAACACTTCCCAGACCTTCCAGGGTGGATAGGCCATGTCCTGGCGTTTCACAGCCTGAAGGATATTAGCAGGCAGATGTTTGTGGATGCAGGCAGGGACTTTCTGTTTGTGTTAACAAGAATCATCATGGAACAGAAAGACAGAGATGGGAAAAAGATGGAGAGAGATACCACAGTGAATGCATTCTTTTCTAGTTCCTCACTAGGATTTCCTTTTCTTTCCACTCCACTTAAAAAGAAGACCTTGGTTCAAGGACAACGTATAAAAAAGAGTGGCTCCAGAAAGAAGAAGCAGCACATCATTGATGATAGACTTGAGAAAGAACAAGAACTGTGAGAGTCTTTCCTTTATTTGCTGAGGAGAACATGAAGCACTTCCATCTCGTATGGGTGGGGTGCCTACTAGCATGTTTTTCTGCTTGTGCAAGCAGGCTACCTGGAAAGAAATCCATGGGATATAAGTAAGGCAATATCACCCCAGGGCAGTGAGAAATCGGCAGCATTTGTATCTGTCATCATCCGTTCCAGATGACACAAACACTGCATGGATTCTAGGGAGTGGCAAAACTCAATGTGTTGCGCTTGTCTTAAACACAAAGGTCATGGAACACTGATATCTTATTTTACTATTATTCTATTTATTTATTTATTTATTATTTTAAATTCTGATCAATCTGTTACCTGTTACGCAATGCTCCAAGTAGCATTGCTTCTTCAGTGAAAAGCTCACTTCCTTTGTGCCTGGTCATGCTACATGCAGTAACTGGAAGACAGAAATTTGCTGGGATGGAGAAGTTTTTGTTCACTCCTGTCAGTTTGACAACACTTCTAGTTAAGTATAGATCTAAAGACAAGGGAAAAGAACAGAAAAAAATATAAAAGCCACAGAATCGTAGAGTCATAGAATGGTTTATGTTGGAAAGGACCTTAAAGATCCCCTAGTTTCAACCTCCCTGCCATGAGCAGGGATGTGCATCTTCAGCAACAATCCTTCTTTCAAGACTGCACATGGCAGATTTGGAAAGCAGCAGAGGATGATTATGTAGAGAAGACACGAACGACACAAAAAACATGGCTGGGCTGTTGAAATAACCAGTTGCTGCCTTCTGTTAGAAATGTGACTCTTTTTCCTCAAGGTCTGAATCTAGATACTTAAACATGGGCACTAGATATTCATAGGAGATTCTCAGCTTTTTGTTATTATTGTATGCCTAACAGTTTAGTCCTACCACTATTACAGTTTGGTTAGACCTATTTGCTGTGATATTAGCCTCCTACTGCCATGCCTTCCTCCTCCAGTTTGGTGCTCCGACATCATAAGTCTTACAGTTTATCCAGCACATTCTATTTGTCAAGCAGATTGTGGCGCAAAGGGTAAAAAGTCTTCCACACATCACTTCCACCATGCCACTCCAGCCACAATGCAGTGCTTATTTTTCAGTTTCATGCCACCTCCCTGCAATGTCCTCATCCAAAAGCATCTAAGTTCATGTTAGGCAGACTAAGGCAGACATGAGCTAGAAGTCAGTCGCAGGCCGCAGGTTGCATACTTCTGACATGCAGAGCTTAAGAAATATCTTAACAAAACAAAGGAACACTTTAAACTTAAAATACTTGTCTTTGGGTAAGTATACAAGGTACAATGCAATGCCATATAGATGTGATTGAGCCTGCTCTAAATCCAGTGGTTAATTCAATTTCAGTCCAACTTGCTTTTGTTTTCCTCCTCAATCCTTGCAAGGGATTCCTGTCTCTCTTTGAGAGGGAGTCAACAGGAAGCATGACACTACGGGGCAGGATATGTGACAGGGTTAAACTTCCCGGAGAAGTTCCATTCTTTGTACTATCATAGCCACAATCATCAGTGCAATAAGTGTCCATACTTACTGATTGCGTCACTATAGAAGACCATTTCTTTCTTAACTCAATAGCAGTCAAAGTAGATGCACTATGTATAATGCTTTGCACACATAAAGAACAGTTGCAAATTTATGTTAAATGTGGTTTAATTATCAAAAAAAGGGAAAATGCAGAAGAGTGTTCTTTTATAATTTATGGGTTTTTTAAAATGGAATTAAAAAAAGAAAGAGTTGATTGGTTAATTTTGGTTGAAAAAGAATCGTTACAAAAAGCAAACCGAAAGTTCCATGTTGTAAGTACCAATATAGCGGAAATGCTGACAATGCTGACTTCTAGCGATAAGAAAAAGTGATGAAGTATATTTATTGATAGGTGAAATACTCTAGAGTCAGGACAAAGACATGCTTGCTAATGCAATCTCAGGCTCATGTTACAATACATTCTCTAATGAATGACATAATAATGTGCTTTCCACCCATCAATATCGCTTCGTCATTCAGCCTAAAGGTCAGATGACAGAATGGCTCAAGATTTATTTTTATCACCCCGGTACAAGGAGTGAAGTCCCACTTCTTAGCTGCTTGCATCCCAGCCTCCTTTATTATTCAGCCTTGCCTCATTCAGCAGGCAGCATCTGGAGAATACTTCCCTCATTTTCCACACAAGTTGCAGGGCAGGCAGTGGCCGAGGCAGGGCTTCAATGTGAACCAGGAACAATGCTTATTTGATGTGCAGAGATCATCTTCTTTTCCTAAAAACTTTAACTAAGGAAGACAGTCAGTTGATCACAAAGTCTGTAAGAGTTAGAAGTAGATTTGCATTTGCCAGCCTTTGCCCTTGAGCTTGTCAGGTATAAGCATTACAATTCAAAGCATTGTAAGGAATATTTTCTTGCAACAATTTCTGTTTAGCATAGCCAAGTCTAGAGTGGACGTTTCTGGCAGGCTCTTTGCAGAGAAAGTTACAGCACCTATAGTAACTTTTTTTTTAGCTTGTAATTACTACATTCACAGACATTCAGGCATGGGCTTGTTATTTATAGTATAGAAAAAGTGATCCAAGTGAGGCATTGTAGGTGCTTGATAAAAAAGATTCTGTTGCTGGAAGCAGCAAAACACATCAGGAATTTGACTAGATTGATTTTGAGGCATCAACTTATAAAATCCATTGTACTTGCACTTTCAAGGGAAATTTTAAAAGCTCCCAGGCCCCCAAACATGGGTCCTTAAAGAAGCTT
Source organism: Phaenicophaeus curvirostris (assembly GCF_032191515.1). Taxonomy (NCBI): domain Eukaryota; kingdom Metazoa; phylum Chordata; class Aves; order Cuculiformes; family Cuculidae; genus Phaenicophaeus; species Phaenicophaeus curvirostris. Next base: position 140,640,559 of record NC_091392.1, on the reverse strand, counting down.
GCACTATGGCAGTTGCGGTGTCCGAAAGGGTCCAGAGACCATGTAGTACCTACTATACTCAAAGATAAAATGGGAACCTATTTCATGCCTGAGAAATAAATGCCTTTTTTATACCTCAGGGGAACAGTTGTGCAATCCTGAACAACTTGCCATGCTCAGACTAGTCTTTAAACCCTTGGTTCCAACTCTACCAGAAGCTAGAGCTCCAGAAAGCTGTTCCCATCCCAACTGCATGCCCTATAAGGAACTTTTCTTTCCTATCTCTATTTACCTAAGTCATCTCAAAGAGCTGAAGCAATGCTTTGGCACGCCGCTGGACAGCCCCGTCTGTGCCTGTGGGTGTGTATTTCCATCTGAACATCAATACACAGATAAGACTGGTCAGTTGATTCTATAAAGCGACCGATCTTTTATTACTTTGTAATTTCATAGTAAACTAAAGCAAAGCAAAGAGAGTGTAGAGCTCAGCGATATTTGTTTCTCAGCTGGAAACTATGCTCACATTTACAGCCCAAACACTGCAAACCTAGGTTTCTGGCTACCTGAATAAATGGGAACAGTTTAATATCAAGTTCAGGTTTATGTTACACATCTTTTTGTACATATTACTAGAGAAGAGTAATTTTCAGTTAGGCTTCTGCAGGAGCATGGCAATTCCCCCACAGCATGGATCACTCCTCTGACTTAAACCAAGGACAGGGGGCTGTTCTTAGTATAAATATTGTCAATGGCTTGGTCTAAGTTATGAATTAACAAGACTAGAAGACACAAATCCACTATATATAGATTTCTGTGGCTCTCCAAGTTGGCTTGGGTTTTTTTGGCTCCTAAAGAAATGAATGACAGGAACACAGAATGGTCAGGGTTGGAAGGGACCTCTGAAGATCATCTGGTCCAACCCTCACCCCTCGCAGAAGCAGGGTCACCAAGAATAGGTGCTGATCTTGGGTCGCTGCTGGCCCCTTTGGCAATGAATTTATATTCCTCATTTATGCCCTGCAGCAGTGACACAGTGTGAGAAGCACTTATTCACTGGTAAAATACTGAAAAGGACAAAGTCTTTGAAGCAAAGGCAATTATATTTTTATTTTACAATTCAGTGCTGAATGAGATGCCTTTCTAAAAAAGGCATCCCATCTTACAAAAGAAGTAGGTAGATATACTAGTTTTAGACACAGAATCGTGTAAGTCCTCAAAGAATGTTTGGTTTTGGTTTTGTTTTTTTTGTTACCCAATCATGTCTGGAGACTCCTTTGAGGTTATTTCCTGACCCAAGACAACTACATCTCACAAGTCAATTCACAGAATCATAGAATCATAGGATAGTTTGGGTTGGAAGGGACCTTAAAGATCATCTAGTTCCAACCCCCCTGCTGTGGGTAGGGACACCTCCCACTAGATCAGGCTGCTCAAGGCCCCATCCAACCTGGCCTTGAACACCTCCAGGGATGGGGCAGCCACAACTTCTCTTGGAAACCTGTACCACTGCCTCTTCACTCTCACGGTGAAGAAATTCTTCCTTATGTCTAGTCTAAATCTGCCCTTCTCCAGTTTATACCCATTGCTCCTCGTCCTATCACCACAAGCCTTTGTGAACAGTCCCTCCCCAGCTCTCCTGCAGCTCCTCCAGGCACTGGAAGATCTCCTTGGAGCTTTCTTTTCTCCAGGCTGAACAACCCCAACTCTCTCAGCCTGTCAATTAAGCACACCAACAAATTCTTGCAGCCCTAAGGCAGGTTCTCTCTTGACCTAAACCAGCTACATCTTACAAGACAACTAAGCGTATCGATAAGTTCTTGCAACTCTAAGAGAGTGCTTATTCTTTTGGGTTATTGGTGTGTTACCTCTCGATACCAGACAGATGCACCTTACAAGATAGTTACACACGCAAACCAGCTGCAGCAAACCTCCCCAGCGCACCCTCACGACAGGGCAGCGCTCCCTGTTGGAGGCCCCTCTCCCTCCCCGCCCCCAGGCGGCTCTGCCCGCTGCCTTTTCCCCGTCCCCGGCTCGGGGCGGAGCGCGCGGTGCTGCTCCCCCGGCAACCGCTCGGGCTCCAGGTGGGAGGCGGCGCGCGGCGGGTCGGGAGCCCTCAGCCCAGGAGACAGGGATCTGCTAGAGCAAATCCAGAGGGGGGCCACGAAGGTGATCCGGAGGGCGAGGACAGGCTGAGAGAGTTGGGGGTGTTCAGCCCACAGAAGAGAAGGCTGCTTGGAGGCCTTACAGTGGCTCCCTTAAAGGGGGGCTCAGGAAAGCTGGGGAGGGGCTCTTTATCTGGGAGTGCAGCGGTAAGTCAAGGGGGAACTGTTTTAAGTTGAAAGAGGGGGGATTTAGATCAGATATTTGGAAGAATTTTTTTGCTGTGAAGGTGAGGAAGTGCTGGAACAGGTTGCCCAGGGAGATAGTGGAGACCCCATCCCTGGCAACATTCAGGGTCTGGTGGGATGGGTCTCAGCACAACCTGATTGAGTTGAAAATGTCTCTGATCCTGCAGGGTTGTAGGACTACGTGACCTGTAAAGGACAGAGGGGAGGTGATTCTGCCCCTCTATTCCTCTCTTTTGAGACCTCATCTGGAGTGCTGTGTCCAGTTCTGGAATCCTCAACATAAGAAGGATATGGAGCTGTTGGAACGGGCCCAGAGGAGGGCTAAAAAGATGATCCGAGGGCTGGAGCACCTTCCTATGAGGACAGGCTGAGAGAGTTGGGGTTGTTCAGCCTGGAGAAGGCTCCCAGGAGAACTTGTAGTGACCTACCAGTACCTGAAGGGGCCTACAAGAAAGCTGGAGAGGGACTGTTCACAAAGGCTTGTGGTGACAGGACTAGAGGCAATGGGTATAAACTGGGAGGGGCAGATTTAGACTAGATGTAAGGACGAATTTCTTCATTATGAGAGTGGTGAGGCACTAGAACATGTTCCCCAGGGAAGCTGTGGCTACTCCATCCCTGGAGATGTTTAAGGCCAGTTTGGATGGGACCTTGGGCAGCTTGGTCTGGTGGGAGGTGTCCCTGCCCATGGCAGGGGGTTGGAACTGGATGATCTTTAAGGTCCCAACCCAAACTATTCAATGATTCTATCATTCTATGACTCTATAATTTTGCCCTTTCTGCAGCTGGCAGCTGCCCAGCTCAGCCTTCTGCACACCTTTCCTCAGGGGTTCAGTGTGCCGGGTGACATGGGGCAGCCTCTTGCATGAGTTTTCCCAAGGCATTTCCCTGTATGAGGGACAGTCTGGTTGCATGACCTTGGTAAACACTGCTGCGTCTGTTAAAACCTCAAAGGATGTGGTGGGTGAAGGTTTTAGCAGATTGTGCTGGCCAAAATGGAAGGGTAGAGGTGCCCAGATGAACTCTCATTCACCTTTCAAAAATAAACTGTTTTCATTCCAAATTTGGGCTGAAGGTTATCCCAGCTGTCATTGGTTTTGAACTCACCTTTCCAAGACTTGAGGTAAACTCACTGTTTCCATTAGAAGTCACTTGTTGCCTTTCAAATGCTCCTTTTCATGCAGCACCAGCATTTCACATCTAAGTACTGAAAGCTAACGCAAGTGAAAATCTGTCACTACAAATCTGGGCGTCTGAAAATGAGGGTAGAACCTGGGATTCATTCTCTGATGCAGGCTGCTGCTGGAAATGTGCCTTAGCTGTTACAGTGAGAGTGCTGCAGCACTCTTTCTGCAGCCTGAGAGAGAAACGGCTGGTGACTTGCTGTGGCCATTCACTATTGTCTGCCATGGCTCGCTTGTGGCAAGGACTCCTTTTTACTGTGCTGACACCAAATCCAGGCTAATCAGGGGCTGTGCTGCTGGACTGCATCTTCTACACAATGCCTGGGGTGTTAGGGTGCAGAATAGAGTCCTGTTTTTTTTAAAATCCTCCCAGACTTTTACACTGTTCACATCTTTCTGCACGGACAGGACAAAACTGCAGTGGTTGATGTGTTGCCATATGGGTATTTAAACCCATATCAGAGGAATAAGTAGCATGTTCATTTCTACAATGAAGAAAGAGGGAAAAGGCTAAGTCTTTGGGTTATTATTTTATCCAGTTTTTGCTTTTCCCAGGAATAGTTGCTTGATGACTATAGCTAGCAGCTAGCCTACTAGTGATTCATAAATATCCCTCAGTCATTCATCTTATTTATTAAAGGAAGAACCAAGTAAATGCAAAACACGATATCTCAAAGAGATACACTCAGCCAATATGTGCTGTCTTGCTTCTCTGGTGTTTTCTGTTCTGTTCCTATGTTCAGCCTTATACCACATACATATACATGTATAATAACGCACATAATTCTTCTATTTTGTGAATCATCTTGTAGTCTTATAGGCAAAGTTATGAATCGCTTCACAAAATTACATCTCAGATACTCCTAAGTTTAGTCATAAATTGTATTATAGCAAAGATAAGGTATAGTGCCAAGCAATAACAGAATATAATGCAACTGGCCGACAACAGGCCAAAACACCACAGTCATTTTTCCAGCACATCTGTGTGGAAACTTCCATATTGGTTCTTTTTTTATGATAATTTGGAGGGATAGGAGGGAAATCATATTACCAATTTCCCACTTCCCCATTTCTGAGTATGGAGCTCCCTGTCAAATCTGAATTCAGCCTTTTGACATGGGGCATAGTTATCCTTTATTATTTATAATATTATTCTACTTGAAAATCTTGATCTCAGCCTTCTGCCTTTTATTATTGCCTGGGCCTGTGGAGCTGATCTCCAGTTCATTTTGACCTATGCATGGGAATGTTTTATTTTTTTAAAAAAACTAATAATTCCTCAGGTTTTCAAGAAGAAATCAAAGAGGAGCTGCCAATCAAGAGATCTATCATGGCCGGCAGTCCATCTAGGACATTTGGTACAAGTGACTGTGAGTATTTCAAGATTTTTTTTTGCATAGATGCCATGTTTTCCTCGATAGCCTCCAGTTTCATTTGCAGCATTGTGGTGTGCATGCTGCTAGCTGTGTATGAGACGTTCTAAAGCTGTGCCAGTCTCACCTGTGGTGTATATGGGGTGCTGTGCTGGCCTTCCTATCTTTTCAGAGGAGGAAACTGGGAATGACTGTTCAAGTGACTATAAACAGTGCCTGACTGTACACAATGCCCAAACAGCTGCAATTCTTCACCTGTCTCATTCTCCACAGTTACCATTTGTCACTGCTGCTCCTGTATTGAGTAGAGGAGGAAGGCTGGTAAAATGTCAGCCTCCACAGGCGTGCCAGCCCAGTGCCTGGCTTGTAGGACTGATGACTATGAAAAAGCTGGTGCCAGTCTGCTCGTATAGAAGGCTACTGTCATTGAAAGATGATTTCAGAAGATACGGTCTCATTTCCTTTATGTGTTATTAACTGAGGTACACTCTATCTAATGAACCTCTGTAACTAGGGTAGTTATTGTAATATTTGATGTTGGCACAGAGTTCTGATCATGTTCTCTACTAGACTGAAGGTTATTTTTTAGCCATTAAAGACAGAAGTATCCTTCTTTGTATGTATAACAGCCTGTCAGGAGAGGTTTAGATTGGATATTTGAAAAAAATTCTTTACCGAAAGAGTGGTCAAACATTGGAACAGGCTGCCCAGGGCAGTGGTGGAGTCTTCTTCCCTGGTGAACAACAAGCTTTTAGACATGGCGCTTTGTGACATGGTTTAGTAGGCATGGTGGTAGTGGGCTGACTGTTGGACTTGGTGATCTTAGAGGTTGTTTCCAACCTTAACGAGTCTATGATTCTATGATTTTGGACCAGTTTGATCCATGTGGTACATTTACAGCCAGCTTACTGTATATGGGCAACGGAGGACCGGCATACTCCAGATAATGTTGATGCTAGGAAAATGGGCAGAAATATGAAAAGTCCACAGAAAATAAACTTAGGTACAGCAAGGGTATGTAAACAACTAGAGCCAGCTTAGCTCATGCAGAGTATTTTGAGAATGAGCAGGAAATACCAAAGTCCTCGTAGAACCTCAGTGCTAAAGAACAGAGGCGTTATTGTTGTCATTTCTGCCTCAACCACTCTAGGCTCTGGGCTGTCTCTGCTGCTTTCAAGTGGAGCTAGCCTGGCCAGCTATACATTGGTATTGGGATATGTTCGTTGTTTCATAGAACTTAAAGTGAAAATAGACCTTCATATCCATGATTTTCTGTACATTCATATGATCCATCACAGCCTCCGGAGCAGATTCTGCCAGAGCCATCATTTACACTTGAGGTAAATGATGCGAGGAGAGGGAGTTTCACTAGTCTTGCAATAAAGTCAGGATCTGCTGCTGGCTCTGCTATTGCTAATGGTAGGAGTTCAACATAGAGTTGTTAAGAAATACTTGTTTATTGCATAATGCTTTTAATTTGTGAGCGGTGATGGTCTGACAATCTTTGAATGTCTATAATGAGTTCTTATTCCTGAGATTTAGGAGAGATGTCTTAGGAATTAGAAGAATTGCCATTCAGCAAACTAGACTTAGCTTTCAGGGCTTGGATTTCAGCACACAAGAGACATTTTCTTTAATAAATTGAAGGTAAATGTATATGGATGAATAAAAATATATAACAGCAATGGATGTGTAGGGGTGACAGCAGCTTTGCAGATTAAGGACATTGTTCAGCATAACAAAATAAAATGAGAGGCAAGCTATATGTGTATAGAGTACCATGGAATACAGGTAAAGAAAGGAGGCAAATGAAGTGAATTTTGGTTGAAGTATAAATAGGTTTCCCACATTTCTCTTTTCTACAGATACCTTTGATTCAAAGCACAGACAAGATCCCAAAGATTTCCATGAAGCCCACGAGAAGAACTCAAAAGAGAAGGAAAGGAGACTGCCGGTAACTCAGTGGGACATGGATGTACAACCCCTCACTTCATCTTCTAAATGGCTTCAAATTTATGGGCTCAAAAGAAACAAATTATCCCTATCCCACATATTGTCACAGATTGGATTCCAGCACAGAGAAGGTATAAGACAAATCGATAATAGAATGATAAAAAAATCACCAACTTCGAATAGTGTATAGGGTCATGCTCATTTCCCCCAGTGTAGGCAGAGGAGATTTTCCTGTTGTCTCTTATCTTATGATAATGGCAGAAAGGGAAGCTGTATCAGCTGCTGACACCGCCAGTTCAGAGAACTGAGGAACTCCAGTTCCTTTTGATCTGAGAAGGACTTAGAATCTGAGAGGGCTTTCTGTACTCAACTGTACTGGTGCTTTGTTCTAGGCTCCAGTTAAAATCCTCTCCAATTTAGCTATATCTGGGAAATAACATGGGCTGCTGAGGCTGTTAGTTTTCTTCTCTTAAAGAACACACTATAAGATGTCTGTCCATTTTTAGATGACAAATATAATGTACGCTGTGCCACAATCTGCAGTCTACTAGTTGATCATCAGGGCTAGCCAGCCTTCTTGGGAACAGTACAGGGATCCAGTCTCAAGGAAGCAGTTAAATTTGATTAGAATTCAGGCTGCTTTTCATGCAAAGTCAGGCTATAGAAAAATGTTCCTTTGCAATTATCTGGCAGCTGGAGGAGAAGAGTTTGCTAATAATTATTAATCACTGTCAGAACAGTGCTTTGCAGGGCATGGTAAGATATTCTTTTCTTCGAAGGGCTTGCTGACTGAGAAGTAGGAATTGTAATGTATTGCAATTGTTCTAGGCTGCATAATTTAAGGTTTTGGCTGGCTTGTGTCCATGGGGCATTCAAAGCTCCAAAGTGCAGATCCTGAAATCCTGTATGATGTAGATGAAGGAGAAGCTGTTAAGCAGGGTTGATGTTGTCACAGATTAATTTTAGGAGCAGAATGTACTAGCTTAGCAGGACAGCATGCTGTACAGAATAGCTGGTTTGTGACGTTAAATATTCCCACCCCTAATGTTTTCCTATCAGTGGAGATCCCGTAGAGGATTTCTAGCTACTAAAAGAGCAGAGTGCAACCTTTTCCTTAGTTGCACCCGCTCCTGCACCCGTTTTGTTGTGTAAGAGAACAGCATTATCTGCTCTGGGTTTTGTGTTTTGTTTGATAGACAAATATTTGTGAGTCCTGTTGTGAGGTAAATGGATAATACACAAGTTTAATTGCCTAAACCTTTCATTTATTCAAGTCCCATGTAGCTTTTTGACCTATGAATAATTAAATGTGGGGTGTTTCCCCATTTCTGGCTAGACTATCATGGAGCAGCAAGATCAGGGCTGCTCCATAGTGGGAAAATGAGCCTGGAGCCAAAGGGGACTGCAGCCCAGGCAATGCCCTCACTGACCAGGATGAAGTCCTGCAGTATCTAAGCACCACAGGCAGTGGAGAGTGCTGCTAACTGTGTCCACAGACCGTCCCAGACAAGTTGAGGTGATGAGCCATATCTGGGGTCCAGCCAGGGATTGCAGCCATGGATTGCAGGCAGGAACAGCAATAGATGGAGCCAGAAACAAGCCTGGAGACAAGGCCATGGCATAGGTCTAAGAGCCACATCCAGGAGACTGTACTGGAGACAAGGCTGTAATACAGGTGTGAGAGGTGCATCCAGGACAGAGGTCCACTAGCCGAACCTGAGGCAGGTATACCTACACACCTACACAGCTAAAGCAAAGATTGGATGCCCACACCTGAACACCCTGTGAGTGGAAACCTCACATGGGGCTGATCAGGTTAATCAAGGTCTGTTGGTGCCCTCAGGGCCCCAACACAGACATAGCCAGAAAAGACTGTAAACCAAAAAACACAATCAGAATTCTCCTCAAGTTTCCTAACATCAAAAGTTCCACACAGATGCATGTGCCTCGCACATGTACGGCATGCACATCAGCTTGAAAAATATCTGTTTGAAGTAATCCTTCCTATTAGCAACTTGATCTCTTGAAATCTTAACTGCAGATTATGTGACCACCTTGGGGAAATATGTGGCTTCTCGGTACGCAGATGGTCTCTTTCCTCAATACAAGAGAGTGCAAGATGGCAGCGTGTATAATGTAAGTGTGACTGACTTATGGTAACTTCCCTGTGCACTTAGAAGTTATCATCACTGTAGCAGAATGGTGTGACTAAAATGTCCCCCTGTGGCACAAAATACTTAAATACTCTGTAAGAACCTTATCTTTTGATAATTTTTTTTTCTGTTTTGTCAAACTGTTAGTGATAGCAATCACTGGTAGAGAAGCTAGATGTATTTTTTTTTTCCCTTACATCTTGTGCTCTTGCCTTGGTGCAGCATTGCAGTAAAACGTTCCAGACAAGACTGCAGTTTCTAAGCAACATTTACCCTAACTTGAAAGAGGGAACACTTAAAAAGAAGATACTCAGCTAAGTTTAAAAAAAAAAAAAAATAGTAGTCAATAAAACAAGAGGGGATGCTGAAATATTATAAGAAGACATAATGTGCTGTCATTGCCAATGCAAAGAGCTGCTTTGCTTAGTGCCAGAAGGTCACAAAAGGCTCAGCCTACTCTATAGAGACAGCTAGCTGGATCTCTGCCCAGGCTCATGTTCCAAGGAATGTCTTAGCAGCAGCTGCTGGCGGCCCCATTGTTAAGGGGATGGATTCTGATTGAAGAGATACACATGGAAGCCAGGAGGGGAGAGAGTTAATTCATAAAGGATTTTACTAAAGCAAATAGCTTATCAGCTTTTCTGATAACTATAGTCACATCCGAGGCACAGGGCTTAATATGGGAAAAGAACCATTTCAGGGAGCCTTTTCCCCTTAATTTTTCCCATCAATTCCATATGAAATATCTACATAATGTTGTTTAAACCTAGGACATGTCAGGAACCATGAAATGACATTTCTTGTAGCGTTAGGGTAGCAATGCCAGTATAGAAGATCAGTTGAGATCTCGTTTAGGATATTGTGTACAATATTGTGTACAGTTACCACTGAGAAGAAGCAATTCAAACCAGAACAGGTACTGCGAAGAGCTAGTAGGATGAACCGCAATGGAGTGCTGATCTTATGAGAGGGCTTGGTTGACACTGACGTATGTAACACTGAAGAAGACCGACAAAGGGTACCATTATTGCCCTTGAATGCCTACAGAAAAGCAAATTACAGGGATAGGGAAAAGCTATAGTTTTCTATGCTAAAAGGCATGCTAGTCCAATAATAAATGGGTATGAACTGCCAGGAATAAATTTAGGCTGGACAGTAAGAAGTTTTCCAGTGCTCAGAGAAATGGGAATTTGGACTGGTCAACTACAATTGAATGGATGATGCAAGAAAACTGCTTTGTTATAGGGTGGAGTTTGATTGGTGTAGTGCAATAAGCTTCTTTGTATGAGTCTTGCTGTCATAGGAGGAAACTGAATTTTCTAAGTTCTCCTTCCCAGGCCTACATTCTTTTGGCAGACAGCCTGAGACTATATCTGGAAGGGACAGTACAGGGCCCTAGCTGACATTAAAGAACAGAGAAAAATACAAATGAGAGGAAGAAGTATGCACAAAATATTTTCTTAATGAGAAATGTTCTTGTTTAAAAACATTTTTATCTCCAACGAAAGTTAGTTGGATATAGAAGGCAGCCAGTAAATTAGACTGGTCAGAGATATTAGGGGAATGTCTTTACTGGAACCTGTGGTGAATTTTTAAACCCACAAATCATTCTACGCAGTGAACATATATTCATAGGGAGGCTCTGCTGTTTTTCATTTTAATATTGAATGTAGGTTTTCCTTATTTTCCGATATGGTTTTGGAAGTTTTAGTTGTTGATTGCAGTTGCCTGAACTAAATTTGCTCAAGCACCTACCTACAATTGGTTAATCTGTAATGCTGGGCATTGTTAGTGAAATAATAGTACAAACAGGAAATGTTTTACATTTTCCTTTCAAATGCTAAAGACAAAGTGGAGATTGAAGTGCCCCTGAACCAAACCCATATGCTCCCTTGTACTGCTGTACAAAACTTGAAGAGCCAGTCAAAATTCTAATCTAAGAAGGTACAAAGTTTCTGTGTCCTTGTTTGTTCACCCATCTGCTCTGCAGCCCTTTCTACATCCTTAATTTTGTTCAGTTAATTTTAATTGCTCCAGTCTTGAGACAGACAAGTCAGCCAACCCACTGGCACTGTCCCATGCTCATATAAAACAATTATGAAAAACAATTAGGACAAAATGCGGTGTCTTTTCTATTTTAGCTTAGATGAATTTGTTAAGTATTTGCTCTTGAAATAGTGGAAGAAAAATGGGCTGTTTTCACTGCTACCTTGGCTGGCATATCTGGCTGTTGCATCTGTGCTAAGCTTGGGTCTGCATTTGTGTTACTTGTTTTGAAGTTCAATTCCTTTCTCTCCTTTATTTAAATAAAGCTGACAGCCAAAAAAGAAATGATTCTTCATTTTGTGGATTGTCTAATGGGAGCTATTGAGCTATATAAGCAGCGAATGGAATGGTTAACCAGTGAAAGTCGGCAGATATTTGGAGTGATTCAAGAACGGTGCATTGTCATAGTTCTGGATTTTGGCACTGCAGCTCAAACAGAATTTGATCTATGTCGGCACGCACTTTCTATGGTACTTGTGGAACAAGTGACCCAAATTGCCAAATTCAACCTTATTCGGTAAGCAGAAAGAATTGTAGAATCATAGAATGATTTGGGTTGGAGGGGACCGTTAAGACCACCTAGTCCAATCCCTCTGCAGTAAGCAGAGACATCTTCAACTCAATCGGGTTGCTCAGAGCCCTGTCAAGAATGGGGCATCTACCACCTCTCTGGACAACCTGTTCCAGCGTTTCACCACCCTCATTGTAAAAAATTTCTCCCTTATATCTAGCCTAAATCTACTCTCTTTTAGTTTAAAACCATTACTTCTTGCCCTGTCGCTACAGGCTCTATTAAAAAGTATGTCCTCTTCTTTCTTATAAGCCCCCTTCAAGTACTGAAAGGCTGCAATAAGGCCTCCCTGGAGCCTTTTCTTCTCCAGGCTAAACAAAGAAGTCCATGTCTGCCCATTGCTGGAGAAGAAAAAGAGGTCCCATATGATATAGATATGTATTTGTATACTATAATTTCTGTAGCAGAAATTGTCCTGATTCATGTAATGATAATTTCTATAGATTTTTCACCAAGTTTCACCCACAGTCATGCTGAGCTTGCTACTTCCGTTTAACAGAAGGCCATTGTTATCCTGAAGAACAGGTAAAGACTAACAGAACCCAAACACTGATATGCGCCTTCTACAAATGTAGCATAGGAAAACAGAAAGTGAATGTCCTGGCTCTGCACCTCTGCATTTGCAAAGCACGGTAAACTGGAAAGAATCCTTGATAGTTTAGCAACAGCTAAAAAAAACCCCAATCAAATATAAAAAAATAAGTGTATTTCCCACATTCTTCTCATATTAGGTCTAAAAACCAGCAGCTGCTGGGAAGAAAATTAATTCTGTCTCAGCCAAGCATAAACATTACCTGGCAACAACTAAAATAATACGTGTTATTGACGTTATTCTCACACTAAATCCAAAACACAGCAGCTACTGGGAAGAAAATTAACTTTATCCCACCTGAAACCAGGACAGGGAGACTTTGTGATGGCAGTAATGCTCTTCAAGCATCGTAAGTATTACAGAGTGAAAGAGTCCCATCTGACTGCCTGGGCATTCTTGTGTCTTTAGGCATTACAGGTTTCTGCCTTGCAGCTAAACTTACACTCCCCCAAGTGCCATAGGCACAGGCATAGTCATTTGTATTTCTATAGATTTCCATGGTCACAGAAATGAGTAGCAGAACTAGGAAACAATACTAGATTTCCATAACAAAAGACAAGTGCCTGTTCTCTAGCAGGAGCAAATGAATTTGGGTTTAGTTACAAATGGAAGAATAGTAGCAGCTATTCAAATTTATGTATCTCTGCACAAATTTTCATCTGCATAAGGGATTGAACACATAAGCTTGGATTTGGGTAGATGATTGGAATTTTGTGAGAAAAATTATGCACAAATGAGGTAATATAATTTTAAAATCGATTCCACAATGATAACTTGCAATTACACTGTGATTGTTAAAGTCAGTTTACCCAAGCTTTGTCCTACAGATTTAATTCTGGTGTCCTACTCCAAATTCTCTGCCTTGTGATACACCTGAGATTTGAAAAGCAGAAGATAACTTCTGTAGCTTTTGAGAAACATGTGAAACATCTTTTGAAACTGATCTGCAAAACCAAGTTAATATTTAGGCACAATAACTGTGTTCATCAATTTGTCTGCTTGTGGAGGAAGGAGACAAAGGACAACATAGCATACAAATTATTACTTAAAAAGAATCTTAGAAAGCATACTTGACTCTTAGATTTGCAGGAAATTCTTCAAAATAGTGCTTGATGGAATGTCACAGACATTGGAAGCAGCTAGTTTCCAATTTGGTTTCTGTCTTTTTATGTGCAAATGCACAGGCATACATGCTCATATTCTTTGTACCTCTGTATAAAGGCCTTTCATCAATTAAAGTATCAAAAACCTTAGCATCATAAGTTTTATTTTTATAGGTAGAGAAGGATCAGCAAAATTACTGAAGAATAAGGTCAGTTAAAATGGTCTGACACAAAGGTCATGCAGCAAGTTGTGGAAAGAGACCTGTAGAAGCCAGATTTATTTTCATATACATATTTTAAAAACTGGATTGTGCTTTCATGTTAAAGGTAAATATGAATTAGGAACTGTTTGTAAAGTACTTTAGCTGTCTTGACCCTACTTTGGAAACAGTTATCTCAAAAAAATTCTTATAAAATTACAGTATTTTTATAAGGGTTTTATTTTTCCTCTGCTTCTTTCATTGTAAGTCTAGACGTATCAGGAGTTTCCTCTAATTATTACTTAAAAATATAAAGGAATAGTAAGCGTAGCAGAGCTTCACTCTTTTGCTCTGCCAGCATCATTCTCACTGCTTCTGATTCATAGTTAATGTCATTTTCAGGACTGCTCAGCACCTTATGAAGTGGCAACAGAGATCTACTCCTGTGTCTCAGCATGCGGTAAAGTCTGCTGTTAGGTGGCTCTGGAACCTGGACCCTATGACAGCTACCAGCCATACCAGCTCTGCTGAAGCCCTGCTGGAAGCCAGGAGTGATGAGACGGTAAGCTTATACATCTTTTCAGAAGCCTCAAGTAAATCCAAGAATATTCAGTGCCAACTGGCTGCTGTGATTTGCACTGATGAATATTGCAAAGAAATATTAACGATGGCATTTGGAAAGGTTTTTTTTCCCCAAGTGTAACTGCATACCCTGTTACTGATGGCCTGTTCATGTAAATGTACTGTACTTTGAATGCAGAAACTTGTTTGTTTTCTCTTCTACAGTACACCAAAAAAATAACATATTCAGTAATTAAGGGAAAGAGAAAACATCTTCCCTTCCACTTTCTTTGCCGTATATGTCTTTCAGGGCTTCAAGCTTATGAGATAACTGCTAGCAGTAACATTTTTGAAGAAGAGAAATCATTTTTTTTTGTTATTTATCCAAAGTGGTTATGAAAAATTATACTTAAAATCCAAAATAGTAAGTACAGAGATTTATTTAAGCATTAACTCATGGTAGAGATACGCAAATCCTTTTTTATAAGCCAGGTTGTTGCTAGACTTTCTTTTAGGACAAAAAGACAAAACATGCACGGGTATTGCTGCAATTAAATTCTGTTTGTTTCTGAAAGTGCCGTGTAACTTCATGCATTATAGTAGTCACAACACATAAAACATACATGCCATCATTTGAGCTAGTCACTTAAAACTTGTGTCTTTAAAGAGGTATTTTATGAAATTTTCTTACAATGCATGTTATTTCAGTTCCCTAGCAGCCAAATTTAATAAAGAAGTGAGCCTAGTGAGAGTGGACTAGCATAATCAGTTTCCACTACCATTAAGATCCATCCCTGTGCACAACTCTAATCCTAGCTCTTTTGTAAATCTCACTGTCAGACATTGTTCGAAGAAGAAAGTAAATTTGGCTTGAATTTCCTTCTGGCTCTCTGTTCTGGTGGGTTCTCACCCAGACGAACCTGGATGTTTGGAAACCAACATTAAAAAGGAACTGGGCAAGAGAGAAACTTTGCAACAGTGAGATTTTTTTCTGACTGCTTTTTTAAATGCCTTCGACATAAATTTTATTAACATTTTCAATTTGCAGTATATTACTGATTTCCTTGCAGGAAATGAAAAAGATCATATTTAGATTTCAGTACTGTCTGGATGAAAAAACGGCTTGTTAGACCTGGAGGGTCTGCATATGAATAAACAGAAATTAAAATCCAACAGTGAGACACCTATTATTTTTCTCTGGATGTTGGAGGGCTAATGAGTAATCTAGGGCTAATGTGACAGGTGGTCAACATAAAACAAACTTCAATTACTCCTAAGTACAGTCATTATAATTCATAACTGACAGTTCAGTTGAGTGCAAGCTGTACTGTACTGCAGGCTAGGGGAGAACCCATTCAGTGCTAGGCAAAAGCTGCATACTCACTGAATAGACATAAATGACTCATTCCTCAGAACTGGCTTCATCAATAGAAGTTGCTCCAAAACAATAGCTCTTTTTTTCTCTAGACTTGGCTCTTCCTGTCATTCCTCTATCTGAGCTTTTCTTCCCATATATAGCAACTCGCTTGATTTCCTTTCCTCATAACCTGTCGGTCCCAAGCTCAAGATCACTCTGCTGTAAGGTCGCAAACCTTTGAGCTCTACCTGCCACAGATGCATCCGCAGCATTTCGCTTGCGGGTGCTGTACAGGTGTCACTCCACAAAGTGTGAGCTGCCCATCCAAAACATATTTCCCCACCAAGGTAAAGATGGTGACTCCTTCCTGTTCTTGTATGATGTTTGTTTGCTTGTTTAAATGGCTGCAGCTATTATTGTTTTCAAAATATGAAGGACTAAATGGAAAGGTTTTAACCTTTTCTGACTAATCTGTGTGGAACATTTCTGGTATTACTGGATTTGCAGCTAAGTAGAGTGAATTGTCTGTGGTTAGTAATTTTGTTGATTTTCTTGTGAAGAGTTTGTTCTGCGACAGCTATGCCCAAGAAACATCAGTGTTTTAAAAGTTGCAGAAGCAGGCAATAAATCCTTAGGAGGAACTGTGAAAATTGATAATCTTTATTGAATATCAGGTTTAGGAATTATTGGCAGTCGTAGAAGGCAGGGGTAGAACATGTGAATCTGAAGGAACACAGTGAAAAGGGGTTGTGCAATATGCATGCATTCCCCCAAGCCAGGAGCCTCTTTGGGAGTGTGAACAAGGTTTTGTCCAAGGATTGTGTTTCAGCTGACAGAGCTGTGTGAATGCTCAGATAGCTTTTTAGCTGGATGAAACAGTTCATGGGATAGCTATTGTTACATTTTTTTTAAATTATGGTGAAAATTCAGAAAGGATTTTACTTACCATGAGGATTGTTAGGATGGATATGTGTAGGTAATGTCAAATTCCTCATAATGTAATACTCAAGCAATAACTAAAGGACATTCCTTCAGCTTCTCTCCTTGTAATACCATTTTCAGAATATAAGTGTGTGTGGTCTTAATAAACCTGCCAAGCTCCCTCTGCCTTGGGAAGTTCAAAAAAATACAAACGATATGTAAATACCAGCAGTAACATTCAAATAATTACGCATCTTTTCTACCCTTAAAATACATACTGCCAGTAGCAGTATGTATGGCATAAAAGTTCCTGCTGATTTTTGGACCTGGCGAGGCAACAACATGGCATCTCTCTTCATAAAAGCGGGATGTGACTCATAATCTTTCTGTGACTAGTAATATGGTTATCCTTCCTTACACTTCTTTTTGGTTTCAGTGAGCTTCTGTGGAAGGGGTACTGTACTGGGCAGGATCAAATCTGGCAGCTGTGGGCCAGGCTCTCTTCTTACTTCAGGAAATTTTTTGTGGATTTGATTTGATTTACTAATGTAAGCGAGAGTGAGAACCGAAGATCTGAAAATCTTATAGCTCAAACAATGCATTGGTTCCAGCAAATTTTCCTACCTGTAGTCAGCACAGGATAGCACTTGAATAAGTACCAGGCATCTGTGTAAAATATTATCTTCCAATTCCCATTTTTTTCTGTTCAATGACAGGTTGAAGCTGTTTATTACTTTGCTGTGGGTGATATTCCAGTGGACACAAAGCAGCTACTCCTTGAGAAGGTTTTTGATGGCCCCTGTCCAGTCAACACTGTATCTTTCAATGCTAGGGAAGATGAAACTATTATTTTTCTGAAAGAGTTGAGCCACTTGGCCTCTGGCAGGTATGACAAAGAAGAAGCACAGTAATGATTTCAGTACTTGTGATACCTGAATATAATCCCTGTTTTACTCATGAGGAAAATGAGACAAAGCAGTTCAGTAAGGTATCTGAGGAAACTGGGGAAACAGTTTAAAAGATATGACTGAAATGCAAGACCTACTTGTACAGACAAGCTTCTCTCCGCATATGTGCTTACTGGCTTGCATAAAGGCCGTTCCTTTTTTATATCCTAAACTATCTGTCATCTGCTCCTTTTTTAAGTCTGAAAATTTGTTTAGGGGAAAGGGTCACAACATAAACTTGAAAAGGGGGTTATTGTATTGCTTTATACTCTGGCAATACCCACAGGCACTGGCAAAGGATCTAGTGTTTTGTTCGACCGAGTGCCATACAGACATGTACTGAAAATGTAATGCCTGTCCTAAATGGGCATTTCTTGGAAAAACAGAAAATTGATGTGGTGTTTTCCATCAAGCCTGGTTGTGTGGAAATGCATTTCTGTACCATGCTCTCTAGCACCTACTTGGTACGGTTCATGGAAACTGGTACATTCCACAAGGCTTGTTGGCTGCTTTATCCTGGGAATCAGCCCAGGGGTGAGAATCAGCCTTCAGTATGACTGTAATCTTGATTCTGACATCAAAATAAGGGAAGAAACCACACAAACTCAACCCCTTGCAATACTGAACTTATGCTGAGCAGCAGGAGGGCAGTAGGAGTCAGTCACTGTTTGGCTGCTTAACACAAGTCACTGTACAGTTACAGAGCTGTGAAATGGCTGCTAGCTCTTTCTGTTTCACTGTTATTTGTGCAAGAGTGGGAAGATGTCCAACATCAGGATTCTCCCAAATGACTGCAGAGCAATTGGTAAGATGGCAGCTACTTAGCTTTTTTATAGCCATCTGTGTTTAGAAGTAGCTTTTAAGAGATGGAGCATCTGACATGAAACAAGACTCTGGGAAAGTCTTATGTTCATAGCATCACTAGGTTGGAAAGGACCCACTGGATCATCGAGTCCAACCATTCCCATCAATCACTAAACCATGCCCCTCAGCGCCCCATCCACCCATCCCTTAAACACCTCCAGGGAAGGTGACTCAACCACCTCCCTGGGCGGCCTGTTCCAGTGCCCAATGACCCTTTCTGTGAAAAATTTTTTCCTGATGTCCAGCCTAAACCTCCCCATGCGGAGCTTGAGGCCATTCCCTCTTGTCCTGTCCCCTGTCACTTGGGAGAAGAGGCCAGCACCCTCTTCTCCACAACCTCCTTTCAGGTAGTTGTAGAGAGCAATGATGTCTCCCCTCAGCCTCCTCTTCTCCAGGCTAAACAACCCCAGCTCTCTCAGCCGCTCCTCATAAGGCCTGTTCTCCTTCTCCCTTCACCAGCTTCGTTGCTCTTCTCGGGACTCGCTCCAGAGCCTCAACATCCTTCTTGTGGTGAGGGGCCCAGAACTGAACACAGGATTCAAGGAGCGGTCTCACCAGTGCCGAGTACAGAGGGAGAATAACCTCCTTGGACCTGCTGGTCACACCATTTCTGATACAAGCCAAGATGCCATTGTCCTTCTTGGCCACCTGGGCACACTGCTGGCTCATGTTCAGTCGTTGTCAACCAACAGTCCCAGGTCCTTCTCCAGGCAGCTCTCCAGCCAGACTTCTCCTAGTCTGTAGCACTGCACAGGGTTGTTGTGCCCCAAGTTTGCTCTGGTCTGATGCGCGCCTAAAATGATTGTGGTCGTTTAGAACCATGGTACCTCCATGATACCCGGGACATTGCCAGTGACCATTCTTCATCTTCTGTTGGCAGTGCTTTTACCTTCTTTACAAAAGGAATGCAAATATTTCCTTATGAAAGAGGCAAGAAGGGTTGTGGTAGGGAGTGTAGAGGAATTGTTTTGTTTGATATGATTCCCATTATCATCTTTTTACCTGATTCTAACTTTGGTGCAGAGACTTTTTGGGCCAACTAATATCTTGCTGGTGTGTGGTTGCCCAACAACTTTCTGTAAGATTAAGCCAGTTTTCCTGAAGAAATGGCCAAGGTCAGGGGCTTTTCATGGCTTGAAGCTGTTTCTACTGAGGTTCTGTTTTAGAAATGCATAATTTTTCCTGCTCTGAGAGCTCTTCTATTTTGACAGTGAGGGTAAATGAAGTCTGCTTAACTTCCTGATTTGTATGTCGATAATGAAATAAATGTGCCTGTTGGGCTTTCAACTGGGAGGATAATCTGATAAAAAGGTGTTGGTGTCATCTCAGACATCTCAAATGACATGCATGTTCAGCGTGTTAAAAGCATTAATTAAAAATAGATTTTGAGGAAATTGAAAACGGAGGTGCCTCAGAGTAAATGATACCAAAGTGAAAGCATGTTCTTCATGAGAAGAATCCAGAATGTACACAAATGTTTATAAAAGATTTTATAATATTCATAGTGTTGTTGTAGTTGAAGGCTTAGATGTCTTGAATAGATAAGCAAGTAATTCTGAAGTTGTACGCAACTATGATCTTGTGACATTCATCTTGTTAAAATTAGGGGAGTATTTCTGTAGTTCACGTACAGGTGAAAACTCATTTTGTATTACAGATTCCATGCTTTTGCTGAGAAGAATGACTGTAGAGATGCTACTGGACCTGCACTGAAATGTGAAGAGGATGGAAAAAGTCTAATTGCCCTGAATTCCAGAAAAGTGAAAGGGCGAATGCCACTAGGTAGGCAATATAAAACCCAAGATGATATTGAGTTTCTCAATGAAGTTTCAGAATGTTATACAGGCACTTGCTAATGTAAAATCAGAAGAAGCCTTCTGTAGGCATGGGGTGGAGTGAGGGCAGGACTGGTCAAATAGAAATTCTTTTGGTGGGAAGGAGAGAAAAAGGAAAATATAGAAGTGAAGAGGGCAGAAGGTGTGCATGTGAGAATGAAAGAGAAGAGAAGAGAAGAGAAAAAAAGGAGAAGAAGAACATGTTTTTAAGGAGATGAAGGATAGCACTGGTGTGCTTATGCCACTGACCTTGTGGAAATTGTGTATAGAGAAATGGTCAAAAGAAAGAGGAATACTGTGGTAGACCATCTAATACAATAGCAACATCAATACAGGCCAAGTTCACACATAGTATTAAGGGATTAAATCCACATGAGGTTGACTTGCTTCTCTCCAGATCTGAATTTGCCATAAAGACAGGCAACAAAAACAGTAAAAGGACATAGAGAAGAAAGTGCAGGGGAGGAGCAGAGGAACTGATGAAAACAAAAACCCAAAAGAAACAAATAACAGAAAGAAACCCTTTTAGTGGGGGGTGGGGCTGGGCATAAAGCTCTCAGTGTGTTTCGTGTTAGTCACAGTGCTACTTCCTCTGGGTAAATCAGCCTTACTGCTCAGTGGCACTGGGCTGGGGTTTCAGCCAGGTTGGGAGGAGACTAGTTTGTGCGTTGAAGTGAGGCTTGTGTATGTCAAGTTTGATATTTTTATCAGCAGGGCATTACACTAAAAAATGGTTTCTTTTAAGTATCAGGAGGCATGAGATATCTTTATTGTAATGGCTGGGGGGCATTAGTGTTGTGGTAGAACAGTGTTATCCACCAGGGGAGGTTCAGGCTTGACATTAGGAAAAAACATTTCACGGAGAGGGTCATTGGGCACTGGAACAGGCTGCCCAGGGAGGTGGTTGAGTCACCTTTCCTGGAGGTGTTTAAGGCATGGGTGGATGAGGTGCTGAGGGGCGTGGTTAGTGATTGATGGGAATGGTTGGACTCGATGATCCAGTGGGTCCTTTCCAACCTAATGATTCTATGATTCTATGATCCTCTTCTTACTTCAAGGGCATGTTTGGCATAAGGTAGATTTAGCAACTCACTCAAGGTCTTTTGTCAGTCTTGGAATAACTAGCCCCTATTTCTTGGGTTCTAGTCTAGTTCCTTGTGGACTAACCTATCCTTCGCTAGGACTGTGATTGTAACAGCGCGAGAGAACCATAGTGGGAGGACGGAAGTAGGAGATTGAGGTACCATCTGTTTTTTTGATCTTGTGAAGGGAGACCCAAGCCTCACCCACGCAGGGTTTAGAAGCCAACAGCGGAGTATGCTTCAAAACCCTGTTTGTCATTTCATACTAATTCAGAAGCAGTATAATGTTTGCCTTCAGTCTGCCATGAGTACTACCGCTGGACCCAGTTTGGGGTTGGGGGGGTGTGGGGGAGCTGGTTTCCTCTTCCCCCGGGCAGTCATCCTGTTTCAATAGATGGGTCTAGAGCTCCTGTATGACTGAAATTACTTCCTCACCGCTGTTTCTAAAGCTGAAAGCTGAATAGCTTTAATTGCTCAAAGGGGTAGTAATCCCCTTGAAGTGCATTGTCTGTTGTGTATTATTGCTATTATGGAGTAGAATTTACACATTAAAAAGGAACACAATTAGCTTTCTGCATTTACTGGGTGTTATAAGCACAGTCGTGACATCATTGGCAGCCAATGAGAGCATTTCTGTCCTATGCAGAATCTGAAGTCCTTTCAGAAAAGAAAATACATTTGAGACATTATTCTGGTTTGTGTCTGATGTCTCTTGTTTCAGAGACTCCTTCAAGGGTGCAGAAGGCAATAATAATAAAAGTGCTGATTACTCACAAACGGGCTCTGAAACTGGTTCTCAGATGTGCGGCATGAACTATACAAGGAAATAAATAGAGAATAAACCAGAGATTTAATCTCCCAAATGTGGTGTTTCTTGAAAGTAAGGGGAGGCACAGAAATTTTGATTGTTTCTTTTTGCACCACAAACGCTACAGCTGGAAACTGAAAGTCATCATTATGTTTTATGGACTGGAAAAGCTGTTTCAAGGACATCTGATAGTTTTCTGGATATCCACTGAATAACAACGTTTTGCAAATACAGGATATCTTGATGCTCACTCTTTTTCATCTGCTTAACCAAAGCAAGTTGGAAGTGAACTATTTAAAACTTCAGATAAGAGCTCTGTTCTCCCCTGTTTTGCATCTTGGGCAGTCAGAAAGCAAGCGTGAGAAACTGCCAAATTTGAATTTTTTTTTGTACACTGATTTTGAGTGGGTGCTCAAGATCAAAACAGGTCTAACTTGGTAAAAAAATTAAGGTCCTTATGTCAGCAGACTCAGATTACTTAAGGCAGACTCAGATTTACTTAAGGCAGAGAAATGCTTTTACATAAAGCCTTATTTAAACAGTGTGATGATATCTCCTCACCCAGCACTCATATGCCTGTTATCATTTCTGCCTGCATTCTTTGTGTAGCTTCTTCACGTGCAAAAAGCTGCAGAATTAAGCAGTCATGTTAGATAGTTAAAGTTATAAGTGGAAGGGAGGTGAAATTTAAATTGGAACTTGAAGACACAGAGGGCAAGAAAGCTGGTGAAAGCTGTGACAGGGGACAGGACAAGAGGGAATGGCCTCAAGCTCCGCATGGGGAGGTTTAGGCTGAACATTAGGAAAAAATTTTTTCACAGAAAGGGTCACTGGGCACAGGAACAGGCTGCCCAGGGAGGTGGTTGAGTCCCCTTCCCTGGAGGTGTTTAAGGGATGGGTGTACAAGGCACTGAGGGGCATGGTTTATTTAGTATTTGATAGGAATGGTTGGACTCGATGATCCGGTGGGTCTCTTCCAACCTGGTGATTCTATGGTTCTATGATTCTTGCCGAGCAGGGATGCGGTTGTGTCTCCTGCTTGGAGTGACAGGGAGATAAACATGTCAGTCTCCTGTATGACATTGAAGTCAATGAACTGCACTGTTTATGTACACAGACATGGGAGAGACCGAGCACTCCCTTTGGAGAGCCAGGGTAATGACTTATGAGTATCTACTTTGCCTACAAGCTGTAGCAAAGATGATCGCCTCTGCTTTTTCCTTGCATGTGCATTGTCTAATCTTAGCAGCCTAACCCTGGCCTCGCAAATCTCTTTGCTAATGTGTAGAGAGTGATGCAGATGATAGCTGCCCTGTGATACCGCATGGGATACAAAGTTCATTTGCTTTGTCCATTTGCCCAGTGGGAAAGGGGCAGGATTGGGCTGCACGGAGTTTCACTCCTGCTTGACCTAACAGGTACGCAGCTGCACTCCCCTCCTGTGCTCCTTTGTGCCTCTTTTCATGCGTCTCTTTGTGAGGATTTTAAAAACCAGCGCTTGAGGAAATATTGCTCTGCTGCCACGTAGAGGCTGAGGAAGGGACCAGCAGTGAAAAAAGGAAATTGCCCATCTTGACTTGGAGACAAATGAAGCTTAAAATAGACTTTATTGCACTATATTTAGATTTACTTGCTTCCACTGTTTAAGTCGGATAATCAGAGAACGAAGAAAAGCTTCTGTTTTCCCTGAGTTACTTTTGCATTTTATAGGCTTCTTTTTTTTTTTTTTTGGTGTGGGCTTTTTTTCTCAGCAGGTTTTGTATCTTGAGTATGAAATCAAGCGGGTTACAGTGACTTGTCAAACTGGATGAGTTTGTTTGCTGGGAGGTAGGTGTGGAAAAGCTGCTTCTTTTAAGATTGCCTGACAGTGTTAAATAACTGGGAAATGGAAATGAGGGTGGTTATGAGTTTCCGTGTACATGAGCAAGTGCGCTTGTGTTTTCACTTCAACCTACCATCTTGCTTCTCAGTTCACTCATGTCAGCAAACGCTTCTGCCCCTCGCCGCAGGTTCTCTCTGCACCCTTCCCCATCCGCTTCGTCTTTTTCAGGACCTCCCTCCTCCAGAGCAGAAATGCCGTTTAACCGAGGGCAGGGCACAGTCTGAGACATTCCCCAGTGTGAGGTGCTCTGCAGGGTCACGATGGCCACTGGCAAGAGCTGAAACCAGCCTATTGTGCTCGGTATTAAGGCCAGTTCCCTCTTGTGTGTCTGGTAGCCACCCTCTTACTGTTGCTGTGCAGCAGTTTTTGAGTTAGAACCAGTGGGTCCCCAGGGCTCTGGTGGTTAAACTGCCAGCCAAGGCAGCTGAGGGGGTGCTTCAAGGCGGCAGAAGACACAGAGAGCCCTTTCCCTCTGGGGACAAAGCAATCTTTTTAGGACATTTTAAGAGGTCGCTCCTGGGATGCAGACACCTGAAGGCTTGTGAGAGCCAGTGAGCCTGGAGCAGTTGAGAACTGCACCCCCTGGGGCGGTGACTTTCAGCTGCTTTTCAGTTGGTGGCCCCCAGAATGGCACAGCTGACATGCGAGCTCAGGAAGTTTAAACCAAAGAGAGGTTTGTGCTTTCTTGTTCAGTTTTTCCTTATGCGCTTTGACGGATGGGTCACAGGTTGAGAGCCACGTCTGAAAGATACAACGCCTTGTATGTGTATGTATATTTTGAGTTTGGGGTCTAAGTTTTGAAAGGTGCAGCTTTTTTCTTCCCACTCCTCCTTAGCTGGAGAGGAAAAGAGTCCAAGATGGAGGCAAGTCTCCTATGTAGAGAAAGTCGCTATGGTTATCGCTGCTTGCAACGTGCTCTCACAGTTAGATCCAGGGAAAACTGTTGCCAGATAAAAGGTTTTCTAAGCAACCTGACCTTCACAATGTGCAATTTTTGTTACCTGCATTTGTCCTGTGCAATAAGTGTGTCAAACTTAGTTGCTTTTTACTTTGCTGTGTTGCAGCATAAGTAAGGAAAAATTACCTTCTTGTCTAATACCAATTCAATACATATATTTTACTGGGCACAGTAACAATAATCTTGTAAGTTTTGATAAGTCCATAGCAACATTTTAAGGGGAAATGAAGCAATACAGTGATATTTTCAGAGTTGTTTTAAAGGTAGTTGATATACGTGTATTTCTTTCAATATTTTCAAACATAACATTGAGGAGGATATGGAGGATATAATATATGGAGGTTATCCAGATTTAGTTGGAGACTGCTCTTCTGGAATTGCATTCTTAACAGTCTTAACTTGGCAATTTGTGCATATGTGGTGTGAATGCATGTGCTTTGTGGTTTTAACTGTGATGACAGGTGTGTATATACTTAGCCAATGGCTGACTACTCATCAACAAATCTCTGTTTCCCTACTTGCTGGGGTTTTGCCAGTGCTGTGATTTGCACTTTGAGGAGGGACTGTTTATAAAAGAAAAGTTAATGTGAAGTATTTAAACAGAATAATTTTCTTTAAACTTAAGAGATAATGATAACAGATTGAGGGTTTTTTTCTCCCTCTTATGTTCTGTGGCACGGAATTATCTTCATTTTGTAATTTAAGAAATGTCGATCTTTGTCCTAATGGCTGAAACAGATGTTTTTGAAATGCAAGAAGGTCCCAGGAGATGGCAGTGTATAATAACACATTTCAAAATATTTCTTGGAAAAGCATTTCACAATTAAAACTGCCTTGTTATTTTGCATAATGTTCATATTATTATTGCAGGGAAGATTATAAAAGAACACAATGATCAGGTGGGTTTTTTTAGTGATATCCTACTTTAGTAGAAAGGTTTGCATGTCTTATCTTTTATACAGTGAACCACAAGATGATAAGGTGTGGTTTGCCTTGTTCAGCATCTTCATGTGCAATTCAGTTATATGTTGTAATCTGCCATAGGTCTGCAGCTCTGGCTAGAATAGCTCATCATTCAGTTTCTTTTATATTTTTACTGTAATGCTACAATTCTGTATTGTCCTATATTGCAATTTAAACTCTGAGATTAACCAAATTTAACACCTATTCTAGTAGTATTCATACTATGTAGGTATACATGGTGCCTCAATTTTAATAATTATACTCTAATAAAGATATAAGTATTTTTGTTTTTTTAATTGAGACAAACATATCTATTGAGATTAAGAAAACCTTGTATCAACTTCAGCTTTGGATTTCTCCAGTTTTTTGAGAAAATAGCTTGATAGTAAGACATTTTAAATTTTTTAGCATTTATTTATTAAGAATTATTAAGATGAGAATAAACTTCTCTTAGCAAAATTTCATTAGATACTCTTCAGGAAAACAGTATTTTGTTTAAAATAAAGGTATTTCTGGGCTTAAATGGAACTAAAAGAGTTGAAAATACCTTCTCCTTAGCATTTCAAAGTTGGGCCTAATATTTAGAGCTAGCTTTTGCAATGAAGTCTAGGGGACAATATGTGAATTTATTTGTGGAATTTCCTTATTATCCAAGAGCACTAAATGGGATTTGTTTCTGCTGTGGGAACAATCTGTGTCCTACTCTGGAGGTTACTTCCACGAGGCTAAGCACCTCTTACATCCAGGTGACAGCTTTAAGCCCTTTTTTGAAGTCTGTCAAAGAACAGCACTTGTCACTACAATGGAACCTCAAGAGAACAAGGTTATATGGCAACATCTGGATGAACCCTATGACAGTGTTAAGTTCTTTTTATGATTTCTCTTGTAGTAGCTGGTGTCCGAGAAGATGTCTTTTTGATCTGGAAAGAGTTGGAGGAAGCCAGGAGTACAGTGAGAGAAGCTCAAAAAATTTTAGCAGAATCTGACCGGCCTGCTTCTCGAGATGGTATCATTTATGTTTCTTTCAAGAGAGTTACCATTATATTCGTGATCAATATTTTATTTGTGAACTGTTTTGATTACGTGTCAGTTTGGGGATGATTTTCTCAGAAATGTCTACACACAGGTAGCACCTGTACTTGGCATCTAACCTTAGGGTTTCTTAGAACTTTCCATTACAAATCTCTGTTTACTACTGCTTAAGCTTGATGAACTTAAACAGCTTATACTGAAACACACCATTTTTAGCTCACTGGTGACTAGATTCAGAAATTGCCTAGATTTCAAGAAACTAAAATTTGGGTTTTTGTGGTCTCTTCCTTTCCATCTGTACGAGTAAATTTTTAACTTTATTCTACACAGTGCTGGGGATCTACCTAATCTCTCTCCCATTACGGTCTTGTTGCAATAGCCTCCAACCTGGTAGCAAGTTCATCCCCTAAAAGGGAAGAAGTGTGAGTTTGAATTCTCATAGTCAAAAGGTGCATGTCTGAAATTGATCCTGAATGAGTGCTCTGGCGCTCCTGTGTTATGAAACATGGAGGAACACCCACAGTTGTTCGTAAAACTAATAGTTCCCACCGTTATGTTTGTCTTAGAACATGTTCCATCTATTGTTCTGTACGTATTGATTGGATTGAGCCCTACAGAAGACAGAAGCATATTGTGAGAAGCTACTCAGCCCTGCTAAGACAGAGGTGCTATGGGCATGATTTGCAGCAGAACAATCACACTGACAAAATTTAGGTGCTGAAAAATTAGAAATCTGTAGACTCTAGGCATCTGCAGTTTTGGACGGCGACTGGAGGAGTGGATTTTCAGGATCATGGCTGTGGTTGTCAGTGCCTAAATTCTGCATTAGTCCCTGGTTTTAAAATACTTACATGGTATTTTTATGTAAGTTGATACAAGATTCAGGTTGAATTAGCACAAGGCATCAGTGAATTCATGTAGCGTCAGTACTGATTTTGCAGTGCAATTGCTTTTGCTTTGGCTAGATGGGGCCTGAGCCTAGATACTCTTTTCTGGATCACCTGCTGGAGAACTCTTTGTACTGTCAGTTAGTCAGTCACCTGAATTCTCAACAGTGTGTTGTAGGATGGTGATGGTGAAGATTTGATCCTGGGAACTTCCTCTACCTGCACTAGATTGGAAATTCAATAACATAACTCTGCAGGACTTATTGTTGAGTTTATGACAGTTTTCTTTTTAAAATTATGTAAGTGCATTTGTGACGCTTGCCACGCTAGCTGTCCAGAGGACCGCAAGCAAGCAGAAAGCAAATGTTTCCACATGAACAGGCCCTGACCCTACACCTGCCCTGATGCTGGCTGATCTCTGTGTTTGTTAAGGCAGGAGGTGCATCCATAAGTTCATTTGTAGGCTTAGGATCTCAATACTGTTGTCACCGTAGCTGCACCTAAACAGAGTCCTAGGTCCAGTGAAATTAAAATGTGACAAAATAAATACACCCTGCTATGAGACCCACTGCTGGGTCATATGATTTAGGTGTGGTTTATTGAACTAGTGAAGAGTGAGTGCAGAACCCTGTATCCTGTTACCAGTATCCAGAGATACACAGTGTCCAACTTCAAGATGGTCCTTACAAGATTTTTGAGACAATGTGACATAAAAATGTAAGCATGAGAACAGTCATACTGGATCAGACAAAAAATATCCTGTTTCTTTCAGGAGCAATTAAAAATGATAAAAAGAGGATGCAGAACTAGAGAAAATATCACAATTGTACACAAGTGATTTGTGGCTTGGGATACTCAGCCTATAAAAAGGCTATATTGCAGAGAAACACAATAAAATCTCTTTCAAAGACATCATAGTTTGCCTTTTCCTTTAAATGGCCTTCTTTGAAAAAGGGAAATGGCAATGTTAGCCAATGTTCTCGACTGTGATTTCAATTATATCTTCTATTGTTTCTTTTTCTCAAATGATTCTCCTTGAAGTTAGACATCTTATGCAGCAATCTTTTCTGGAATTTTGTTATGTCAACCTTCATACTACTAAGAATATTCCCTTTATATGTTGATCCCGTAGCTATTCACCTCTTTGCTCTCTGTTTTCTGATGGGTTTATTCCATTTACAAGGGAGTTTGTTGCAAAGAAATGCCTAATAAGAAAAAAAACCACAAAAAATTAAAGAACATCAATTAATATAATAATATAATATTAATTAATATTAATATCGGAAATATCCTCTCACTCCAAAGCTGTAAGTGAAGTAGCCTGCTTTCAAAAAATACCTTATACGAAATGAGCCATGTTATATAGGAAGTTTTGTTTGTTTTATTTTCTTTATTAGCAACCAAAACTGATCATCTATTACAAAAGCATACATCTGACAAATATTTGTCTTCTGAGAAGTGGTTGCGGAAGTATGGCTTGAAAGCTCAGAAGCTCACACTGTATGATGCACTTGCTGATTGTACTTTTCGCCACGCAGATGGAATTGTTGACATAAAAACTAAACCTGAGGATGAATCTTCACAAACTGATGCTGTGAGTGCTGTTAGTTTTCCCTCATGTCCTATGAGTTGTTTGATTTTTCTTTTAAAACTTGAAAACTTGTCTGATAGCTCAATTTCTGATGAAGTGTATGATTTGTTGTTATCCATTTTTTATTAAAAACAGCTTATTAATGGAATTGGGAACAGGTGATTTGTAAATAAGATTGTTTCAAAAGGCTATTTGAAAATTATTCTTTTGATCGCTCTTTCCTGGTCCACTTATAATCTTCAAGGAAGGATCAGGGCTGGCTTAAGCAATGCCTTGCTTTTCTATGTATTTAGGTAGGGTAGGGCAAAGATTGCTTGTCATCTTTATTTTTCCTCAGAAAAAGTGTTGGTCTCAGCTGCTCCAGTGTTTGCAGATCCTTAAACAAATTTGGACTAATTTGTCTTCTATTTGTTCTTCTCAAGCTCTACCATTACACTGTTTGATAAGCTTCTGTTCTTGCTAGCTACAGTTCTATTGACTTTAGCTAGAAACAAATTCTGTGACCACCCTAACCCATGACTATTTCTGCACTGTTCATGTGCAACAAGCATGTACCTTTGAAGTTTGTTCACCAAATATTAATAGCACTGCAAAATAATGTGTTTTGGAACACGAAATCTGTTTTTCTTGGCTGTAGGAGACAAAGAGGAAGGTAATTCATGCAAAATACTGTGACAAGTTTGTACATACCTTCTGGAAAGATGGATCTATAGTTCACGTACATGTTAGTACGGAAAAGTATAAGAAATATAACGAGAAAATGAGGACGACTATCAGACAAATGGAAGGAAGGTTAGTGTTCTCTCACAAAAAAATCAGTTGGTGCTGAAAAATTCATTAGTGTTGAAATGTTTGACATTTACTGTCATAATAAGCTGAAATGGTTGGTAAACTGCCAGTAGCAGTACCAAGCCAGAAATCCCTTTTAGATCAGGATTTCCTAGTATCCATGTAAGAAAAACAATGAACAGCTTTATCTTCTGTTCTCCTTCTGGAACTCAAATGTGAAATTTAGTCTGCACACTATTGAAATACTAAAGTGCTAAAAGGCATGAGGGCTTAAGGTGGCAAAGAACTTGTAGAATCACCAATAAAACTTAGTAAATGTTCACCCTGTGTACCTAGGTCTCCTTGTGGTACCTCTGACACCAAGTAGCTCAGCTCGGCTTGTGCCCATGCTGATAATGGTTACCTGCCCTATTTGCAGTGTTGTGTTGAAGACAAGTTTGAACAGCCTATATCAGAGCCAGGACATGAGCTATTAATTAATGCATCTTATCAGAAGTGAAGTGCTCAAGCTGGCTCCCTATTTAACTTTTCTGCAGTTGTACAGATACACTCCTAGATTTTGTAGGATGTCTACAAAAAAATTGGCAAACTGAGGGTCTGATTCACCTGTCATAAAGGTGCCCTAAAGTGAATTGGTTTTTATATCTACATTAGGAGAAGAAGAGGGCTTTCAAAATTAATATTGTAGAACCCAAAAAAGAAACAATGTTGCCCACTGTTTTGTACGTTAGAACAATGAGATGTCTCACTGAAAAAAGTAGGATGTGAATGATCATTTTACTGTTGCTTCAGTACCAAAAGTACAACAGCCTGACTACGTTTAGCAAGGTCAAACAGAGTTTTGCTGTTCCTTTTAGTTTGTCTTCATCTTGCTGTATTTAGGTTAACATTAACATATTGTGAAAGGAAAATTTAAGGTAAAGGGTTTTGGTGAGTATGTATTTCTGAAATCTAAGCCAAGATTATGGCTTTGCTTTTTGAAGTGGTTTGTCCCATTGTTAAAAAGTCTTGGTAGACTTCGTCAAACACTTTTGGAGAAATAACTAAAGGCAAAATAGTCATCAGTAGCAAATGTAATAGGATCCTTTAAGTTTCCATGATATAATTTCTTTAAAACCTCTGTGGAGTTGAGTAATATTTTTCCCAGGGCTATTATATTCCGTCTGTTTCAGAGCAGACAAATAGTTTGTGACTTTTAAGGGAAATCAGATTTGGACCTATTGTGGCCATTACTGAGGAAATTCTGCACACAGCAGCATGTATGCACGCATATAACTGGCAAGCATGCTTAAATCCTGTTTAAAATGTAAAACTAAGTCTGTATTTAGGCTCAAGGTCAACAGAGCATTGAAGCATCTGTGTTATATTAAGACTCTTCAAAGTGTTCAAGTTCCTTTCAGAG
The DNA here is from genome assembly GCF_032191515.1 of Phaenicophaeus curvirostris. Taxonomy (NCBI): domain Eukaryota; kingdom Metazoa; phylum Chordata; class Aves; order Cuculiformes; family Cuculidae; genus Phaenicophaeus; species Phaenicophaeus curvirostris. The sequence continues at coordinate 140,609,178 of NC_091392.1, read as the reverse complement.
TAAGTTCTCAAGTGGTTTTGTGGAAACAGAGATATATGAGCATATGCTTAAATGATTTCCTGAGGCTGGAGAACAGCTACAGAGGCAATAGTTATAGTTACTTCCTCATGGGATTTCTCAGCCCCAACTACCTGATAATTGACTTTATAAAGGTGCTGTATTGCTTTTTCTGTTTAGCCTGTCTAGAGATTCCTACTCAAATTAGAAAAACAATGCCTTGTGTTGTTACATAGTGATGGAGGATTGGTTTATCGAGGCCAATGTACTGCTTCTCACAGTGACTGGTAACAGGTACTTAGGGAAAGAGAATATGAAGTCCAGCAGGGATAAAAAGATATTTCCTGTTAGATTCTGATACACAAAGCTCCAAAGATCTTACAGACCAGGTTTTGATTTTTTTTTTTCTTCCCTCAGGATGAAGTGGCTTCAACAAGGAAGCAGAGGGCTTTTTGGGACTGTGCTTGAAGATGATGTCTATATTCTTATTGATATATCCCAGTCTATGAAGGACAAGCTGCCTTTAGTGAAGAATAAAATATTACAGCTCATACAGGTATGACAAAATGATGATTCTGAAGACAGAGGATTATTTTAGAACAGGCTGGTCTTTTCTGGATGGTTGCTATTCTATTTTTTATTTTCATATTTAAATATATGAAAAAATATATAAAAATATTATATTTTTCTTGGTGTGCTCATTTTTCAGTTAAATATATATATGTTTTCATCATTTATAAAAATATTTTATAAAATCTGGAGAAAATGTTAAAAATTAAAGAAGCTTAAGTAGTTCTCCTTTCTCTCAAGCCATCTTCCTCCTAAAAAAAAAGGAAAATTCAAAATAAGGAAAACAAAGAAAAATGGTGCAATTAAACACCTTTTAACATTTTTATTTTTATTTTTAAACAGTGTCATCCAGTTGCCCCAGTATGTTGTTATTTGTAATGTGTGTTCTACATTCACTTTCATACTTTTACACTAGAGGATATAGAAAGTTTTGAACTTCCTTGCATCTCACAGTGACTCAGAACTTTGCAAAGGGACTTGCAAAGTGAAGAAGTACCTCAGAAGCTACCAGTACTGGGAGACACACCTAGGATGTGATTTGTCTCACCTAATTTTAGGAATCTATGAAAAAGACACTGTTAAAATGTGTTTACTCTTAACATTTTTAGACCTGAGGAGTAACTGACAAAAAATCCATCAGTCTGGCATTGATAGCACTCATTAGAAGGACTAGAAAATTTAAAACTAAGAAAGAGCATTTTGAGCTCAGTGCAAAAGTGGTAGGACCTAGTATGATGTGGTCGTCTTGGCAGATCAGCACTAGAAAACTGCTAGATACTGTGCCAGAAGGTGTCACAGGCAGCAGCACAAAAAGTGGTAATGAAAGGGAAGCAAAGATTCCAGGCTCTGAAAGTTTTTACTATCTTGCACAAATCTTTCCCTCCTTGTAACTTCTGTCCAACAGCAACTTCAGCAAATTCTTAACTTCATTCTCTCTTGTTCTCCTGGTTCCCCTTGTTTGTGGTCTATGACTGTTTCTTTTTCTCCTCCTCTAAATGATGCCTTGCTTTGTTTCTGATTTCAATTTCCTTTGATAAGGAGTAATAATCTCTTCCTTATACCACTGTTCATACTCAGTTTTGTTTCTCTTTCTCTTGGCCTCCTAGGCATTTGCTGTTCAAGTGGTTTGAGAAACATGAGTAAATGGAGACATTGGGAAGTTCAAGTAATCTTAGTATTAATAGTTGCAGGCAATAATTGTCATTGTCTCTGTATGTCTCTTTGCATACCATAACTGAATATTATAAGTATTTATTGTAACCATATAATCAACTATACCTAATTTAAAACAACTCCTACTAGTCAGTATTTCAGGATACAATTATTCTTTCTCTTAACACTGAGTAAAATTCAGATCCTCTCTATTGCAGGAACAATTAAGATACAAAAAGAGATTTAACTTTGTGAAATTTACTGCCCAAGCAGTGGCATGGCAAGAGAAACTTGCTGAAGTTAATGAGGAAAATTTGCAAGATGCTTGGGTTTGGATAAAAGGGCTTGAGGTAATATGGCAACTAATTATCACAAAGCATGTTTGTACAAAGTTATATTTGTGTCTTCTCTTCCTGAATGGCTGAGGTATTTTGCGATTGATTAAGTATTTTACTTTAGTACGATGAAATGTATAGATAAAGCATAGACTTCAGTAGATCTGAGTACAATATATAATGTGTCACATATAATAACCCTTTAACATATTAATTCAGCTTGCAGTCTGGTACATTTAGCAGCCACAATGCAAATGTTGGCCGGTTTTATTTCTGTAGAAACCATGACTCTGCTTGGACCCTGTGTCTAAAGTTGTCACTCTCGCTGCACGGCTGCTGCATGGGTGAGGGCTGTCGATGACAGACTTGCAGCTCAGAGATGATGCAGGAAACTGGTGCCAGCAGGCTGGAAGAGCATTTCTAGTCCCTTTTGGTGCAGATAGACAACTGACTTCAGCTTTCATAGGAACATGAGAGCAACTATACTCAGATCAAACATCTGTCTATCTACCCAATATTCTCTCATTGCCAGTGGCCAAAATCTGAGGACTTTTCCCTGAAACGGAGTAGAAATGCCTGTAGGGAGCCACAGTCAGCCACCACATTGTACCTGTCAGCAGCTTTAGGGCCAGTTAATGTTTCAAACATGGATAGTAATGTTAGGAGCACAGCACTGAAAATCAGTCAATCAAAGGTACAGATATATCCCATGTTATGTTTTCTAACTCAAAAACATGTTTATATAATAAAACTCCTCAGCTTTTCCTCAGACTTCATAATGAAATTCCTGGGGATGTGGGAATTGAGGAAGCTACACAATATCTCTGAGACTACATAGCAGGATAAGTAACTCAGTATTCTCAGAAAATGCTAACAGAAAATGACACGGAGAAAAGGAAGTTTTAGTGTGGCCTCTCCGAGTAGTTGTGAATAATTATAACCGCAGTCAGTAGACTTAATTTTGCTGCCTTCCTTGAGACTTGAAAACTTGTGTCTGTTTAACCCATATATGTGGTACAGCATCACACAAGTTCGATAGCATTTTGAACTGCTATAATTTGATACCATCTTGCATATACATTTGGGAATGACCTTTTTCATCTTTATTCATGAAGCTGTGAATTGTTCATTATAAATTTCCTTCTAAGTTTAGATCTAGGTATCTGAAATGGTACAGGGAATAGTACAAGAACCATCTACTTTTTTCAGGGATGACATGTGCTGCTGACCTTTTAGTCTGTTTAAAGCAGTGCAGATGTAAGTCTGAGATCAGAAAGCTGGCTTTACAGTAAAGCTGAAATGAATAGAAGACTGCTCTGCAATATTAATCAGAGTAGATCTTTTGATCTCATTTTATACACTCTGGTCCCAATATGTTGAATAAGAAAGCTGAGCTATAAACAGTAACTAACTATTCCTTAAAAATCCTTTAGAAGTGATAACATTTAAAATTCAGGGGATGATTATGCTATGTAGTTGAAACATGTCAACTTTGTTTAAACTCTGATAAAACCAGCAGCAACTGAGGAATTGAAAACTGAGCTTTTACCGTGAGTTACATAGTTATTTCCCTCATATCATCAACATCCTTCCTATTTTCCCATGATATAGTGGAAGAAGTTATTTTGTTTCAAATTGGACCAAACCCATGTACTATTATTGTAAAAAGCAAGGATGAACAATTTGCACATAATAATGAGTGATGTGTGCTTAGAACTTTATACTGCTTACTAGAATATTAGGAATATTACATATATTAAACACAAAGAAAATGGCTCAGGCTAGCTATTTCTTATAAGTGAGTACTGGTAAGGATTGTTTGTGGATTAGAAGATAGGATTATAAAGCATCTGAGCTATCTTGTTGCCTGGACCATATATTCCTGTGCAGCCCCATAGAGCCACTCTCAGAGTGTACCAACTGTTCCATTTCACCTGATTTACTTACATTGTCCTTTCCAACCCTTTCTAATAGAACTCCTTGCTGGAGGGATGAACTGGAAAGAGTTTTAACACAATTAATAGGAATGAAAAAATAATGCTCTCTCATATGTTTTTGCATGTCTGGGTCAATGTTGCTGATTTATATTTATCTTCTGTAATGCATTTTAAATAAGGATCCTGAGTTTCTTCTCACGCCACTGCAATCCTCACTGCCCTCCAGAGCGGTACTCAGGTGCTGTACTACCATAAACCAGACTCATATAATTTCAGGGATTTGTCTTTGGCCCCATTAAAGACTAAGACTTGACAAAACACTTTTCCATACTGACAAAACCTTACTTTTCCCTTAAATTTTGGAGGTTTTGTGCACTGAATTTTTGAAAGGTGGAAATCTGAAGATGTAAACCGTGGGTTTTAGGTTCCTAAAAGCAGTGAAATGCATTTCAGTAAATTTAGAGTCTCTAAAAGACAGGTCATGATCACTAAGCACGTGAATGACACAGGAAAAGTGCTAACATTACTCAAGTATGAATATTTAGGGGGCATAGTATTGCTTTAATGTGTATGTTTTGTTGTTACAGCTATTTTTTGTGCTAAAAATTAAATGTTGTTTACATTGATGTGCTAAGGGGCTAGATAGCCTGAAAAAATTACTGTTCAGAAAACCAGGAAGTCCAATTTTTGAGAAATAAATTTCTTCAACTCTTTTGTGGAGCTTTTGAATTATTTAAGTAAAACATGAAATTCAAGGGGGAGTGATGAGTTGGCAGTCAGGAGCAGCAGTGGGAAAATATTATAGAATGTAAACTTCTGCTTATATCTTCCTGTCTGTTTATAGTCTGCTAATGATTGCTGTAGTGTCTACAGCTCCTATTTATCTTGCCAGCATTTTGCTTATGTGTGGTTGCATAAGCACTAAATACCAATTTGGCACCAATTTATGCAACTTTGACACTTTGATCACTTTGATTTTTCTAACTATTCGGCAGAAATCTTTTTACCATTGTATTACTCATTTCAATTCTGTAATATCACTTGAATCAGTACACTGTTATTTGAAATTTAAGAACACAGACAAAGAATTGTAGCTGTAACTTTGAATTTTCCTTTTGGTTTCTTAGGTTGGAAGTTCCACAAACACACTTGAAGCTCTCCAGATTGCTCTTTCTGATATTGACACTAAGGCTATTTATCTCTTGACTGATGGGAGACCTGACCAGGTATTTCTGAAATGAGAAAACAGAAAATGCAGTAGTGTGGTGCTACAGTGATCGTGTCAGAAGGCTGAAGCATGAGATGGAGGAAATCCCCTGGAGGAACCAGGGGAGGTTCAGGCTTGACATCAGGAAAAAATTTTTCATGGAATGGGTCATTGGGTACTGGAATAGACTGCCCAGGGAGGTGGTTGGGTCACCTTTCCTGGAGGTGTTTAAAAGATGGGTGGATGAGGCGCTGAGGGGTGTGGTTTAGTGATTGATGGGAATGGTTGGACTTGATGATCCTGTAGGTCCTTTCCAACCTAGTGATTCTATGATTCTATGATTCTATGATATCATGTCTGCAGAGCTGAGACTCTTAGACATTGTCATAATATTGAAAAATTGTATCTGAGAAATGTTCTGTTCATAAAGGAGTTTTGCTTAGAGCTCCTCACCCACAATCTAGTCTTTGGCACATGATAACTGATGGCATTTCTTATGAGCTGTTTGAAGGACCTGGTAATTGTTAAAGATGTATGTTATTATCAAGGTTAGGGCTTGTGTTAAATAAAATATCTTCTTAACTTAGTACAAATATCTCATGAATTAAAACTCAGAAAATAATGATGATCCCATTATATGGTTAGATTTAAATGTTAAAACTCTGCAATCTTGTGTGATGTCCTGCAAATCTAAGAATAAGGTGAGTGATAGCAAAAAAAACCCAAACCCAAATTTGTCAACATTTTCCGCCAATGAACACATTAGATACATAAGTAGGTACTTTCTTACATTCTGTTGCAGAACTTACATAAGGGCTATGTTGTATCTGAGGAGTAAAGTACTAATTATTAATTTACTTCATTTTCTTATTAAGATGTTACCGTTCATATTGCTCTATTAGGTCTCCACATGATATTCAATTTCATCTTTATTCCTACTGAGTCAAATTTGATCTCATGTAGGTGCAATTCTGAAGTAGCAGTGTCTAGAATTGCTTTAAGTCTAGGTTTAAGTGGGTAACAAAAACAAAAGTATGCTTTTATTTTTGGAAGTGTTGTTGCCATGACTTAAAATGGTGCTATTCCATGTGATAATACATTATAGAACATCAACTAAAAACTCATGAAATCCCACTTGTTGTTCAGACATAATGATGCAAATAAGGTAGGACTGAGCTTTGAAGCTATAATGCATGGTGAAAACAAGCTGGTATACTGAGAACGGCATTTTAAAAATACTTTAAAGTTTAGCTTGGTTGTAATGGCAGGTATGCAGAAAAACTCTGACGTACGTAAATAACTGGGCTGAAGGGCACATAAAAATAATTAGTGAGGAATATAGCATAAATCCAAGATTCAGAAAGCTTCATAAACTTGCAGAAATAATTTATTTATTCCTTGATAAGGAAGAAGGATACTAGAATCTCTCTTTTGGTTTTATTTTTTCTTGATAAAAGAACAGTGGTCTAGAATGAAGGCTGGATGTATATGCTTCAAAGTAATTTGTAAACCTCTTTTAAGTTAGCAGATGAGAAACTTTGTCTTACATCTTCTAATGTTGTTTTTAACTTTAGTTTCAATCTTTGTAATTTTCTAATCTTTGTTATTTCCAGTACCTGAAAGGGGCCTGCAAGAAAGCTGGGGAGGGACTTTATAAAAAGGGTTGTAGTGATAGGATGAGGGGAGATGGCTGTAAGTTGTACAGGGGCAGATTTAGACTAGACGTAAGGAGGACATTCTTCACAATGAGGGCTGTGAGGCACTGGCACAGGCTGCCCAGGGAAGCTGTGGATGCCCCATCCCTTGGAGGTGTCCAAGGCCAGGCTGGATGGGGCCTCGGGTAGCCTGATCTATTGGGAGGTGTCCCTGCCCATGGCAGGGGGTTGGAACTAGGTGATCTTTAAGGTCCCTTCCAACTCAAACCATTCTGATTCTATGTTTCCATGATTCTAATGACAAGTTGAGTGATTAAAACTCAATTTACAACTGATCAAAATCTTTGCATTCCTTTGCTAGCTAAAAGCATATATTCATATTGTATTAAAGAATAATTTGGCTTCATGTATCCCTTTTCAGATTCTTCATCTTAATATTTTTATTAAGTTTGAAGTTAGTGAGCACTTCACTTCTTCTTACCTAGTTAATAATGGCTTTTATTATTTATATTATATTTTTTGATGAAAAAGAGGAAATAACCAAGATTGTTTTTAACTATTAAGGTATAAAAACCAAATACATTGCTAATATCAGGGGAAAGATAAATTAATCAAGATTTATGGCAGTATTCTGAACAACTAAAGTATTATGAGGAATTAGAGAATTTAAAGAATAATTTATTTCTACCATCAACGTTTTCAGACACGGTAGATCTCTTGCTTTTCTTTATTGAAGGAGGAACACTAACTGTTCTACTTCCTCAGCTTCTGTTTTGTTACCTGACATTAAATCAACTTGTCATTGAGCTAATTTGTCTTAATAAAAATATCAATGGATATATATATCCAAAAATATTGACTTATATACAACCAGTGATACTAAACACCAATGTAGTGGTTTCATTTCCTTTACTTCAGTAATTTGCTTTAAGACTTAAGAAACAAAGAGTACTGTTTATATTATAACTTACATTTTATTTTATTAGTGTCCTGTGCCTTAGTGCATTAGAAGTATTACAAATTCACTTTTAAGTTGCATTAAGTTTATATAATTATGAATCATAGAATCATAGACCCATAGAATCACCAGGTTGGAAAAGACCTCCTGGATCATTGAGTCTAACCGTTCCTATCTGCTACTAAACCTTGTCCCTGAGCACCTCGTCTACCAATCTTTTAAACACCTCCAGGGAAGATGAATCAACCACTACCCTGGGCAGCCTCTGCCAGTGCCCAATGACCCTTTCTATGAATTTTTTTTCTGATATCCAGTCTGAACCTCCCCTGGCGCAGCTTGAGGCTATTCCTCCTTGTCCTGTCCCCTGTCACTTGGGAGAAGAGGCCAGCTCCCTCCTCTCCACAAACCTCCTTTCAGGTAGCTGTATAGAGCAATGAGGTCTCCCCTCAGCCTCCTCTTCTCCAAGCTAAACAACCCCAGGTCTCTCAGCCGCTCCTCATAAGACTTGTTCTCCAGCCCCTTCACTAGCTTCGTTGCTCTTCTCTGGACATGCTCCAGAGCCTCAACTTCCTTCTTGTGGTGAGGGGTCCAGAACTGAACACAGTAATCGAGGTGCAGTCTTACCAGTGCCGAGTACAGAGTGAGAATAACCTCCCTGGACCTGCTGGTCACACCGTTTCTGATACAAGCCAAGATGCCATTGTCCTTCTTGGCCACCTGGGCACACTGCTGGCTCATGTTCAGTCGGCTGTCAACCAACACCCTCAAGTCCTTCTCCTCCAGGCAGCTTTCTCACCCCTCTCCCCTAACCTGCAGTGCTGCCTAGGGTTGCTGTGCCCCAAGTACAGGACCCAGCACTTGGCCTTGTTAAACCTCATCCCATTGGACTCAGCCCATCGGTCCAGCCTGTTCAAGTCCCTTTGGAGCCTCCCTACCCTCCAGTAGATCGACACTGCCTCCCAGCTTTCTGTCATCTGCAAACTTGCCAAGGGTGCACTCAGTGCCTTCATCCAGGTCATTGATAAAGACATTGAACAGGGCTGGACCCAGCACTGAGCCCTGGGGAACCCCACTTGTCACTGCCCTCCAGCTGGATTTCACACCATTTCCCACCACTCTCTGGGCCCGGCCATCCAACCAGTTTTCCACCCAGGAGAGTGTGCGCCTGTCCAGGCCAGAGGCTGACAGTTTCTCAAGCAGAATGCTGTGACAAACTGTGTCAATGGCTTTACTGAAGACCAGGAAGACCACATCCACAGCCTTTCTTTCATCCAGTAGTCGAGTCACTTTATCTTAGAAGGTGATCTGGTTAGTTTGGCAAGACCTGACTTTCATGAACCCATGTTGACTGGGCCTGATCAGCCAGTTCTCTTGCATGTGCTTCATGATAGCACTCAAGATCACCTGTTCCATGACTTTCTCTGGCACTGAGGTCAGACTGACAGACCTGTAGTTCGCTGGATCCTCCCTCCAACCCTTCTTGTAGATGGGCACATCAGCCAGCCTCCAGTCCAGTGGAACTTCCCCAGTCAGCCAGGACTGCTGGAAGATGATGGAAAGAGGTTTGGCAAGCACATCCACCAGCTCCCTCAATACTCTTGGGTGGATCCCATCCGGCCCCATCGACTTGTGGGTGAAGTAGCAAGCTGTACAGAACGTGTGCTTTTAACTGATAAATATCTGTCTCTAAGCAACAGTATGACTGATTAAATTCTTACAATTTCTCCATGTTTTTTTAAATACATTTCTATATGCCACATGTTTTATATGTATTTTATGATTTTCAGCCCCCTCAAACAATTTTGGCTCAAATCCAGCGTCATCGTAAAATTCCTATCCATACAGTATCCTTCAACTGTGATGATACAGAAGCTAATAAATTTTTGTATGAACTATCTACGGAAACAGAGGGACGGTTTCATTATTATAACATTTACTTGACTGATCCTGATGCTGGAGAGATTGGTGTTGTGAGTATCTGAAAATAAATATGATTGTTTTTTCTTGCCATTGAAGGTACCGCAAAACTCACATTATTGTGATTCCAGATTACATTATATTATTTTAAAACAGGGTTAATCCTGGTCAGATTTGAAGTGGTGTGGAAGCAGTGAGTGACATTTTTTGTTTATGAAATTTTGTTAGACCGCAACAGAAAGGCCTAAGGATCATGCAAAGTACATTAGTAGTGCTATTGTTGCAAAAAACATTCCAGCCTCCAAACCCCAGAAACATATAATCCAAATTCAGCTCTGGAAGCAACACGCATGATCTCTGCTGTCTAAGAGACAAGCTACTATTTACAATGAAGCTATGTTTTGTATCATGTTAATAAATGAGACAATGCAGTGTTGAATTTAAATGATGATGAATGAATCATTCTGTGAATTTTGCTAGAAGTTCACTGTACTGAACTGAGGAGAGATCTGTAATGAGTGAAATGTCTGGAATAGCCGTGACCTATCAAGTGTGACTAAGCAGCTCAATCTAACAGTCCCCAGTAGGAAATTTCTGAATAGACTAACAGAAACACCCATTTAAAGCAGATTCCTGTTTTTAATTAAACACTCAGTTAATTAGTTCCACAACTAATGGTGGCAGTGGAACAACCAGAACAACACAGTAGAATGATATTTAGAACTTTGCAGACACAAAGGAGAAGAAAGATGTGAAAGTATTCCATCTCTTGGAAGATACCAGGGAGCATACTGGGCAGTTTTGGTGGTTCTGATGATGTGGACTGTGTGACACTGCATGTTGGAAAGATAAGGGCCAAGTCCATGTTGTCCATCTCCAGACTTCCGTCACTGTGGGAGTTGTAAAGGGATCATTGCTGGAATTTCCTTCCTGTTTTCCTGTAGTCCAAATTATTCCTACTCAGTTCCAATGTTTACTTGAAGAGTATGGGTTTTACATACAATTTTTCAGAGACAGTATTGTGAATGTGATACAGCTGTGATTTGTAGAATGACAGGACAACAGTTGTTACGTACATATCTTGCATTATGTTTAATTTATTTACTTATTTGTTGTGCTTGCTTGGAATGAGGGGAGCTATTGACCTTGTTACATCATTCAGAAATATGGCTGTTCATATCTTAAGGGATAACTGGCTTGTTAGAGAATGCTTGTCCTTTTCCTAAAAAGGAAGAATGACTTGAAAGATTGTATTGCCACGCACATGTTCATCTTTTTTTCCATAAGCCTGCTCGTACGTAGAGAAAGTGAACAAAACAAACTTTGGTTTAAGAGACAGAGAGACTGTGGGAAAAAGTACACAAAATTATGCAGTTGTCCTAACTGAGTCATTATTCAAAATCATCACTAGAGCTTGCATTGTGTCAGTTCAGAAATGAAACATGTTTAGGAGTAATTGTAATAAAACATTTGATTTCATTTTTGTTAGAGTGAAGACATACAACTTTTGAAAAGAGAGATTGAACAAGGAAAAAGAGACCTGGAGAAAATGAAGACCTTTCATGATGAATGTCTGATAAAGGATCATTATAATGGAGAAAATGATCCAGAGAATAAGTATGTCCTCATATTGCTATTGTGTTAATAAGAGATAGGATCTATCTGTTTCATTTCTCCTTTTTCATTGTCTTGCATTTTTAATCACTGACATTCTCCCTCCTAAAAAGAAAGTTAGTTGTTTCTTTTTTTTTCTGAACAGTTACAGTAATGGAGAAGAAAAGTCTGGAAAAAATACACTAAATGTATTAACAGAATGATCTCAAATATATCTCAATAGTCTCAGATTATTAGGAATAATTAAAGCAAAGACGTTATTGTCCTGTTGTAGAGCTGGCATGGTACTCCATGCCTATATTGACACTCATTAGGATATGCTGATTGAAACAAATTACATACAAATGTACTTGTTTAAAAGATGGCAGACACCATAAATGATATTCAGCTCAAGTATTTTCACATTTTTGATTGTATAATATGTGTCTGTATATTATTCTATATTTAACTTTGCTTTTTATTAAAGGATAAGTAATCTCATAATTAAAAAGTGTTTCATGTCCACCATCAGCTGAAAAACATGTTGAAAATCTTGCAGTGCCAAAAATGACTGTTAAAAAATCTGTCCTTTCACAGCATTTCAAAGGTAGGCTCCTGAGTCACCATGGAGAAGTTTTCTGATTGTACCGAGTTTCTGTTTGGGGAACAAACACAGACCTAGCTTCCAACTTGGACTTACTTCTAATCTTTGTGAGAGCACAGCCTTAATGAAAAAATAGCTTGCCCAGTGCCTTTTTCATCTGTGCAGTAATAGTACAAAAGCCGGAAAGTACATTGAAAAAAATCCTATTTTTAAGACAGAAATCTATTAAAAACAGTAAGTTAAAACAAAGGTATTAAAAATAAAGTAAAATAAATTAGAGGAGGAGACTGGTGTGGAACAATTCTGCATGTGGAAGGGCAGGCAGGATGTCCAGCCTAAAAATGTAGGTAAGTGTTTCTATCAGAATTTGCATTTTTTTTTACTTAGTGCTGGAATAAACATATATGTGTGTGTTTGTATATATATATATAAAAAACTGTTTATGTATATAAAATCTAAATATACATGTGTGTCAGTCATTTTCATTACTGATGGTAGGTTTATTTTCCTCCCTAGGATTCAAAGAGGCTATTAAACAGCATTCTGACCTTATTAAAAATGTACAAGTGTTGCTTTAAAAGTAACAAACACTTTTAAAATAGACTAAGAAACAATTTTTAGACAGTTAAAAAACACAAGCATATTTTAACCTCCTTTGAACTCCCCTTTGTAATGCAGACTAGGATAATAGAGAAAACATTTTGCACTACTGGACGCATTTGAAATGAGTATTTAAATAACCAGAAGAATTCAGCTTAGTCTTTTTTAAACCATTGCTATATGTTTGAAGAATTTCTTAGAAGCAGTAATCACAAGCAAACACATGCTGTTTCTTCTGTAACCGAACATGTTGAAGAACTTAATACTGCTTTTAGCAGCAGGCCATGCTGTGCTTCAGAAGACCCAGAATTGACACCACATCACCAAGCCTGGCAAACCACTGCTGACAGTCCAGCCCAAAGGAAGAAAGTATTATATGCAGGTAAGACTACTATGAACTGTAGCTGTTAGTGGAATTTATTCACTAACTTGAAAAGCTTCTGTCGAAAATAGCAAAAAGCACCCCTCATTGTAGGAACCAATTAAGCCTTTGATGAATTAAATAACCATCTTTCTGAAATTCTGACTAACTTTCCTTCATTTTCACTTTTCAGCCATCTTACTCATTTGACACAAACAGACAGACAACTGTCTGCTCATTTATACTTCATCACAGACCCTGTGATGAAAGAAGTGTGGCCAGCAGGTCAACGGAAGGGATTCTGCCCCTCTATTCCTCTCTTGTGAGACCTCATCTGGAGTGTTGTGTCCAGTTCTGGAATCCTCAACATAAGAAGGACATCGAACTGTTGGAATGGGTCCAGAGTAGGCTACAAGGATGATCAGAGGGCTGGAGCACATTCCCTATGAGACAGGCTAAGAGATTTGGGGTTGTTGAGTCTGGAGAAGAGAAGGCTCCGAGGAGATCTTATAGCGACCTTCCAGTTCCTGAAGCGGCTACAAGAAAGCTGGGGAGGGACTGTTCACCAAGGCTTGTGGTGATAGGACGAGGGGCAATGAGTATAAACTGGAGAGGGGCAGATTTAGACTAGACATAAGGAAGAATTTCTTCATGATGAGAGTGGTGGGACACTGGAACAGGTTGCTTAGGGAAGTTGTGGATGACCCATCCCTGGAGGTGTTCAAAGGCAGGTTGAATGAGACCCTGAGCAGCCTGATCTAGTGGGACATGTCCCTGCCAAATGGCAGGGGAGTTGGAACTGGGTGATGTCTAAGGTCCCTTCCAACCCAGACTATTCTATGATTCTGTGATTTTATGATTATCCATTTTCATAGAATGTTTTAAAAGCTGTGCAAGCACTTTTTAAATAGTAGATATTAATCTCTTCTTTGTTTGTATTAGAAATAAGTACATTGGCAGGGATGAAGGGCTGATCTCTGTTTCACTAGTTGCAGCATTATTTATGCTAATATTTCCCCTTACTACACCTGTAACTCTACATTTGTCTCTGAAGTATCCTGTGTATGCTTTTTGAAACAAAGTTTGCTTGGCTGATGTGAAAGAAGTCTTTGTCCTTGGGGAAGTATGAGGTACAAATTAGTGCAGAAGTAATTTTGTGGTTGAGGTCTTGTGTAGTCATTCCCTTAAAAACTGGGATTGGATTCCAGAAATCCCAGGCAAGTCTTTGAGCAATAAGTTAGCTCTTCCTTTCTTTCCCTTTTAACATCCACAGAGCAAACAAAGACAAGTCTGCTGCGAATCCTGAGCCACAGTGTGAAATCAAGGAAAGAGAGCCCAGAGGAAGGAATATCTCCTGAAAAAAAGGATGTTTCTGTCAAAAAGAGCATGAAACACACAACCATTTCCAAAGGCAAGTTGACAGCCAGGAAGCTCTGGGTGGGGCATCAGATAACATTTCTTCTGCTGCACTTGTTACTAATAGCACCTCATTTGAGGTGAAACAGTGAAGACCTGTAGTACAAAGGACCAGGATACAGCAAATACGCAGAGAGCTGGACACACGGGAAGGTATTGTAACAAGGTCCTTACAACTGTTGCCAGATTCCTTCCAGTGCCCAAACTATTTGGTTTCCAACAGTATAGTTATGTCCACAGTATGTGACAACTGTGATACTGCTGCGCCTTAGACTGCTGAAAGGATATCAGAGGTACTTCTTACCTTATAATAAATAGATCTTGAGAGTCTTGTTAGAATACAGTAATAGATTTTTGCCGGGATACATTAATTTGTAGTTTTGTTCAGTGTTATTAAAGCTGAGAGTGGTCGTTCTAATTCTGAAAGCAAGTGGCAATTTATTAAAAAACATGTTCTCTAGTAAACCATAGGTAGAAGCAAAAGTATTTCAAGTGGGGCTTGAATATACATCCAAACAGTTTTCATTTCTTTCAGTAATTCATGCAACTCTGAACTGTATGATAGGTCCTCTAAGTCCACCTATGATACTTAAAGATGTTTGTATTTTTTTTACATTTCAGCTTCCTATTCATATGCTTTTTATACAGATTTTCATAGTGTTATACCCTAAATTAGCCAATCCTGCATCTCATTAGTGATAGTACTTTGTATAACATCATGAATTGGGGAATAAACTGAGTTATCTTTATTTTGGGGCTATAAGAAATAAATGCATACAGAGCTCTGTTTTTTAAAAAAAAAAGCCTAACTTATTCCTCACCTATTTTACAAATTTCTCATTGATTAATTAAGTCTCATGAAACATACTGTAACATTATTACTATTGATCAACAGTAAGAAAAGCAAGAAACTTAATTCTCATTGATTAATTTAGCAACTGAAATAGACATTCTTGTGTAGTCTTTGTGACGCTGCTAGTAGCTTGAAATGAAAAAATGTTGCTATTATATGTCAGCTTATTAATGCATACTTCTGTGTGCACAAAAACTTTAAGATAATGAAATGCAAGTGTTTTATCTTAGATCTGAAAATGCAGAAAGCCATGGAAAAGACATCGAAAAGGTATGTGTGTAGATACTTAGAAACAGCAAAAAAATTACAGTTTGTATTTTCCTTCAGTCACTTCAGAATTCTCAAAGGTATTTCTACCTTGTGCTACTTCTTACCACCTTTTTTTCCAGTTCTCTAGATATTTCTTCGGCTCTTTGGTTAGAGACTCATGGCTTGGTTGCTAGGCGACTCACCATCAAAGATGCCTTAGCTCCTACAGCTGTCCCACACAGTACCAAATACATCCCAGTTCTGGACAAGCATGTAGCTTCTAAAGTATTTGATGAGGTAAAACTCTTACTCTCTTTCAAAGAAAATGTAAAACTTGGTTCTGTTTTAAAAAGTATTTTTTATTCATTTCTGTAAATGTCATAAGTGCATTCTCTAGTCATCATTGTAGACAGTTGATGTGCACTAAATGTTTAATGCATATCTGAATGTTCATTCATCAGTAAGAAGGTAAAACTGATAGTTAATAGTATTTCTTGCAGATTTTACCCTTAAGTTTTAGAGCCATATGTTTTTCTTTCACATTTACCAGTTGATGGCAGTGTACAGCCATCAGGTGTTCAGCAATTTCTTGAGCACCACAGCCTCTTCTGATGCATATTAGATCACTGTAGTATGTATTTTAGGTCCACAAAGTCATTTGGAAAACTGTACAGGTGCATAATTTGTGCATTCTCAAGGTTTACATATGTCTGCTAAGACCTTTTGAGAAGTACTTGAAGTCAGTAGTTAAAATTTAATTCTGATAGGTGTAGGCACCTGTAAGATTGTGGAGGCGCAAAATTCATGATGAATTGTGTATCATGAAGCTCTAATTGCCATTCCAGTTAAAGGAAATCAATTTTGTGGCAAATTGCTCTAATTCTTCTTGTGTGATATATCCTATGAAAGTCCTATGTGCATGCTGCAGCTCATTTTAACTATTAAAAACAATTTCTTTAAAAAAATATTCAGAGAAAAACTAAACAGCATCTGTTTGAATAACAAAGGGTAAGCAAGGAGTTTGGAATAGGATGTGGTATGGAGCTTAGTGAAATATCTGTAACTAATGTACACGCTTGTACATTTTAAAGTTTTCATGTTAGGAATGGGAATTTTTGCTATAGCATGCAGATTGTGGAAGCAAAACCAGATTTAGCTGGTTTAGTAAAAGCAAGTCAAACCTAACATATTTAAGGATTTTATTTTAAGTGTGAGATTTTTTTGGTATGCTATAAAAAGATGTCTTTTTGTACAAAAAGTATTTTCAAATGTACATTTTAATGTTTCAGATGTAAAATAGACATTTTTTAATGAAGAGATATTTAATGATTACAAAACAATCTACTGTGAAATGTCAAACAAAATACATTGACTTTCATACAACTCTTACAATTGATTTCTGACCAGTCACTTCTTTTCCTATCTTCTTCTGAATACACCTACCAACTAGAGCTCTTTCTGCCGTGTTTCTAAATGAAGACTCCTTTGAGTCCTTTCTAGACAATTCTGAGCTGCATTTGAACCGCTGTTTGCTAAAACAGTAGTCTGTAAAACATAATGGTCCTTGAAAATAGCCAAAGCTATGATTCAGCAAATGACAGAAGTAATTTTTAATGGTAGCTCCTGGGAGCTTGTGGTAGTCTAGTTCAGGACTGATTAAGTTCAGTATTCTTAGAATGAATAGCAGCTTTACAGAATCAAAACTGTGATCCATGGGCTTTCTTTAGAGACAGGGATATAAACAAGAAAGAACATGTCATTCTTACCACTTTTTTGTACCTGCTAAGCCCCTTTAGTTGTATAGAGACACTCAGTTTCTCAGGCAGTGGAGAATTATTGTTCTATGTGTAAAAGCATGGTTTTTTTCTGGATCTGAAGCAGGGTATAGAAAGGAAAAAGAAAGTTGATGGCTGCACACAAGGTGAAACCAGTAGAGTTTATGAGCTGTGGAACCCATTCTCCTGCAAGTCTTATGCCAGCTTATCAAGGAAAAGCAGAAAATAAGTTCTGGGAGTACACACAGAACTTGAATAGGAGTCGTTAACAAATCGATTAAGAGTTTTGATTATTCCACTATCTCAGAAGACTTCATTGAAGATAATAAACATACAGACATTTTTGCATTCTTCTTTCTGAAATCTTAATTTTCTTGATATGGGATGCATACATCCCTGATTGCTTTTCTGGGGGTAGTGTAATTTATACTTTTGGTTTTTGTTAGCAGTGATGGACTCAATGATCCGGTGGGTCTCTTCCAACCTGGTTATTCTATGATTCTATGATTCTATGATAATGCAATAACTATGAGCAGTTTTCTCACCTTGGAAATGCAGCAAGTAAAAGGTCTCCATGACAACTGTTGATTAATAAGAAGCTGTGCTGTTGTTTTCAGGTCTGCTTGACCTGTCAGTTTCACCTGAGTTATTCCAAAGAGGTTAATTCATTAAGTTACCCATCACATTCAGATCTAGAAAAAAGAAAATTGGTTTAGGGACTTGTCTAAATTATGCTGTGATATTTCTGGAAGAAACCTTCCCTATAGAACTATCTGACTATCTGTTGCAGATTGTGGCATCTTAAGTACTGTTTTGCATGTCGTGGAGTTTTGACTTAACATTTTGCTCAGAAGAATCAAATTCAGATTCAGCCAACCAAAATGTCTTGCTCTATCTAAAGTAGGAAAAGTTTTTTCTAGCATTACTGTGCTTTGGTTTTGTCCATAAAAAGTGAAATTTTGAATTTGAAATAAAAGTCATTTTGAAACAAGCAAATTCTTTTGGTGTGAAAGTTTAAGTATTTAATTTAGAAAAATGACAAAACATTTTGGCACTGAAAAAGCTTCCCTGTGATTTCTTTCAGCAGAATATGTCAAATTTCACTTGACTTTGTGAGCAGTTTCCATTGCTTTAAAAACATACATAGTATTTCAAATTTACTATTTCATAAGAACACATTCCGTTCTGATTTTATTCTTTAATACTGTAATAAAGTATTATATACCCTCATGTTCTACTCAAAGTGTTTTATAAACTGTATTAAATATTAATTTTGAAAATTATGCTGTTTGCACTTGGAATTTGTAAAGGGGTATCGGAGAGGACTTCATGCCCTGTTAAACTTGGTTTGAATAACATAGCAGACAACCACCCTGGCAATATAAAACTGGAATATGGATAGTCTCAGTTCCTTGTCTTTCACCTTTCAAATGCCACCTGGAAATGACAGCTACCCAGATTTCATGGCTCACAGTTCTGGGCAGAGATTTCTCTCATCTGTCTCTGGCAAGATACTTCACTGACATGTTCCCATTAACTTCAGCTTCTACATGATCTTAAGATTAATTTAATATGAGGATCTTTGATGTGGTTTGGCACTGGTGTGACACAGATTAATTAAAAAGAGAGAAGATGTCCTCAGAAAGAGAGTGGCATATTAAGTCATACCACTGATCCTGAAAAAATAGTCATACAGCAGTAATTTGGAATCCAGCTAAGCTATGATGATTCAGACACAAATAAAACATCACTGGAAAATGTTCTCAATTAAGGAAGTATTTTTATTGTTTCATCTGAACCTCATCTGTTTTTTTCTCATCTAAGTCCTGATCTCAAGCAGGCACTTGGACAAGCTCTTCACTCTACCGTATGTATTAAGACAGTTTTGGGAATAGTAACATTCTCCAACTTCTCCATTTCTTTCTTGGATTTTTTCTGTTTATAATCATCAGCAGGACACTTTAAGCTTTTCTTATATGAATTGCTGAGTAATATAAGAGGCTGAATGACGGTACTTTGGACTGAGAAATGGGAAAGAATCTTTCCTTCTCTCTGTCATCTTTTTCTACACTTTTCTCTGCCTTTTGAAGGCCTAGCTCTAAGTGTAAGACTTTCTATTTTATAATTAAGTTGGTTTACAAAGATGCTTATATATTGTGAAATTTGCAGGGTAGTGAAGTTCCTGATTCTGACCAACCAGGTTAGGCTTCTAAGCATTAATGTGGTTAATTAAAACCAGTTTCAGTGAGCAGTGTCCACCTTGTTCATGCTTTGGTGGTCAGTGTGGTGGTAAAGAACATCTCTTTCCACCTTTAGTACTCTAATTCCTTGGAAAATATAGTCCTCTAGAATAAGAGCATTAAATACACTTAAATAAGTAAGTATCACACCTGTATGCTTGAATTAGATGCTAATAAGTTTATAAGAGTCTTGTTTTAAAGTAATACAGTTTGGAATATGGTCATGATCTAGACAGGATTGTCTCCTTTCTGACCTACCCTTCCATTGTTAGAGTGACTTTTTGACAGTCTATTTTGACAGTACTGATTTAATCAATTTGCAACTTCTGCGTTGAAGGGATTCTGTAATTTCGTAAGATTTTGTTAACAGACTGGAACTATGTCTTAATTCTGACATTTCTTTTGAGGTGGTCACATCTTTCTGCAGCCTTCCAGTGTTCTTTGTGTCTGTTTTGATTCCTGGAAATGGACTCTTGGACATTCAGTTATTCTGGTGAAGGAAAAATTGTGTGATAAATGAAGTTTTTGTCTTTTGTTCTATAATAGATGTTACCTTTGGCTCATGTTAGCAGCGATAAAAAGCAGATCACACTAATTAATCCTCAGGCAGTGAATCTTGATGCCTATAAAGAGAAGCTGGAACAAGCAATTAAATCCTATGAAAGGCAAGTCTACTCATCAGAAATTTATCATATTTGCAGTCTAATTTTTGATTTTTTTCTTACGTAAAGGGTATCTGCTCACACATGCTTTGCTCAATACTGGTAATTTTGTCCATTGACACACTTTAATCAACCAACAGCCTGTAGGATAAATGTTTATTTTCTTCAAAAAATGTGTATTTTCTTCAAAAACCATGCAGAATGAAAAAACAGATAATAGCCAAGGAGACAAGAAACAACAAATATGTTGCTCATATTATGTTTTTTAATGACGAAAAAATATTTTATTGTCTTTTCTGTGAATAAACCTGAAAGCAATCTTCCCTGGGGAAGAATCCCAGCTAAACATACAGTAGTAGTCAGACTTTTAACTTGCAATTAAACTCTTAAATCCATAGACTGACATTTAAACTAGTGGCCTGTTTTTTGCTGCCAGCTGCCTAGCACCTGACTACAGATCTAAGAGCGGAATTGAGGCACCCTTAAGATACTGACAGTTTTAATTTCTTATTTTTTGTGAGAAGATATGTGTTCTGCTTATTAATTAAATGTTCGTAAAAGCACATAAGAGGTAAACAGGACAAGGACATTATCTCTCTAAGCTATTTCTTTCCTTGAATCTAAATTGGTGCATTTTTTTTTTGAAGCAATGCAATTACTTGACTACAGGTGTCATTCAGTAGCCTTAAGAGGTCTTTGATGAGGCTCGCTTTAATAAAACAGATATCTTTACAAGTGGTATTCTAATAAAATTTACAGTTGTAGTTATTTCAAATGATCAAAACCCCCTTGATGACTAGTGTTTAGTCTTTGCTTTTGATTAATTCCAATGAGGCCCTTTAAGGTTTTTTTTTACCTCTGTAGCTCTAAAATCACATCAGTTCTTTTTAAAGCATGTAATAGCTCTCTTTTTCATTCTCCTTTCCAATTTCTGAATATATCCATCTTTTTGCCATAAAAATCATGAATAACAGTTTGCAAATGCTGCTTGCTGTACCTAATATCAGTGTATTTACAACAGCAGGATTGAGTTTCCTACTATTCCCTACATTAAAGATGTGTAGGAGTGAGATCTGTTGGAAGATCCTTATAATTGACAATGTAAAAAAGAGTTCTCATTGCTTTTCCTCTACATGTGAAACAGCAACCCAGTCAAATTTATTTTGCTCCAAATGTTGCAGTACTTTTCCAGTAACTGACTTTTGCAAAGGCTGCAGTTCAGCTTAGTGAATAGTGATTGGTCGCAAATTTATTCTGACATCTACAGATGAAATAATACATCAGGACAAGTAGGTTTCAAGAACAGAAGCAAGCATGACAATATCTTTCCCAAATGTAAATTGACCTCAGCAGGAAATACAGAAGGAGAAAAGTGTCGAGGGCAGAAATATTGTGCTCTGACAGAAAGAATATCCAATACTGAAGGAGAAAAATGCTGAAAGCTTCAAAATGTGTATGATCTTGTATAGCCGGAGGCTTTTACAAATGAGTTAGATATGAATGTGCACATTTAGAAGTATGAAATAGGCAGTGGAGCTTGCTGAGACTGCAGTGTGAATGAACTAAGTAATTTACATTCTAAAAATGCTGAGGTTTGGTTTCTAGTAGAGAAAATGAATCACCAAGAAATTAATATTCAAAATCTGGTGCTAATGAGCTTTTTTTTTTGTACATGCATCAGTAAATCTGGCAAGGCTATCAAAAAATCTAATGGTTACATTCTGAATTTTTTCTAACAATGAATTTGTTCTTTTATTTCCAAAGGAAGCTTGGAATTTTTCTAGAATTACAGCAATTGAGATCATCAGTAGAGGTTTATTTGTGTATTATGAAATGAAGTCATTGGGTGATGGTTTGCTTGAGATTTTAACAGAGAAAACTAAGTTAGATGACCCCATAAGTGTTTATCATTTATATCTAATAAGTAACAGCAGAAAATTTAGTGATGCTTTCAAAAGATCTCACAACTGCCTTGCTTTGGCATAGTCACTTCTGTTTTCCTGTCAGTAGTTTTTCTTCATAGCCACATTTTAATGAAGTAGAAACCTGATTGCTACAATCAAGGGGTTATCTCAGCAGGAAAAAAAAATAGCATTAGTCTCCATGTGTCTTCGGGCTACAGTTTTCAGACACTGTTTAATTGGACAAACTGTGCTTGGTTTAACTGGCATTTAATCACTTTTTAAATTTGATTTATCTTGCTTATGTTTTCCATAGAAAATCCTGGCAGGAAGCAGTAGTGATTGCCATTAATCTTTCTATGACCCTGTAACAGACGTGTTGCTACTTGATGGAAGATGCTGTTTTCCCATCTTCTCTTGCAGTTGATAATTTCATAGCTGAATAATAACGATCCAATCTGATGATGCAGTGCTCTTAGAATACAGATCAGTGTAGACATCTTAAGAAACTGTGTTTATTTGCTAGTTTTGCAATTATCAGATGCACAAGGAGCTGCATTCCCTCAAAAACTGTTCTGATCTCTTTAATAGGCGCCTAAACCTGGTCGTTTGGAGAGCACTGTCTCAGGAGGAAAGAGACAAGTAAGCTAGCACCTTTTGGTGTTCTAACTTAACTCTGAAAGGCTAGTCATAAATATCTGATACTTTTTAAAATCACTATTCCTATAACCAACTGGTTTTATTGTCAAGTATTTCTTAAGTGTACCTTGCTTTCAAAAATGTACGTGTGATGTGGAGTAATATTACATTCAGGACCAACTTCTTGCACTGCTGATTATTTTTAAAGTATTTGCATTCCATTTTAATGATTCTAGTCTGTTCTTGATCAGTGTGAAATGGCAGGGCTTTGGGAGAGCAGCGTGTCATCACCTTTGGCACCAAGGTAAATGTGCTCATCTGGTAAAGAGCACTTCAGTAGCAGGTTTGTAAAAGTACAATAAACACCTTTACAGCATGTGCTGGAATTGTATTTCACACTAGAATTTTGAAACTAGCTTGTTTCTGTATATTGATTTCAAAAACTAGTAACTGTATAAACACGAGTGACATCAGTGAAGTTAGCATCTCTTTACTTCAGAGAAAAAAGTGAAAATCACTTAATGGAAACTGAATTGGCATGAAATATTCTATGTAGAAAAATGGGAATGAAAAGTAGAATGCTTTTAACAAGGCTTAAATTAACGAGCAAAACCCACACAGTTCTATCGTCGATGATGAGAACTAAAATCCCATTCTGGTAAAGAGGAAGTGAAGGCTGTTAAACAAAAGAACAGCATATAATTAAAAAAAAGTAAACAGGTAACTGTTGATAGACAGTGAATAACTGAGCATAGGAAGTTGACAAGGTAGTATCTAAGATATTTTATTGTTTGGAACATATAGACAATTATGTATGTAAGGGAAAAAAAGTCCTAGCAATTGTGCAGTCTGTTGCTAGAGGGGCATATTGAAATTGTTAATATTAGTGCATAGAAATGGAAATATGTGATCTATTTATTTTCTAAATTTACAAATTGAATTATCAAATAATCAAATATTACAAAAGGATGACAGTGTAATTTCAAAATAATTAGTAATATGAAGAGAGAGGATAACAAAGCCTGCTAAGATGGCCACAGGAGTCCTGAAAGAATTGGTTGAGGACATCTTTTGTTCAGTAGTGTGTATTAAAAGGCTATCTCAGATACTAGGGAAATTCAGCTACGCTACAGAAGTAGTAATTGTCCTTGTGTTCAAAATTGTTGAGAGATCCAGCCCAGGAGATATGTTAACTTGACATTGATGAACAATTGACACAGAGAACAAAATCTAAGTAAGTAACAATACCAGTCAGTGTAATTTTAGTACAAAGTGGTTCCTAGAGAAGAGAGATAAGCAATGACAAAGAGCAGGGCATTGTGGTAGGCATTAAGACAGACACTTAAATACATTCTCCAGGTCCAGGTTTCATATTTTGTTAAGTGCTAGTAAAGCTGTAGAGAAAAGCCACAGGAATTATTTGAATACTAAAAAGAAGTATGTTAATTTTGACTGGAGATTTAAGTAATGTTGCCTGTTCTGCATTTTGGAGGTTTTAGTTTGGTTTTATCAACAAGATTACTGTATCTATTTCACCTTTCTGTGCATAGTGTAGTCTCAAAATGGCTCCTTAGTCCAGTAGACATTGATGTATCCCAATCAATGGAAGCAAACTCCTGATCATTGAGTGAAAATTGAGCAGTGCAGAAATGATGGAGGAATAAACATCAGGAGATTATATCTTTTTTTTAAAAATTATTTTATA
This sequence comes from Phaenicophaeus curvirostris, assembly GCF_032191515.1. Lineage (NCBI taxonomy): Eukaryota > Metazoa > Chordata > Aves > Cuculiformes > Cuculidae > Phaenicophaeus > Phaenicophaeus curvirostris. Next base: position 140,584,852 of record NC_091392.1, on the reverse strand, counting down.
TGACCAGTCAAGACTGATGTGGCAAATCAGGACTTAATAGGCATCCAGATGCTTGGCACTTCACAGTAGCTGCTGCTCCAGAAAGACCATGGATTTCCATAATTTCTCAATCACTTCTACAACTTCTTTTTTTGATGGCTCACATAATCTGGGACATCTAAAATGCTTGAACTGTTCTGTAGATATCTATCTGTGAGGTATGGTTAAACCAGATGTGATTGTCTGACTAAACACAATGGTAGGTGGATGAAACACAAGAACTTATAATATACAGAAGATAGGATGGATTAATCTGATGTATTATTCTGCTTTTAAGCTTCGTGATTTTATTTCTAAAGTATTGCCAAAATTATTATTTTTCCTGCCTGTGATTGCTATATTTTTTTTAAGGTTTAAAGAGGATGGTCCAGTCCAATATATGCAGCATAAAGAAGCTTTGCTGGAGTCTTTAGAGAATTTGGGGTGGCCAATTTCCTGTGAAGATGTAATATTGTTAGAAGATGAGATAGCGACAGCATTAGCATATATACAACAAGCCTCTGATCTTCAGGAAGCTATCAAAAAGGAAACTGCGAAAAGCTCGGAATCACACATAAACAACAATAAAAGGGTAACAGATATTCCATATATTCCTCTTCAGTATGTGCTTCTGGAAGAATTTTGTTCTGTGCTAATGGCTGATAAATCAGGTGTTTGGCATGATGTTATTATCCAAATAGATAGAGGAAGAAAGGTAGATAAAAAGAGAGAAAAATTTCAATGACTTTTTGGAAGTACCAAGGAAAGAGAAGTTTGGAGCTGAGAGCACTGCAGAAACTGAGCCTCTTTGAAACAAATCTGAGAAAGTATATTTACCTCCTCTGCAGTGACAGCAAAGATATATATGAAAGAAGGGAAAGAAGGGAAAGAAGAGATATATGAAAGGCAATTATGAGATAAGAGTTGTGGTTGGTTTAATAGCTGATAAATTGGACTAAAAGATCTTGCAATTCTGGAGTAATTAACTGTATTCTTCTGTGGTATCTTTCTTCTAAGAGAAAAGATTAAGAGAAGGGTTGGGATTTGGCTTCCTATTTGGAGACTGAAGCTTAGCTGTTCATAAAAGGTAGGCAGGCATGAACTGGTGGCTAATCTCAGTGTTATGAACAGAGCCCTAGTTGACAGTCAATGGCATGTGGAAAGCTGTTTAGCTTACCCTTAAGTGTACACCTACTACTGGCGAGCTCCATTCCATTAATACATATGGTAATATATATGTTCAGAAAACATATATTAGGTGACAATGTTGTATTCTTCTATTATTGTTTTTACTCTTTCAGAGCATTCTTGAAAATGGATTCTACACTAATGGTTTTATCATCAAGTTATGAATATAAATTCTCAGGAAAATGAAGAACAGTCGTTTAACTTTAAAATAATAATATAACATTCCCTGGTGAAAAGATTTCTGTATACCCTGCTGATTCTTTTTACCTCTGAAAAAAACCCAAAGCACTTCTCTTATTTGGTTTCAGGATTTTTAATCTAATAGATTCACCATTTGGTGCTTCACTGGGAGAGCTGTTGCCTCCGCAGAACTGCTGTCTAGGTGTAGTTGTACTATGATAATATTAAAACAAGCTGTCTTGGAAACAAATAAGAAAGGAAATATTCTGTCAGACCTCTAGGTTCTAATAGAGGATAATCAAAAACAAATAGAGAATTAATCATAAAGCTTGTCTATTAATATATTCCTTCTCTTATTCATTGTTTTATATCACTGAGTGAGAGGAACAACTAACTGAACTTGAAGGTGTGGTCGCGCTATTGCAGAGAATGCCGAGGAAAGCCCTTATGCTTTTTATTGTGTAGGAAACATAATAAAATGGTCATAGTAGTTCTTTTTTTGCCCTGATGTATGCATATGCATATATACTAATATATATATATACACACATACATCAGTTGGAGGGGGAAGCTAAGTGCAACTCAAGTGAACAGAGTAGAAACCTGCGCTGTGTGTTCTCAGCAATGAATGGGAATGTGCAATTGAAATTTACAGTTCTAAATTATGCCAAGTATCCATATACTCTACCTAGCAAGTCATGCTTAGAAATGTGGCAGTATTCTTTAAAAAGGCAATTTTTTTGTTTCATTTGACATTCCTTGATTGACATATGTCTCTCTCTTTGTCAAGATCATTTTGACAATAGGCTACAACATTTTACGTAGTATGACATAAGTTATAAAAAGAATATATTATGTTGACTCAAGCCATGGGCAGGATCATATTCAGTTTTCTATAATCTTGGAAAATTTACTCCGCTAAGAATGTACATTTGAAAACATTTTAATGTCTACAAAAACCAGATGATCTTGATTCATTTTTCATTAGTCTGAAAATAATACATTGCTCATACAACTGTTTTGATTATTGATTTACCTCTGTCATATAATGTTGCAATACAAGAGCAGCAGAAACACATTCATGTTTCTTTTGGTGACTGTAGTTTTACTGTTGCCTTGAAACAACCAATCACACATGATGTGATTAACATCCAATCAACAATCACACATGATGTGATTAACATTGTGCAATCACTTATCCTGAGTCAACCTGCTTTAGAAGCCTAATCAGAGCACCATCTTCAGTAAATGCTAATCTGCAACTGAAAGGCATTAAGAGTGAGAGGCAGAAATGCAGATGTAATTAGAGTTCTGTTTGTGTGGCAGAAAAAAAACAGTGAAAAAATCCCAGAAAAAAACCCCTGCAGAGCCTTTTAAAAATGCTGTCAGAGGGTTTTCCTACTGTGATTTCTGTCTACAAAATGGGTATAAAAAATTAAACTGCTAGCTGAAATACATTTCATCAAGGAAATAGCTGGTATGACATTGAATGAAAATTATCATTGTGAAATGGTAGAAAAATCACAATTATCCTGAAGGTCTACTCAACAAAGCAGACCTCAATTTCCTGCTAATTTTTTTTCACTTAATTAAAAATACCCCACCCTCTCCCCATAGCTTTTAGCTTTTAAAGGTTCCTACTTACCTTCACAACTTAAAATAATTAGTAATCGTTTTTGGATGTCCTTGCTATGAGAACTTTCTGTTAAAGCTTACAACCGAGTTAGTGGTCTTGTTATCTGTGCTCTGATCTTCTCTGGGAGTTCTACTCTGTCTGCTATGTCTGCACATGTCCGTGAAAGGTAGGGTATGTTGATGTCTTATTGGAGGGAGATGAAGTAGTCATCCATCTGCATGGGGCCATGGGGTGTCTGAAGACCTCTAGTAATGCAAGATGTAAATGCTTTGAGAAAAGAGCAAACACATTTAGTTATTATCAAGCAAAATATAAAACACTGAAGGTTTGTGATTACCTAACCAGAAGGCTAATTGTAGACTGCATTTTACTCAGTTTATTCAGTTCCTTCTCCTGTACAGATTAAAGAATGGGTTGACAAAAGTCTTCCTTTTCAAGCTGACACTCAGCTGTCATCTATAGATATGAAAAATGAGGAATGTATCATTCTTTGTTCTTGGGATTTTTTTGTTTGGTTGGGTTTTTTTTCCCAATAAGTAACTGCTTTGACTTAAAATACTATATCTCTTTTCTATTTTGAACTTGTCAGGCATAACAGTCAGCCATCATTTCTTATTATGTTATTTTTCTCACTGAATTATAAAGCAGTTTATAACATGATGTCACTTAGTAAAAGGAGTTTTTCTGGGTCACTTACCCACTTCTCATTAGATCACCTCAGGTCTACTGGGGTCATGGCATTACTATTCTCCAAGCATGACAGCTTCCAAGATAGTTTGGGGCATTTCATCAATGCCCATTTTCAGGTAAAGGATTTCTTTCGCTAAGTGGCATAATCTGAATTTTGAGAGTGTTGGAAACCATTTAATCTCATACTAAATATTTCTGTTTCTGCATATGAATAGATTTCAGATTCTACAGAGAGATAAAGATGCATTCATTGCTAAGGATTCATTCTCCTTAAGAATATATTTTTTTAAAAGTACTCTGTTTCCCTTAGGATGAGCTAGAATGTGCAACACTTACTCCTGTTTTTGACAGTGTTGAATGGCCACAATGTGATAAAAACAACTTTAAATGGTTAATAGGTATAATTATTTTGTAAAGCAGGTTTATTTGGGTGGAACGAGACCTCTAGTGCTGAGTTTATTCTCTTTGAAAAATGTATTTCATATACAATTGATTTAATTATTCCTTATGAAATATTTATAGCTGAGATTTGATTCTTTATAAGAAGGGAAGTTCAGTATCTCTCCTGATAGTTTCTTCTATTACCTGGTGTTCTGATTCTTACAGTCCTCATTCTTCCTCACTCTTTAAGGATTACAAGTTGCTGTCTGTTCATATTTTTTATGCATTCATATGTTTCCCAAACAGCTCAGCAAAACTCTGCCTTTGCTCCTGTATCTCTTCAGTGAGACAAGGGAAAACAAGCTTCCCAAATAGAATCACAGAATCAAAGAATGACCTGAGTTGGAAGGGATCCACAAGGATCATAGAGTCCAACTCTTGTCTCTGTATAAGACAACACCAGAATTTACACGATGTGTTAGAGGATATTGTCCAAATACTTCTTAAAAATTGTTAGGCTTGGTGCCATGACTGCTTCCCTGCAGAGCCTGTTCCAGCGCTCCACCACCCTCTGAGTGAAGTACCTTTTCCTAATATCCTACCTAACCCTCCCCTGGCTTTCCTCCTACCATTCCCTCGGGTCATGTCATTGGTCACCAGGGAGGAAACCAGCACCTGCTCCTCCTCCTTCCCTTGTAAGGAAGCAGTAAACTGTGATGAGGTCTCCCCCTCAGTCTCCTCCAGGCTGAACAGACCAAGTCACTTGGCCGCTCCTCATATGACTTCCCCTCTAGACCCTTCACCAACTTTGTGGCCCTCTTTTGGGCACTCTAGAGCAGCTTGATATCCTCTTTATACTGTGGCACCCAAAACTGCACACAGTACTCGAGGTGGGGCTGCACCTCGAGTGCAGAGTTGAGCAGGACAACAAAATAGTGCAGCAACAAAATAATTATACCTACCTAGAAATGTTTGGTCAAATTTTCCATCATCATCAATTAAGTAACTTGCTGGACTGACAGCGTGTAGCTACAGTAACTTAGGCTCTTTCATAAAAATGGATTTTACTCTACACAGAATGGGCTTGCTGCCACTGATAGCCTGGGAAAAGCAGCGGTTGTTTGGCTCTGGAGGTGTCAGGATTGTGAAAGGACAAAGTTAGAACCAAGACATGTGGAAATCTGTGGATAGTCTTTCAATCTGTTCTCATTTACAGTAGGGAAGTGCAAAACCTAATCTCTTTGAAAGGGAATTTTAAATTGCTGCAGGTGGGGGGAAACTAATTCTCCTTCACCTCCTGGTTTAATGCATAGCCTTCAAGAGAAGCAGAGCTAAACAGAGGGAAAATCCCTAAGAATCAGACAAGGCTCTTTTGTAATAAAAATACTGGAGAATGATATTGCAGACAAGGGCGCTCTGACAGTGTCTGGGTCAGTCATGCTGAACACCTAAAGGCTGCATGAGAGGTAGGGGAGATGGAGTTGAATGTAGACAGTATTTCTGAGCCACCTGAATTCTGCAGGGCTTGGCATCCTCATTGTGGATGCCTGCACAGTCTTCAGTATTTGGATTAATGTGAAGTGCTGGAAGTTGCCCAAGTTATTAGTCAAGCATTACAAATTAGCTGATAATAAATATTCAGCAGCAGCTGTCCCTTTGGAGCCTGAGGAATTAAGTAAATGGTTTACCCAAATACCTTTTTGTGTGTCTGGAGCTGTAAGTATTTGCACTCAAATCAGCCTTTGTTAGGTTATACTTCAAGCAGTCAGTTAAGCACTATGAAGAGCCTCTAGTTTAGACCAGGTCTGAAAAAGAGAAGTGTTGATATAATTTATATTCTATAGGGATAAAGAATAAATTAGAAAAAAACACCTATCTCCCACTAAAATATATCTGCTTTTTGTGTGTGTGTGTGTGTGTGTGTGTTTTGTGTATTTTTCAGACTTTCTTTTAGGGTTGTTTGTTATTTTTGAGTGGGAGATCAAAAAAAATAGTTTGTGATAGTTCTAATGGAAGTGAGAAAAAAGAGTTTAGTCAAAGTTATTCTCATCTTCACTACCCGTTAGGGAAAAAAGAGTGTCAAAATGAAGTAAATCTTTTTAGGAAGAAAAATACTGTCAGACAAGTATCCAGGTCATACACACCTTAGCAAGGAGGGAAGGTCGGAGTACATGAGTTATGATTGTTATTTCAGGAAAGAGTGTACAAATGTGGAAAAGTTTGAGATTTCAAGCTGTGTGTTTTCATGATTCAAAGGAACTGTATAACAGATGGATGCTTGCAAATTTTTTATAAGATAGGCTAATACATATGTATTTTAAAAATTAATGGAGCAACAATTATTTATTTAACTTCACATGCTTATAATTTATATTTAGAAACATTGTTGCCAGCAGTATGGAGAAAATAATAGACTTTTTAAAGAATTAATTTGCCATTGTTGTAGTAAACATAAATTACATTGTTACTCTTGAGGATTATTATAATATATGTATAAAAATACTGGGATTACAGACTTTTTAATATTAGAAAGAAAGGGCTTTATATAATTAGTTTTCTTAATTTTCTTGGGAAAGCAAAATTTAAAGTGTCCTTTCACATTCTGACATATAGACATAATACTCTGATCCTCTCAAAACTTTCTGTAAGAAGGGTGGGAAGAAATTCTTCTCAAATAAAAAAAAAAAAGGAGGTTCAGAACTTGATCTACTTCAAAGACTAATACTTCTGAGACTCCATAAAATGTTATTGTGAGATATTAAAGACTTAAAGGTAAAAGATTATGGTGACTATTAAGTCAAGTCCATAGAAGGTTGGGAAGCCCAACAGTGTATTTTTACATAGAGCCACTTGTGAGTCTCTGGCTATTTTTCACATATTGTGTTTCCCCCAGCTCCCTGCTTCAGTTTTTATGTAAGATCCATTGTGCTTTTTGCATTCTTCTATTAGTTACTACCATTTGTAGTCACTGGCTTCAACTAGGAATTGAGTCAGTCTACATATTGCCAGTCGCTGCACTGGTATTTCAGTTCTCAGCAGTGTGGTGCAAGGTCCTTCAGACTTATTTATGAGCAATTCAACAGCAAACTCCAGTGTTCTGTGTGGCTGTGGTACATTACAGGAGCTGTAGTCTGGGGAGCTGCCCCCAAAGGAAAAAAATTAATGTATGAAGAACCTAAACTGGCAGGGCAGAATGATGGACCAGTGGCAGCTCTGGAAAATGCGGTGCAATATTTTGCTAAGCTGGAATAGTATAAAACTGCTAAAAAAATGTAATTTTTTATTTATAGTTTGTAAATAAACATATTTTCCAGGCACTTCAAGAGTTTTTTACAAGTTTTTTTGTTCTGGGTTTGATTTTTTCTAATCAGCCATTCTATACAGTGGGGTACTTCCAATGAAAGTAAGATTATTGTGAAGATTCACCTATCTGGACAAAAAGAATGTGCATAGCACCTTCACTTATTCTGTAAAACCAGTTGATTTTTCTTTACCTCATCCTTGAATATAAATTGTACAACTTTGTAAATTTATTTCTAGGCAAATGGCTGCTAGATCCATATTGTTATGACCATGTAAAGTATGATTTTATAGTGAAAAGTCTTAAATGATCTAATCTAAGAGTACTTCTTGCAAAACCTTCCTCAATTTTTTACTACTCTTTATATTTAAAATAATTCCAGTTTTTCATAACATTACATTGCTTAAATTTGTAGTTAATTTCAAAGGATAGATTGAGGTTGACTGGCTTAGTTGTTGTGGAAAAAAGAATTGTATCGAATTACAGAGAGCTGAAGAAGAAACTGTGAAGTCGAAGTCCAAAAAAAGACAAAAAGGCCAAGTATTTGTGACTCACAAAAGCCAAAAGGTGATTGCAAGATCAGACATCACAGGATTTTATTATCCAGGTATATATTTTTGTCCATTTAAAGTGGTTTTTAGAGTTTCTCAATACTGATAAAACACTAGCTATTTCTGCCTCAATCAGGTATAATACTACATGTGCATATTAATGAAAAATTAATATATATTTGTGTATGCACATATAAACATTTTTATAAAAAAATACAGTTTTTAAAGTTAGAAAACAAAGAGCCATTTATATAAGAAGACTAGGAAAGGAAATCTTTTTAAGCAAATGAGTATTCAAGAGGATCGACCCATCTGCCTTTGATGTCTCCCTTGAATGTTTTTGTTGAGCATTTGGCAAAAGCCCAGCTTTTGCGTGTGTTCAAAGAATTCACTAAATGCTTCTGCCATTTTGTGAACTTTAAGACAGAATGAATAGTAGGTAAAACTATGTTCTGTTGTCTTTATGTGTGGATATGTGTGTTTATTTTTGTGTTACCCTTACTTCTTTGGGTTTTTTTAAATGACAGATTTTTAACTTCGGTAATAGTTTCATTATGGCCACAATCATCCACTTGATCAGCTTACGAGTTTCACCATGTGCTTGAAAATTATCCTCTGTTTTATTTTTATAGAATCATAGAGTTACGGAATGGTTTGGGTTGGAAAGGACCTTGAAGATCATCTAGTTTTTCCCCCTCCTCCCTGCCATGGGCAGGGGCACCTCCCACTAGATCAGGTTGCTCAAAGCCCCATCCAGCCTGGCCTTGAGCACTTTCAGGGATGGGGCATCCATGACTTCTCTGGGAGCCAGCTCCAGTGCCTCAACACCCTCACAGTAAAAAACGCCTTCCTGATATCTGATCTAAATCTCCACTCTTTCAGCTTTAAACTGTTACTCCCAGTCCATTCTCTACATTCCCTGATAAAGAGCCCCTCCCCAGCTTTCCTGTGATGTTATTAAGAATGGTTACTAGGACTGTATGTTTTTTATGTCCAAGTTTCTCTATTGCCCTAGCACAGCTTACCCTACCTAAACAAAAAATACAGATTCTGTAGGATACACAAGTCTGACCTCAGTGATGTATGACAGCCTATAGAGTTTTTAAAAAACCCCAAAAAACGAGGTAAAAGAAAAAGCGTTTGAATATTTTATTATGTTATTTTTTAGGAACTGTGATAAAGAATATCAGTTCTACCTGTGCACTTGTTGGCTTCAGCCATGGGGAGACCTGCATTGTTCCTGTGAAGTTCGCTATACCCGTGGGAGGTGCTATGCCATGCCCCTGTCTGCAGGTAAAAATTTCTATTTTTTAAATTTTTTTATGCAAATATGCATTTTTTATTTTATACATTTGGCTACACATACAATAAGAGGTGTTTTTCAAAAATTTTTTAAATGTATCTGTTTAATTTAAAGAAGAGTTTTTTAGTGGTAGTAATGTAACGATATTATCAACAAGCTATTTTTCATTTGTTTGGAACTTGTTTTCATTGTAATCCAACTCCTTTGTTCATTAGAAGTCTATATTATTTTCTTAATGAAACATGATTATTGGCCACTTATAGAAGAAAGACAAGCTATTTACCAGCAGAATGATTGTTTCCTAGCACATAGATCATGAATCAAGGAGAGCCTTTTATACACGTGTCGTGCAGCAGTTTATAACCATTTGTTTTTCACAGCATATTTTAAATCCAGCAGATAGCCTTATACTAAGGCAAATGACAGCAGTAATAAAAATCTTATTCCATTTCTGTTTGTATTTAAAATTACCAGCAGACTATCTGTAATCACAGTTCTTTTATTCAGGTGATTCTTACTTTATGCATGAGAGTGATGGTGGATACAGAAAGGATACAGAATGGATATCTCATTTTTGAATACAAAAATCTGGTTTATAATTTTTTTGTTACACTTAAAACTAAAGATGTGCCTGTTTACACCTTTAAATTAAGGCAAATCCTGAACAGGTAGTTTCTCATACTGCAAGTGGAGCATCTAGTTCTAGAGAAGATCAGCAGAATTTGATAGAAAACAGTGACTTCTGTGTACAGTTTAAAATGATTTTCTCTAAGTGACCAACTTTGTGTCAGTTAGATATGGAATTCTCTGCAATTCCCCAGGCTGGTTTAAAAGCTTACTAAAAGCATCTAAATTTGTGGAAAGTTCAAGGGGCTGAAGGGTTGTAGGAATTTTCTCATTCTGTTCTTCTTGCTAGTTGAGCCGTGGTACATTTAGTGTTCTCTCCTTTATTTTTGCTCTGTGTTCACTCCCTGATTCAGTGAAAATTGTGGGTGATTGGTACATGCAAGGACTAAGTTCTTCTTTTCTTTTAGAGATCCATATTAAATCATGGGAGCATGTTAGAATGATATGATTAACGTAAAAATATCTTCATATTTACTTTTTATGTCTCGTAAAACTTGTGTTATCTAGCAATTGCAAACTGATGCTTTCCTGGTATGCAGGTTGGAGACTATGTGCTTGCCAGAACTAGGACACAGGCAGGAATAGAACATTATGCACCTGCCATTGTCATAGCAACATCAAAGAGGGTGGAAATGGGTGGCAAACTTTACACAGTTCTGATGTTCAACAACAGGATGGTAAGTAAATCTAGAGGATTATACCAATTTGGCAATGGTATTACCCTTGTTCTGTTTCTGATGAGGCAGATATAATTTTCCAGGATAATGAGTTCACTGTCCCAATCCTTGTTTCCAACTAACCAAAGTAAATTAGATTTCAGGACTCAAAGAAGAGCTCGTGCAATAGATGTGAACCAAGAAATTCTGTAGGATAATTTATTCTTAAATCATACTCCGTTCTTTCCTCTCTAATCCATTTGGTGGCTTTCACAAGCCTCATGATGCTAAAATGAGGAACATCGGGGGTTTTATCACAGTCAGTATAGTCTTCGGTTAATTTCATTATATTTGTTTGTCAGCCATTATGATAATTCTACTGCTTTTTTTAGTGCATATTAAGAAAATCTATTTTGTACTTGAAATTTATCTTCATTATTTAGAGGTTGATTACAGTTACATTAAAACAGCTAGCTTTTTATACACATGTATTTTCATTGTTTCTGAGATTTAGACTTAAACATAACTTAGATGAATGTTGATTGTGTTATTGTAGGAACACTGTGTAAGAACTGGGCTTATTAAAATCAGCCAAACGAAGTATGCTTTTTCCTGTCAATACATAAAAATGGTGCAGATGGTGGATTTTGTGACGTGAGTATGCTTGAACCTAAAAATATAAAAATTGTTTTACATGAATCCTAGATGTTGTACTTTGGGTTCAGCTATGCTGTCAGATTTCCATATGTAGTACTGTAACTGTAGTTGTGAACTGGCTTGCTCTACACATACAGCCAACTGATTTGATGCACAAACATATCAGTCAGAAGAACATCAACTGTCTGTCCAGCCATTTTATTCCCTGTCAATTTATGGCCCTGTTTTCGTTTTGGAAACATTGGTGGGATATGATGGTTTGAAATTTAGTGCCAGGAAATTGTTACAAGACTACTGAAAAGTGAAATGGAGTTTCTATTTGTTGTAGACCTTATTTTTCTTCTAAGATATTTATTGTGATATAAAGCTATGCATTAAACTGCAAGTTGCTTCTAAGATACTGAATCTTCTGCTTGGCTTAAATCTGAGGAATGATGTGGAGAGAGCATGTAGGATGAATATGAGCCCCTGCTTAAGTTCTGCTGAACTTATGTGTAGCAACGGTAACATTTTTCTGATATGAAATGTGTGTTGAATGGATAGTGTTTGCAAGTGACTGTGAATTATTTTTTCATCTTGTGTTAAATTCTAGTTTAATCCACTTGAAACAGCATCAGATTATGATAACTGCAACAATCTCTGACACCTGGCAACCACAGATCTTAGGAAATAGAATAGGATCAGAACAATCATCTAGGGATATTTCGCCAGAATATATTCCCAGCCTCCAGCAATTTGTGAAATAATGATTTTATGAAGTAGAATTGGAGTCTTCTCTTGGGAGATGTCTTCCCAAAAGGTTGCTTGAACAAAACAAATCCCACCTTTAAAAGCAATTTTAGAGTTCTTAATTTTTATTGGAATTTTCTAATATGATGGTCAGTGCTAAGGATTACATCTAACCATGCTGGGTGAGGGTACCAGTTGTGGGCTGATCTATGGATTCCCTGAGAATGATGAAATGAAAAAAGAACACTGATTCAGGACTTGTTCCCCACACATTTCTGGTGGTGATTTCAGTGCAGTTTGAAACTCATTCTTCTGCCATTTTGCAGCCACAGCACAAACAGAAATGAACACCCCCATTTTACTGAGCAAAATTAAAAAATCTGGAAATACATCAACACCTTTCTCCCAGCCAGATCACTTATGTGATGGTAGCCTTTTTTCACTGAACCCTTCCACTGGGTTTGATTACATTCTAAATGAGGTTATTAGAAAAGATGTGACTAAATGTATAAGCAATAAGAATGGCTTCCATTCTATGTGATTTGTTTCATGACTGAGAACTTTAATTTTAAGTTTAATAGTCATTCTCCAAACAGACTTTATTGGCAAGCTGACTTGCTGTTGTTATGTACAAATGATGAGAAAATTGAGTTATTCACTACTAAACTGAGGCATTATTTGGGGAAATGACTGAAAGAAATGTACTAATTTTTTTTTGCGAATGAGAATAAATATAGTCATTAGACCTACATTTTAGATTAAGTGATATTCATCTGGCAAGTCTCTGGGCAAAATAGGAGGTGAAACTGCATTTTCAAGTCATTTTAATTGTGAATTTCTATATAATGTTTCCTGTTATTAAACACTGATTTGGTTGTAAATGCACTGGCCAGTTTGTAGAGCAGATTATTGAAATCAAAGTAATGAAATCTAAATAAAATATTCCAAACAATATTGCTACCACAGCATGAAATAATGGATTTTTACTTATGGCATTCGTTTTATACCCTTTAAATCAAACTAAAACAGTTTCTTGTATGGCCTGAAACAGAAAATAAATTTTGCAAGCATAATGATTGAACACATCAATGTCTTATTGCTGTTTTAATATCTGAATGTTTCATTACATAATATCTGGGTTTTTTTCTTGTAGCACTTGTAGATTTTAGAACCAAACCATCGTATCTGCGATGAAAATAGTTTACTGCAAAATGTCTCCATTTTTGAGGATATCACCATTCAAATTGTTCTCAAGTTCCCCCCATTAAAGGAACATGAAAAGGGCTTCCAAACAATGTTATTTCAAGTGCTATTACTTACATCTGATTGCTAGTGTTTTAGACACCAAGGCCCAGATACACAAAGGGATGCTGTGGGACTCAGAGCAGTAACATCTGAGCATTTGGCAGCTCTGAGCGTGGAATTTAGATGCTTAGGTTCCATGAATGTATACTGAACGTTAAGATTTATAGTGCAGAGTGAAGTGAAATGTGTAAAGCATCTAATAAGAAACGACAAAAAAGCTGAGCATCTAAAACGGGGACTCTCTTAACTTAGATACCCCCTTACAGCCCTGAATCAGGCATAGGTGAACTTGTGGGATTCCTAGGGTCCTTTGTTGGCTTTGGATAAACTATATAAATAGTAATTTTAACTTTTTTTAATGAACAAAAGGGAAACTGAATTGTAGGACATCTATTGCCCTGTAAAAATGGTCAATAGTGTGGAAAGTCCTTTTCTGTGAGATGTGGGAAATTGTGAAGTCCATGTAATGTAAAAAAGGATTTAAAGTAGTATACAGTATGTGTGCTTTTAGCTTAGTAAATCCCCTTGTCTGATCTTTTAGCCTGGACAGAGAGACCACAAAGCCCTATCTGCAGTCATCTGTGGAAGATGAAGGAGGAGAAGAAACAAAGAAAAGTATTGTGAAAGAAGACAGAGGAAAAAAGAAAAAGAAGAAAGCAGAAGACAAAAGACATCCCAGGGAGAGGGTGTCAGACGCTGATGATCTTTTGTCTGTGTCCAGAGGGGAAGTAAAACACAGAGGAAGTAGTTCACTGCCTAGCAATGAAGAAGACTTTGATAGTAAGGTAGTAGCTTTGGAAAATTATAAATATTAGGGATTAAACAGACCTGATGGGCTTATCTCCCTCCACACAAGGAATCAGGGTTCTGCATTATCTTTTCTGGGTATTAGACCAGCCTACTTTCCTATGTCCTGTGTGATGGGGCTCTTTCACTGCCTTTGAAAACCATTCTTGACACTGATCATTCTCATATGTGTTTCCAGTGAAAAAAAGCATGTTCAAGCATATGCCACCTTAATTTCCCTAACATTTGTATTAGTAATGAATAACAGTAATAGTAGTGCAATAACACCAACCTTAATACCTGCTAATAAGCAGAGTGTATGTTCCAGTCCCTCTACTGTTTCTTATTTGTTAAAGGTGTGTATATATATATTAGAGGCAATAAAATATTGCATATGGAGCTTAATGCTTCAGAGGTTAAACTGCTTTTAGGGTCTGAGTTAGCTCAGTTATGGCTGACATCACTATCTATACTTCCTATCACTCTGGAGTAGAGAGTTGGAGACTTGGGCTAATGTAGGTATGCCATCATGTGCCAGTCAGCTCTTAATTTTGAAGATTATACTGTCAGTGGAAAAAAAAAAAAGAGGATTTTTATCCATACTTGCTACTTGTACCTCCTTATACTATTTTACATGTTCTCAACATCTTCATTAGTTATTTACTTCCAGAAGCAGTGAATCATAGAGTCACTTAACCATCATGTTGTCAATCAACTTGATTTGGCTCCTTTGTTAAACTTTCCTTCTGTGTTCTTACTTGCTGTCCAAAGATTGTGTGCAGATTCTATTTACATTGCTTATACTGGGTATCATGGTGCTGCATTTTAGGAGTCAGGAATTAGAGCCAGGACTGGTCAGAATTGTGTGAGAGCAGACGTGCCGAGCTTGTCCTGCAGCTGTATGAAAGAACACAGTTTCCAGCGGTAGGGCTACTTCACTGGAAATGCTTAATTGTCCCACACTCCTCCCTGTTGGACATCTTGAGATGCTGAGTAAATGTGAAATAATGCTAATGTGATCAGCAACTCCTGTTACTGAATTTAGGTAGGTTGAAGTAAAGTTTAAATGTGAGTAGTGGCTATCTAGCACTTGAATCCTGCCTAGACCTACTAAATAATCTCATAACACTCTACCACAGCTCTAGATTTGAGGTGGTATGCAGGTCAAACATGCTATAGGAGAGTACTCTATCATGTTTTGATGACACCAGGGACATTGGATATGGCTTTTATTTTTTTCTCTTAAATGTATTTTCATTTATATATCCTTCTGTGCTTTACCAGGAAGGGGAAAGTCAGAGAGCTAATGAAGATTTTAAATAAGTCTGTATCATCATCCTCACAGGGCTTCATCAGATATCTCTTTATCTGATCTCTGTACATGATTGTGCTTTTATCCTATTTGGGTGTAGCTATTTGTCCCATTTTCATACTCTGCTACTGATTGTATAGCATTTTGTATATGTAATTTTGTAAATTACATGATTTGTGTTACTCAGCCCCTGACACACTCATCTATTTTAACTACGTTAGTACTGGATTTCATTTTAAAGAGTGAAAAGAATAAAGAAACTGCCTTTGCCTGGATTTATTTTTTTTCCCTTTGCCCAAGGTCCAGGTCTAGTATGATCTATTAGTTTAGACTTACTGCATGGCAGTCCAACATGTGCCGCGGACCAGATTTGTGAAGTTCATCTGTACAGGTTAACATTTACCATCAGAAGTAGTCATATTTAATTATATTGGTATGAGTAAATGTTGCATAACATAAATGAGGTGTCGGAAAGCTCTACTGTTCTAATGAATTTAGTTAGTCTCTGTGGACCAGATATTAAAGATGTTAGATATCTAACAATGTGCTTTCCTTTCATAGAATTTTATAAAGCTGGATATTCAAGCCAACAGCCTAAATTACAAAAGTATTTATGAGCTGAAACACTGTTTTCATCTTCAAACACCTACACAATCCTGAACTCTCAATTGTTTCCCTTCATGTGCTGGACACATAAATTTTCATCAGAGTGATCTCTTGCTTCATTTTCCTAGTAGCTGTTTTCAAGACTTCATTATTTCTTAATTGTTTATCACTAAGGCAGATTTTTAAAAAATATAGACAGCATCTCAGAGAACTATTTTGAATACCTGTAATTACCATTAAGTGTTAAAGCCAATTACTTTGATATCTAGATATCTTTTAGAGTAACTAGGTTATGTTTATTTTTTCAAGATCTCTAAAAGCAGCCTGTTAAACTGAGAAGTGATTTATCTAAAAGATGCATAATCTTCCCACATATTCTTTTCCTTGTAATATCTTACACCTGAATACTTGGGATATCTTTTAACATTCAAAAAAGCTCAATAGTCCTAATCTGTTTCCCTAAAGTCAAGGCTTTTTCTTCATGTTTATACACAATAGTTTTCCGTGAATGTTAGTATGTGTCTGAAGTGTTAAAAGCATTTAATGCCATCAACATTCCCTACATTTCCTTCCCAAAGGTTTGTTTTATCACTTCTTAAGAACTCTCTAGATACAGGTATATTTTTATAATAATCTGATTGGGCTGCGTTTTGTAACTACTTTGTGTGTTAATCAGCACTTCTTCCTATGGTTCTGCTAACTTCATGTATAAGTTTATTATATGAGAAAGCTCTACTGAACTTGAATAAGCTCTGCTTAATACAGGGATGGATTTTTGCGCTTTCCAAGATAATGCGGATTCAGCAGCGTGGCTTTAATATAGGTGGCTGATGGAGCCTTGTATTTCCACAGAGCTGTGGGTCTCATATGAATTAATGGAACATTTTTGAATGTTTGTGGTTTGGTTTGTGCTCAGCTAAAATATTGCTGATTGTTAGGGAGAATCCACAAACTATTCCTGTTGTTCCCACTCAGAATTCACAGAAGTGAATTTTGTTAGTTATTTAGTATGTGTTAGCTTCATTATTATGTTGATGTGTAATTTTGTCTTATTTATTCCAGAACTACTGTATTTAACTTATTGTTATTTTAATGTGCATGACTGCTACTCCTATTGTGTTAGCTCTGTACAGTTACAAGACAGTGAATAAAGTCCTGGCAAATTCCCGCTGGTAGTGGGATAATGATTCTTTGTCTAGGTAACTCAAATAGAACAATTTAGTTGAACAAAATTATAAACACTTAACTCTCTCATTGGTTATTGCAATCATTGTTTTTATAGATGATTTAAAAACGTGCGTGTTTCTATAGAAAAATTCTTCTCCCTGTCTAATTTTCTCTCTGTTCTGTAATTTGTAAGATCAATATTCATTTCACATTATTTCCTTGATGATTTTTCAAAATGGTGATCTAGAAAAAAAGACTAAATCAGAAAACAATTCAGAGTGAAGCACAGGCATGATATGTAGTGACAGACTGTATTGCCTGTTGCATTAGCAAATCGTATATAACAGAGCCCCCATCTCCTTTTTAATTTATAATGGGATGTGACTTAAAGCAATCACACTGATAATTATTGTAACTGCCAATATGGGGTAGGTGGAAGACCTTTGAAAATGATCATTTTCTATCCTTTTCTGTGACAAATCTAGTTCCTCTGAATTGGGTTCAAGAGTGTAACAGCTGTGGCACCTGGCAGTGTCATGGACTGGCTGCGTTTCCCACAGTAGAATTTCACATTTTTAGCACTCCCTTGTTTTTCAGTCTCATTTTCCAGATAGTTCAGTCAGTGTTTGGAGAAGGCTGTCATAATAAAGCAGTGTTCCCATCTGTTGATCATGACTGGTTTAATAAGCAGTTAATGCCAATTCAGCTATGCTTACATCTGTTACTTACTGCAGCTGTGTGCTGTTAAGGGCTCCCCAACAGCCTTCAGATTTAGCTTTTGTTTCTCTGTTCATAGCATGTTACAACTTAGCCAGAACTACTCTTTTCCCTTAGGGCTGTCTGCTCATTGAAAGAGGAAAGGGTGTAAAACTTTCTGTCTTTTTCCCCATAAAGAGTGAAACATGGAGGTGTGCAAGGAAAGTGCAGTTCCATTGGTGTAGGAGACATGTGTTAGGGTGTCTGGGGGGTGGAAGGAAGGGTTGTTTTATCCACATTCTGGGAGCAAGACCAGAATGGTTTCTTTCAGCACCTTGGGAAGGCACGTAGAGAGCACATACACTGGGTAAAGAAAAGGAACCGTTTGTGAATTAAGGGCAATAGGAACACTCATTTAACAGTGCATGTTTCTTTTTATACAAGGCACTATTATGGCTGAAATACCTTTCAGTATTTTAGTGGTTTTCTACTGCACACAGATACTGTCAGCTTATAGGATACAGTCAAGAAATTTTCTGAACCTCACACAGGTGAAATCCAGATCCCTGTCTCTTTGGTTGCCTAAGAAGAATAAAAATGTACCTTTTGTATATCTAAGCGCTGGTCTTGTTGTTATAGCTGAGTTAACAACACGAAGTCCAAATGTGGATCAATTTACTATTAATTTAGATAGGAAAGCAAAAGCAGCGCTGGGCGGCCAGGGGAGTCGCAGCTCCACCAAAGCTCGCAAAGTCAGGAAAGCTGAGCAACGCCTTTTATTTCCCCCTTGTACAAGGCCGCATTCTTTGAGCTGGCTAATCTACGTCTGCTGGGGCCTGAGGTGATTTGTTGCTTTTGGCACTTGCTTCAGGCGGTTCCAAAAGGCTTAGTTGTAAAATGCAGTACATACTATCTATATACAAAATGTATATTGTCATGGTAACCTTTAGCTTTTAATTAAGATAGCATTGTGGCTTCCTCTTTCTTACCAAACAAGATGTTCCTGTGCTTTGAAACAGAAAGATCGCTGCTCGTTTAGTTGGTTTGATCAGCAAATTACTTTCTGTTACTCATTACATTGTGCCTGTATGAGATAATTTCCAAAGCCATGCTTTTGATGTTTAAAACCTCAGCTTCAGGGTTTTCAGTAGTAGCTATGGATGATCAGCATTCCTAAAACTAATCATACTTATGCCTCGTACTCTCGGTGTACCCTCTCTGTGTTGTTGTTCGCCCGCTTCATGTATCATAACTTTATCATTTAGATGCCTTTCATGGTTTTGTTTTCTGCTACATTAATTTATCATATGATCATTTAAATCCCCCAAATCCTCCCTAAGCTTTAGGACAGATATATAAAATAAGCAAGACATATAAAATAAGCAAATTATATAAAATAAGCAAAATAAAGCATGTGATTTTGTTTACTTTTTTTAATTCCTATTTTATTCTCTTTGATTTTTTTCCTCTTGCTTCCAGTCTTTTGCCATTCTTTCATTATTCTTGCCATCATTTTGTGCCAGGAGGGTGCCTAGTAGTTGGTGGTCTAGTTTGATATATTTATAAAAAATGACTTTTCAGTGGCACAGTACTGTTACTAGCAAATCAGAGAAGACAAGCACATTTGTACTAGGTCAGAAAAAGCTCCATGTAGCCTAGACCCTGTCCCTAGCTGTGGCTAAAAGATGATTCCTGAGGAAAAGTAAGAACAATGTACATAACAATGCTATAAGCTTAGAAAATAAGAATGAAAGAGCAGGCTGGTTTGAACTTCTGAGGATGAAAGCAAAAAGGAAAGTGGTAAAAAGCTTCTTTACACAAGATGGTTGCTCTGTTACCACCATCAGGAAGTCGTTCGTTCCATGATAAATTTCAGAGTGTGTCTTGGAGGAGGTGTTGAACTGTTACATCCAAGCTCATGATGGGTCAATGTATTCTTTCACTAAAGACTATCTTTTCTCTTCTAGCATCTTCATTCTCCACTTCATCTTCCTGGCATTCATTGAGGCGTCAATCTCTGGAGCTGCCAAGAGCTTCAATTCACAGCTCAGCAAAGCATTCCTGTTGCTTGCATAGTCCTGCTGTAGAACAAGCTCCAGAGCCTGGTAAAAAAAACATCACCGGAACTACTAGAGTCAACACGGAGCAGCAAGGTTTGGCCAAACAGCCTCAGCACCACTGTGCAGAGCAAAAGAAGCTGTGTTAAAGGCACCTGATGAAGGAGCGTGTGAAAAATGGATGAGACTGCAGATAGGAAAGATTTTTAGCACTTGCAACTGTGAAATTTAATTCCTTAAATAAAAAATAAACTGACTACTTTATGCTAAATTATTTATGACTTTGGAGTCTTACTTTGAAAGTATGAAAGAAAAACAGTGTCAGAGGTTCAGCTCTGCTGCTGAAAAGTATCAATATAATAACAGAGAATGGAAAATTGTATTTGTCAGAGTATCCTTTGTTTGCAGTAGGCCTATTTGATTTACTGACTTTCTTACTAAAGATTTACTGTCTTCTTACAAAACACCTTTTTCCAAAACGCCTTTTTCCAAAACTCATTTCTCAGATTCAGCCTGTAAGGCAGCTGTGAAGACCTGCTGCAGGGAGCTTATCTGGTTTCCTACTGGTGCTGACTTTTCCATGTATCAGTCCTAAAGCTTTTCCACTGATGGGGCCTGTCCCATGAGAGCACAGATGAGGTTCTTTGTCCTTGTTTGCCCTAATACAGGCTTAGATGATATAAATCCAGTGCTATTCTGAAGGAGTATTCTCAGAGGAATTGTTTCAGTATTATGGTATTATGAATGAAAGCAGGAATTGCATCGAGCCACATTTAGGAGCACCTCTACTCTTACCTCCCAAAGAATAGATAGGCGGCTGAACTGAGTAAAAAAAAAATCCAAATAAAGAATAATTCTCTCCATCTAACAAAGGTAATGTGATATTCACTGTCCAAGACAAGACATTTGAAATGGCGCAGTCAGGGGTATTTGGTGCATCTAGCACTGAAGATGCTCACCTCAATGAATGTATGACTTGTGAATGTAATAATACAATTATGTGGTTGTCTAATGCTTTCTGTTAAGAAGGTGAAGACTGATTCTTAGTATTGTTGACATATCAAGGTGAGAGGAAATGAAAGATTCTTGCAAGCTAGACTGTAGATACCAATACAATTTCCAGGCAGATACATGTATTTATGTTTACGTTTGAAGTAAAGTGGAGTTGGAAAGATGCACTTAACCAAACAGGCCAATTAAAGTGTACACAGGAATGTGTTATAACCCAGTGGTACATTTATATTCAGTCAATTCCAGCTTTTATGGTAGCCAATTTAATCGCAGACCTTTTCTGTGTTCCAGATACATGACACATTTATTACTGTATCTGACTGCTAAGATACTCTTTTGCTGGATGTAGTAGTAATATCTCAGGTCTTTACTACCTCCTCTACACTTTGCTTCCCCTCTTTTTAAATGTCTCTCTCAGATAAAGTATATCCTCAGATTAATATTACATTATTAATTTCCACATATCTTTCTGAATGAATTAGCAAATACTAAAGATTGCTGCATGATTAAACAAAGAGTAATACAGACAATTTCACCTTACGAGATGGAGTCTGGCTGTCCTGGCTCTTCTGGATGCTTAGAGTGTAGGATTATTACTGCACATTTCAAATGACAGGGACAAATGTCCTGTGCTACCTCTACCTGGGGACGCTAGGGCCCTGACAGAGCCAGTGATACAGTGAGCCAAGGACATCTCTGCAACTGGGCATAGGTTTCTGCATGTTGTTAGGGAGGCTTTGGCATAGATATGTGGAGACATAATTTCCATCAGTGGCAAAATGAGTGGGAAAGAAAGGTTAAGAAAGGTTAAGAACTCAAGAAAGGTTATTCTAAGTTGGGGTTAGATGAAGCCCAGGTATTTTACCATACAGCTTCTCCAATGGTCTTTATGTGTGTCTGTGTCTGTTTGGAATAATAGCAAAGAAGCACCTTCTTTTCATGAGGGGTGTCTCTTTCATGCCGCACGCTTCTGAGCAGTAGATGTTTCACTTAGCACAATGTAACCATGGTAGCATGGTAAGAACCTTGACTTTGTGGCCCTGAAATATAAAAGAAACAAAGCAATGAACCGAAGATGCCCCAAACATTGTGAAATATTCAGGTCCCAGCAAAGGTCCTTCTGTGTTGTCAGTACCTTGCTCTTGTGAGGCAAATTCCCAGTACAATGGAGTGGGTGAAACATTCTGTTTTGATTTTGCAGATGCAGAAAGGTCACATTTGGTTCATGTCAAAGCCTATAGAGACTTCCTTGAGGCCAGTGTGGAGGCAACACCTGGAGCTGCTTGTGGTGCTTATTACCAAGTCTCAAGCAGCCACTTGGACAAGAAGGTGCCACGTTATTTTCAGATGAATGTGTACTTAATACCCTGTTTTTCTTGAGCGTGACTGCTGGTCGTGCTTCTATATGCAAACACGCTGAAAATCTCAAGGTCCACTCTGCGCTTCACATATTTAGCCATTAATATGAAACGAGAGCAATCCAATGCTTTCATTCAAGAGAGAGTGTAATAGATATATATATATTCCTTTATCTATCAGTTTGGGGAAAATGCTGAGATTTTGATACCTATCAGCATGGTACAAAAAAACCCCAAAGTATATAGATATTTTTATTTAGTATAGCAGAATTATGGATTTTGTGCAGCCAGAATGACCTTGCAGCCAAGATAATTGAGTGGGATATGAGAGTGTTGAATTTTCTCCCTAGTTTGATTCAGAGAAGACTTAAACCTGGGGAAAACTGTAATTCTGAAATGGTTATCCTGGAAGCTGCAGTCTGGACAGTCCATGCTACCTTCTGTTCTGCAGGTCAGGGTCCTTACTTGATCCATGATGTCCTGGAGTTTTCTCTTGGAGAATGGAGCTGGCACACACATGGAGTCCCTGGTTATAGGGATTCAATGGGGATCTGTTCTATGCAGAGGGAAAACTGGAAGCTCAGAACAAGTATTTCCATTGTCTACATGAACACTTTGTTTTCCTGGAGGAAATGGCACTACCAATGAACAGAAGAATCCTGTAAATGTTGATAGAAAAGATACCTCAATGAAAAATCTATTGAATAGAAAATTTACTTTTCCCCCAAGAACAGCTTTCAATCAAATGGACTTTGGAATCTATAAGCTCATATTTCTAGCAGAAGATGCATCTCTATTGCACTAATGCAGCATTGATGTGATTGTCTCACCTATGCTGCTTGTGGTTACCGTGTATCGGAGGCTGAAGATGTGCAGTTTCAGTAATGTGAATGGATTGGATTTTGCAAGTACATACGATTAGGCATGTGCAGATGTATTTTGTGCCACCCCGCAGTGATGAGGACTGTGATCCTCTTGAAAAAATGGCTGAAGAAATCTTACCTTAATATTCCACTAGGTGCAATGAAAATTCGTGAGAAATACAAACAGGAATGCTAACCAAGTGCAGGATCAAAACCGGCAGCACAGGTAGCCTGAATGATGAATTCTTCTTCTGCATAAAGAGTGATCATCAATCACTGTTGGTTCTTCAGACAAGCTACGTTTAAAGATTGATTTATTATAGAAATATGAATGTGATGGATGAGTTCCCTTTTCACTTTTGATCAAGGATCCATTTCACTGTTCCTTTCTGGATGTGCAGTCTGACCTCAAGAAGCACCTGTCATAAACCAGCATTTATTAATTTTCCCTACTGCAGCCACAAGATTTTTTTCCTGACTGAGATCGGTTAAATGTTTTGTTGCATTGCTTTGTATTGAGCCTGGGAATTGTCAGGATGATTTATTCTTTTCATTCAAACATTCCTGTTGGTCCATTCACACAACATGAGCTTCTTCCCGAGTTCCCCACAATGCAGGTTATGTTTTCACATGCTTGCTTCTTTCCACTGATCTGTTTTAAAGAGGCAAATAGTATGATGGTGGTCTGTCAAAAAGATGAATTTTCCGATTAGATTTCCCAGATGGCTGAGCTTCACCAGCATGGTCTAATTTCATGTTCTGTCAATAGAGCATAACCAAATCTCTAAAAATGTAGGTTGCTGGCTCCTCACACTGCCTCATACAAAACAGGCATTGGTGGGGTCTGGGTTGCCTCTCTGACTTTGGAACTGGCCAAGACTATGCTCAAGCATTTTTGTGATTCTTTTCCAGCTACTAAGATGGTAATTTTCCTATTCACACCCCTCGACATTCTGTTTCTTTTTGATAAGGAAAAATAGCCTACAAAACAAAAACAAAAACAACAAAATAAAAGAAAGAATTCATATTCATCCCCACCTGTATTTGTAATTCTGGGTCAAACTCTGGACCCCAGAGGGGCTGGGACTCAGACCCCGGCATTCAGCATGACATGCATTCACTGGTGCTGCATGAGAAGGTAAAATATATTTCATACTGAACTGCTTGTTTGAGCAAGTGAAAGGCACAGGAAGAGGACACCTGCCAGTTAGCTGTTATATTGGTAGTGTGGCTATGAAAATCCTGAGATCCAAGGTAAGTAAAGATAAAAGGGGAAATGAGAGTAAGGGCTTTTACAAGACCAGCTGATAGAACTAGAGGAAGTGGAAAAGTGTTTGAGATCAAATTCCTTTGGAAAGCCATCAATAACCTCCTACTCATTTGTGAAATTATGAAATCAGATGAATGTTCTATCTTCCAAGAAAAATGTCAGCTTCACAAAAGAAGATTTTATAGCAAACCTTGACTCAATTTTCACAGGTGTGCAAAGGACCTTTTTCTCCATGGCTGTTTCCTTCCTTGCCTACTGAGAACACAGCTAGCTTGACTGCTGTATAAACGCAACTGAGCTCCAGAGGGCTCAGTCTTTTGATAAACGACACTGTGAGAGGTCACACAACTCTCTTAACCGCACATCCACACTCTTCTGGATGGATCTGGGACCACTTGTAACTACCTCCTGTTGACAAAATGAGGTTGTTATCACCAAACCCAAGGTTTTCTCCCAGCTGTGAGGTGCTTCTCCAGGCAGGAAGGGGTGCTTGGCAGAAGGGAGTGCAGGCTTATGCTGACTTCTTTTGAAAACTGAGCAGTTAGCAATGTCAGTCCTTGTGGAGACATTTTATACGGAAGAAGGACTTGATGCTGTGGGCCTTGTTGACATTGAGCAACTCTGACAAGACCTTGAAACAGAGAGCTAGCTCAGTGGGAAGAAGAAGCAACAGAGAGAAAAACAAGAGCTAGTTCAGTGGGAGGAAGAAGCAACAGAGAGAAAAACAAAGGAAGAAAAATATCAACATGGTTAATTTTAGTGTAATTTCTTTATTAGCATGCACAGTTGTTTAGCCAATAATATGTTAGTAATAGCCTCGTGGACAAGCACCTAACCAATAATAAACTGTAGATAGGCGTGTGGACAGCTTATGCACAGCCTGTTGTGTAACTTAAAAGGGTATATAATGAAACATCTAACTCAATAAAGGGTCTTCGATCCATCAGATTGAAGTCCATGTCTCAATCCCCTCGACAAGTCCTCCCCACACTGGCCCTGGAGCCAGGCCAACAGCACTAAGCAAGTGCTGTCCCTAAACAAGTGACAAGATAAGGTTTGCTGATGAAGCCCTGCTGCCTCTGGAGAGACACAACTCCAACTGACTCAGCAGTGCTCAGGTTGTGATTCAACAGAAAATCTGCTGAAGGGCAAAACTGTGAGGATTGATTTCAGCACAGTGTAAGCTCAGTCTTCTAACTACAGGGCTGTAAGAAAAGTTTCGAAGCAACACAAACACATCTGTGGCCAAAATGGAACCAGGTCTTTTTGCCCGGTTCTTCTTCCACTTCAATCAGCTTTCAGATTTGGGACGTCAACACTGATATTGCTACCCTTTCCACTGAAAACTGCCCCACATCTCAGTCCTTAGCAGGTTTAGAAGGGGTAATCTTCCATCTCCAGTGGCATTCCCTGCTCCAGACAGTTCCTGCCACAGGTAACCCAGAGCTGAGCATTGTGGCATTTGTCCAGCTGCTTCTCTAAAGGTTATGAGGAAATTCAGGATATGCTACTTGCATGCAGTGGTCTTGAGCCAAATTCTGTGATTGTAAGCTGACCTTTCTCTAAGTCAGACAGTGATGTGGAGGATGGAGATCCCTGCACACCTTGTCTTTGTTTTGTGTTGTATATCTCCAGCAGAGTGGAAAGAAGGCCAAAGTGGGAAGGAGATTTAGTAGGGGAGATACCATAGTCTTCAGGGAAGCTGCTGAGACAGGGATATTTTAGAATTTCTCCTCAGATTGCTTATGTCTTTTTCCTCTGGAAACAGCCTTTCATCTGGAGAGAAATGGTTATGGACAGGTATACAAGGTTTTCCAAGCAATGGCTCAGCATAAAAAAAAATGGCTCAGCATAAAAAAAAAAAGTCTCAGCATAAAAAGGAATAGGGGGATGTACTACAGGGCCTCATTTTTCCAAGTGGTCTTTGTTTTATACCTAAAGCTTGCCTTTGATATCATTGATACTTTCATTCCCCAGCACCTGAGTGGTTCTTCTGTGCCATTGTATCGAGACTATTGTCCTTAATTTTGCTAGTTTAAAAAAATAATTGTCATTGTATTTTACAAGCGTGATTAAGGCAGGACTGGATGCAAGGCTTTTGATTTTGGTACTGTGGCTAATTCCAACATTTAGTTTCTCTGAGGTGGCTTCAGGCTCAGCTGAGATCTAAAACTCAAGGGTAACCTGAACAGCCTGGCAGATCTCCTTGGTTTTGCTGTAAAGATGCAGGTCATACTAATTCAAACCTTCACCAGGCGTTGTTCTGGAGGGATCACAAGCTCTAGTCAATCCTGCAATGTATTTTGAGTTCACAGCATGGCACATCTGACTTCACGTATCAGTTACAAATTTTTTTGCCTCTCCTCCTTATCTGTTAAAACGTTTTCCAGGCAGGTTTTTTCTGCAAACAGCTTCATCAGTGTCCTGAGCCAACCAGAAGCCACACGAAGGTGGCTGTTGCAGCACCGAGCCTGCATTGATCAGCCCTGGCGACAAGCAACCTGCACTGGCGTGCGATCTACCCAGCACTACTAGAGCTACACAGCTGCTAGTAGGCTCAGAGTTAAAGCAGAACTTGGTTGCTTGCATTTGAAAACAAAATCCAGGTCAGCAGTAAGTAATAAATACTCGTGGACACCGACATATAAAGCTCAGTGGTCTCTTCGAATTAAATCACTACTATTATGCCCTCCTTAGATTGTCCAGTTAGCATCTATTAAACTTGAAACTGTAGCTGGTGCTGCACATTGTGCAACAGCACCACTACCACAACTGCTCTCCAGGCACTGCGCTGGCAGGAGTTATTGCAGGATCTACCTCTGCACTCTGGCACCCTTTGGCCTTTAGGGCGTTACTGTCCCTGTTTTCTGAAATGAAGTGGGGCTGTGTTCGTTAAGAACGTGGAGGGGGATTTCTGGGTGGGAATAGTTTCCTTACATACCAGCAATTCATAAAATTACGCTCACTCCATGCTTTTTATAACACAACATGCTGTGAAGCTACACCCTTCTCACAACTAAAATAGAAAACCAGACCTTTTACAAGAAATGTGTATAAGGGATGAATTCAAGCAATAAGGTGAATACAAATGGAGAATATAGCCAAAAATGCTTTGGTTTCTTTCTACTATTCTTCATGTTTTTCATCTTCTCTGCCTGCCTGCAGAGCCTGACTTTCTTCTGAAAGTCTTTTCACAAATAGTGCAACCATTTACCTCCTGTGGATGCTTCCTATTTCTCTTTTTCTGTTGTTTTCATTGATCTAACATGAAAGTCACCTTGAACTGAAGGAGCTTTGCCTTTTCTATGCATGTAAAGTATTAAACCCCATGTATATTAAAATAGACACAAAAAATAAAAGGGCTAGACATATTTTTGTAGGGATTGTTGTTGTAGGAAGTCATGGATACTAAATCTGAGTTGTCCATAAGAAAGGCAACATGCTGTTGGATTGAATAGGTAACTCATAGAATGGCTGCAAACTAGAAAACAAAGCAGGGTGTGTTATGCCTTTCAATATTTGTTTTGGTGTATATTTTTTTCTGAGCAGAAGCATGTTTGAGTACTTGCTGGCCAGTTCCTCATTCACATCAATACAGGTGACATGAGTTCAGTGTGTAACTTGCCTGTGGATATGTTAAAGAGGTTTATCACTGGAGGAAACTATCTTTCACTACAAAGTTCCTGCCCAGGTTTACCACCAACTCTTCTTTTACGGAGCTGCTTCACGGACAAAGAAACTCAGACCTTTCCTTACCAAACAAGAGGCAGGAGTTCAACTTAACAGCTTAAATAGTTTTTGACACCTGAGTTCAAATTACGTCTTCAGACAATTACATTATGAATACGCCTGAAGTGCTGGTAGCTGAATGTTGATTTGTTTTGTTTCCCAATTAAATATGTAACTAAATGCATTTATCCACGTTAGCGTTGGCTAGGACAAGTGGTGCTGTGCTCGTTAGTCCCATGAATCTCTGCCCACCCTCGTGGCCACAGAGCAGGTATATGCTGTCGGTGCGTGCTCCCATCCCAAGCCTAAAAGCCAAGATAGACTTCCTCCGTGCCTTCCTTGATAAAATTAATTTCAGTTGTCTCCCTTTTCTCCTTTTCACACCACAGATCTTCTGCTTAATCCTGGCTTTAAAAGCAGCAGGAGATGACATATTTTACTGTCACAAAGAAACGGGTTACGCTCAAGGGAAATACTTAAGAAGATGCATTTTTTAAATGGCACAAAAGAGAAAAGCCATATTTTTTCCATAGTTTATGGGTATTTGGGGTATCCTTTCTCCTGTAAATGTGTGACACTTCGTGCAGGGTGAAATCTGGTCCACCAAGAACTTTCCTAGTAGCAAGCTGGTGGCTGGCTTGTGGTCCGTTTTTCTCCCTTTTCCAAGCCTACCCACTCTGAATTGCTTCAAAAGAGGTCAGCGCATTCAAGTGATTGATCTAGCCAGTTTTAACCATCACCTGTACAATTTGAGTGCAAAAGCATTGAAGTTCACAGGATGCCAAAGTGCTGAACACAATATTCCTTACCTCTCACCGTTCACTGTGCCTCCCACTGAAACTTTTGTTATGTGGCCTTGTGCATGTGCGGTTTATATGCACTTTGGCAAGCCTGTTTCAAATTTAAAGAAGCCAGGGAGAAGCTGAGAGGTCTAGTCTACTCCTTCATGGAAGCTGGCACAGATCTGAGAATACTTACAGTATTAGCTTGGGTGCAGTATGTAATACAAAAGAACTTTTCTTCCATTATACATTGTACCTACATGCACATCTGTTGCTGGTTTGCCTTTCTTTCTTGAATTAGATTATGAATACTTCTACAAGGGCTTTGGTCTCCTTATAATACTGAGCTCAACAGCAGTGGAGTTTGGATCTTTCCAGCCATGCCCACAGATAACTTTAAGGGGTTGTTACAGGCACCCTACACACTAATGTGCAGGACTTAATGAATTCCCATAATCATAGAATCATAGAATCTCTAGGTTGGAAAGGACCCACTGGATCATCGAGTCCAACCATTCCCTTCAGTCACTAAACCATGCCCCTCAGCACCTCATCCACCCATCTTTTAAACACCTCCAGGGATGGGGACTCAACCACCTCCCTGGGCAGCCTGTTCCAGTGCCCAATGACCCTTTCCATGAAAATTTTTTTCCTGATGTCAAGCCTGAACTTCCCCTAGCAGAGCTTGAGGACATTCCCTCTCATCCAGTCAAATGTTCACCTGGTACTTATGGCTATATAATACATAGAAAATATGTCCCATTTGTGATCTAAATGGGCTTTTATGAATTAAAATGCATAGAAGAAAGTTATCCAAGTCAGTGGTAAGACCCACATTTGGCAATTTTCATCTGAGAGATGAAATCTAAATGCAAGCACTCAATAAGGTGTATGTGTGTGTCCAGAATACGGACTTAGCATCCATCTGAGTTGAAGAGGAAGAAGAAAATCCAGTGATTCAGGATGCAGATGTGATTCTCATGAATACTGTATCCATAAATGTGCTTCCTGAGGAAGTCTAAATAAATTAAGGAACTTCAAAAATCTCTATTATTTTGTCTTCAGACCACAATTGAAATAAACAGGATGAAGTCCAGGTGTCTAGACACCTCTATATGGTGCTTTCTGAGATGCCCGAGTCTCTAAGGCATCTGGTTCAAGCTGGCTTATAAGACATAAGACCTACAGAAGATTCGTTTGTTCTGGCTGCTAGATGCTGGGTAAGATAATCCACAGCACCTAAAATAGCACTCTGCCCTGTCAGTGAAGTCATTCCCTTTGGTGAATGCTGAGGAGAGGCTTAGATTTGTCTGTTTATACCCATTACACCATTTATATCTGCTTGACTATGTGAAGGGTGAAAGAAGTAATTCTTCCCCTTAGAAAACTTTAGAAAACAAAGGCAAATCCACTTCCACTAAGGAATGCCATGACAAATATCACTAAAAAATTTTTTCTGAGCTGCTGCCTGGAGAGTCATCATAAGAACATTTATCCATTCTGCAAGGTACATTGACAAATCATTCAAGTATGAAAACCAGTCATAAATTACATAAAAACCTTAACATAACTACCATCCTGTAATATGTTGATGGGCAAGTCC
Organism: Phaenicophaeus curvirostris; assembly: GCF_032191515.1. Taxonomy (NCBI): domain Eukaryota; kingdom Metazoa; phylum Chordata; class Aves; order Cuculiformes; family Cuculidae; genus Phaenicophaeus; species Phaenicophaeus curvirostris. The sequence goes on along the minus strand of NC_091392.1, from coordinate 140,554,390 downwards.
AGTCTTTTAGCTGGACAACACACAGAAAGCTTCTTGCCTGAGGAAATACGACATTTTTAACATGTTGCAATCTACAAGTGGGAGCTGCTGAGCAGAGAGTTTCAAGCCCTGTCAGTGCCATTCTCCCTTGCCAGCCTGATTTTGTGTTCGTGCTTGTGTTGGTTCAAATAATACTTTGCTAGTAGAAGAAAGAAACCCCCGTGGCTCTTTTGTCCTTTCCGTGTGGCAAAGCAAATGAGAAAGGGTGCTTCTTTCTTTTATATGAGAGCGCTGGGGCTGCTTGCTTGGAGCTTACCCCTGCCGGCGGCCAAATGCTCAAAAGCTCAGAGGCAGTGTGATTGCACACTCTGGGATGCATCAAGTTGCCTGAAGAGACAGGCACTTATGGAGACATTAAAAAAATACTTCTTTTTTTTTCTGTTTTAAGTGGCTGATGCTCCTGAAAATCTTAAAACTCTGGCCAAGGTCCCCATCTAAGGGTATGCGACTCGAGAGTGCTGACACCACGTGAACAGTGCCTGGCACTCAGCAGGATCCATCCCGGAGTTCCAGTCAGGCCCTGCTGGGCAAAGCACTTCCCAGTGGCAAGGCCACAAAGGCTGCCTGACCCCAGCAGAAGCCTGAGCTTGACCTGCTAGAACATTATGATGCGAGGTGACAACTCCAACCACCCCAGCTGGAGCCTTCAGACACAAAGAATTCATGGAGCAAGATTTGAGGTGGAAGGAGGAGGTTGGTTCCCATTGCTTTATTTCTTTATTTCGGTCTCAAAGAAGAAGCGATGGGTATATTCCCCTGTGCATTTAGACTGAGCCAGAGCTCTGCTTCTCAGTATCTGGCTTTTTTTTGTTGTTGTTGTTGCAAATAGGACATATTCCCTACAGTGCACTGAGGTTTCCCTTTAAGCTAACACCCTCTACTGTTCACTCCTGCATACTATGCATAAAAAAAAATGTAGCCACAGTTAAGACTCCTGACTTCTGTGTGATGCTGAGATTTCTTGAACGCTGTCCTGACTTTTTTTTTTCTATTCTTTGAAACAAGAGCAGCAGTAATTTAGTCAACTGACCTACCCTGTGTGTCTTCCAGAAAAAAAAAATAACACACAGCACTTTTCAATAGCTTTGATGTAGTATACAGCTTCAGGATATATTTTTGAAAATATCTGTGATTGCTGCAGTGCCAAGAATGGTCTGATCATACGTTGATGCTGCTGAATGTTGGGGCCTTAGTTTAGTGATCAGAAGTTTGTGAAGCTGATTTTTTTTTTAATGCTGTATTTTTGTTCAGTACAGTTGTGAAAGTTGAATGGAGTTTAATTGTGAATGGCGATTGCTCATGTTTCAGAAGTTTTGATTCTGGAGAAGATGCTCCTCTTCTTTCCTGTGTTTCAAGAATCCATGTGGATGAGTTATCTGACTCTGAATTATCATGTAAAACAAACATCTGGGCTTGTCTGTCTCTGAATTACAGGCACGTGCCATTCGCCACCTGTTTATGAAGTAGTGCAATCAGGCTGATCATTGAGGATAAGTTCAAGGCAAATTAAAAATCCCTAAAATGAAATATTATTTGTCACAGGAAGAAGGTTCCTAAAACCAAAAGGACTTTCAAATTCCTCTCTTTGAAAAAGCTACATGGCAGTGGAAAAGGCCAGAGAAACTGCTGAGCTCTCCTCCACAGTGTCTCAATAGCTCTCAGTAGCATGATGCAAGTGTCTGAAGCCCAGTTTCAGTCTCCTTATTTCTGCATAAGAACATATAGAACATAGTACTTTATAGCAATCCCCATCTCCCTCAGCAAGCAAAGGATTTAATGATAATCTAAATTTAGGTATATTATTTTCTAGGAGCACGAAAAATCTTCAGTGCTATTCTCCATATGTAAGGCAATAAATGGGAGCTAACCTTTAGGAATAGAATCTGCCAAAATATTCCTTTCCCTCTCACCATTAGCAGCACCAAATCAGCCAGTATTTGTTGTTCAGTGAGTAGGCAGGTGTGAGCACAGTTAATTCTTATCAGCTGCATCGGATTTTAGTGGGATTAATCTCATGAGTTCTTCTGTTTTACTGCCAGCCTCTGCAGATTCTTCCGAAAAATCTCTGTCTCTAGCCCTCAGGCTTACTGACCAAGCAAAGTTTTCTCTGAGTTTCCTCCGTGATGAAAAAAGAGGCACTATCCTGGGAAATGCTTTCTCCCAGTGGCAGCTGTGCTGCCATTTCTCATTTGACTTTCCAAGAGGCATCAGAAGATTATCAGCAATCTGTTTGCTAGCTGCTAATCCAGAGAGCTGCATTACAGACCTTGCTGTCCCTGTGGATATGGCATTAAATAAATAATAAACTGAGTAGCGTTCATAGGTGCTACAGTGATATTAGGAAAGACATAGTGATACCCCTGCCCCAAGCCCTGTTGAAATAGCTGTAACATCCTCCAAGGCAATTCCATAGGCCGATTCAGCTCAAGAATCACAGGGTGATGCATAGCCCTCCGTGTTCCTTGTGCATGGGCAGCATCAACATTTAAACTTATGTTCCGCTGCCAGCTGCTGTGATTGGAGGGTCTCTGGCCATACTATAGGATTTTTCAGTATGAAATGAAAGTCCAGTTGGTATGGAACTTGGACAAACTAGTCTGAAAGTAGGATCACTTATTTTCTTGCTAAATATATATGCCTCCCGGTAAGATCTGATAGGCTATGGAATAGCCTTGATAGACTATGCCTAGCGTTCTCTGTGTGTGTAGGTTAAAGGGAGTTAGGGCATAGGTAGCCTGGCACTCACCACAATAGTTGGTTTCTCCTTCCAAAGAGAGACAGAAAAGCCATCTAACAAGAGCCTGTCTCTCCCATCAAGAGAGTAGTGAGAGGCATTAACTTGCTCAGTTCAGGTAAATCAATGAGGGAGGACGTTAAATACTGACTTGAGCTCTCAGGCAGCTTGCTTGTTTATGCAAGGCACGTGTACAGTATTTTCTCATCTGCAAAGATTTCTGCTGTCTTTGCCTTTGTTCTCTATGGTCGACTTGATATTACAATACCACAATTCCACCTGTCCCTACCAGTGATATTTGCTCTTTAGAAGCATTTCTTACTTTCTTCAGGATTTCAGTTTTGCCCCATCTAATTTGTGTGAGCTGGGGCTGGCCGGATCTGCCTGTAACACTGTAGTCCGAGTACTGCAGGTCTGGCTGTGGTTTGCTCACACAGAACCATGCCTGACTGCTGCTGCCTTGCTTGATTCTATGGTCCATGAGAAGTCATATAAAGACATTTAACAGAGCCAGATAAATGAAGATTCATCGGTACTTGGTACTTTTTACTCAAATATTGAACTTTCTCTTGCATTTTCAAATGCTTGCCTTTCGTGGCCACTATTAACACCAGTATTAGCGAGGCATACTTTACACCTTGAGCCTTGTGTACCGTAAATGGAAATAAACAGTGCTGGCTAAAATAACTCCAAAGCAAAATAAAGAGGATAAGACTTTTTTCATCTCCTCTTCACTCAGTGATTGAGGTAAGTCTAGAGTACAAGTCTTACAAGGAGCTGCTGAGAGAGCTGGAGTTGTTTAGCCTGGAGAAGAAGAGGCTGAGGGGAGACCTCATTGGTCTCTACTACTACCTGAAAGGAGGTTGTAGAGAGGAGGGAGCTGGCCTCTTCTCCCAAGTGACAGGGGACAGGACAAGAGGGAATGGCCTCAAACTGCACCAGGGGAGGTTCAGGCTGGACATCAGGAAAAAATATTTCATGGAAAGGGTCATTGGGCACTGGAAGAGGCTGCCCAGGGAGGTGGTTGAGTCACCTTCCCTGGAGGTGTTTAAAAGATGGGTGGGTGTGGTGCTGAGGGACATGGTTTAGTGATTGATGGGAATGGTTGGACTCGATGAGCCAGTGGGTCCTTTCCAACCTAGTGATTCCACGATTCTATGATTCTAAGTCACGGCTTTGCAATAGGAGGCATCAGAGCGCTCCGAGTGCTGTAGAAATGAAGGTCAGCACGTGGACACCTGGAGCTGTTAGCCACTGGTAGCCTTCCAATGCACTTTCTTTAGTGCCTTCAGTTTCTATAGTTCTAAATTTACAACTTGGCACAGAACTTAGAGACAGAGAGCCACCACTCATTATTTGTCTCGTGTCTCTCAGGGCACAGTCTATGGGATTCTTGGCAGACTGTTGCTGGATCCAAGACAAGATATTTATGAGTTCATGAAGGAGTCGTCTTTAATCTGTGATTACCAACATTTGGCTGCAGACTGTCACCAGCATTTCCTCAGACTCATTAGCGAGGCCCAAAAATGACAGCAACTGCCTTCATAAAGCACAACAAGTAAAGCTTTTAAGCCCTGGTTTGTATTTCACATAAGCATCTCTCTTTCCTCTGCTTGCTGCTAATGGACCACCATTATGTGACTGAAAATGCCAATTTATTCTGTTTGGAGGAGTTGGGCTCTACCCCTCTCAGCGCCTCAGGCCTGACTAACATTTTGCCAAAATTCCCCTAGAGACAGTGGGATGGTTTTATTTTCACCAAGAGATAGGATTGTCCTGAGAAGCAACATAAAAAATAAGTGTTCTTGTGTATACATATTCTGCCAAGCTACTCACCTGGGAAACATTAACAAGGCTGCATTTGCAATCATGTTTGTTTAAACAGAGCAGCATGAAAATTTGCAGAAAGATCTCCACAGCTCCCTGAGCATCTATAGTGCTTCTGCACGGCTCGCTGAGCCTGTGTCTTCAGGCAGTTTGACTCACACAAGCTGGGAAATGAATTCACAGGTAGGCTTTCAGTCAGCAGGGATTTCCACTCCCCTCTAGGGCTGTGAGCTACGTCCCTGCTGCTCAGTGACCATGTGCTCCTCGTCCCTCACGGCTCTCTTCTGACAGAGAACTAGACTCAGGCATGTACTTGCTTTTTCGTGAAACACTTGGACGTGTACTTGCTTATTTTGTGAAATGCTCTATAAGCTGGCTGTGCTACAGAAATGACATAGCTGAGTGCTCGCTTGGGCAAGGAAGTTTCCTTATCCATCTGTGCATTGGTCTTGTCATACGCAAATGCCTGCTTGCCAGACCCCAAACCATATTAGATGCCTACCGTTCATTCTTTACAAAGCTTAGCCTGTAATGACTTCCGTTGTGATTTTGCTTGCAAATATGACCTGCTCTAGGTGGATGCTAAAGCTTTCCTTGATATATCAAGGAACCAATCCTGCTACACCCAAAAGTGTGGGATGTTTTCCATAGATTTCAATGGGCACAGTAGTTGCTGCATATTTGGCATTTTTTAATGGAAATCAAGGAAAAACTCATACGTTTTTATTTTAAAAAGACCTGCACACAATACTGTCCTTCTCCCTTACTATACATACCCCCCAATGGTGCAAGTTAAGGTATAAACAGAGTTTCTTCACTTATAATTAGGGCAACATGGAGGTTACCGTGTAGAACACTAAACAGGTAAATGTGCCCTTTTGCTTTTATTTATAAGGATATCTCTCACTCTAGCAGGGCTAGTTTCTGACTTGGCCATGTTCAGTTTTCTGCAGTAGTCAGTTCATAATAGCCCATTTCAGAACTGTGAAAATACATGTGATGTGTATTTTACATAACCCTTTTGACTGTTTCTATTTCTTTCCATCTTTTGAACCATTTTGCCAGGAACTGTATCCTAGCCTGCATCAAAAGATTGAGGGAGGTGATTATGCCCCTCTAGTCCTCTCCTGTGAGACGTCATCTGGAGTACTGTGTCCCTTTCTGGAATCCTCAACATAAGAAAGATATGGAACTGTTGGAATGGGTCTAGAGGAGGGCTACAAACATTATCAGAGGGCAGGAGCACCTTCTATATGAGGAAAGTCTGAGAGAGTTGGGCTTGTTCAGCCTGGAGAAGAGAAAGCTCCGAGGAGATCTTATAGCGACCTTCCAGTACCTGAAAGGAGCCTACAAGAAAGCTGGAGAGGGACTACTCATAAAAGCTTATGGTGATAGGGTAAGGGGGAACAGATGTAAACTGGAGAGGGGCAGATCTAGACTAGACATTAGGAAGAATTTCTTCCCCATGAGAGTAGTGAGACACTGGCACAGGTTACCCAGGGAAGTTGTGGATGCTCCCTCCCCAGAGATGTTTAAGGCCAGGTTGGATGGGGCCTTGAGTAACCTGACCTAGTGAGATGTCCCTGCCCATGGCAGGGGGGTTGGAACTAGATGATCTTTAAGATACCTTCCAAGTCTAACTATACTATGATTCCCTCAGGTCTGCAATTCAGTCCAATTATTTCACATATCTTGGCTCATTTAATTCCTCTCAAGTGGAACAATCTGAAGAAAAGGGTCAGAACTACAATGTAAACAGGAAATGATGATTCCTTAACCTGAAGAAAATGAGAGTTTAAAATGCATTTATCTATCTATCTAACTAACTATAAATCTTTATTATTATGTCATGAATACTGGTGGTGCTTTATTGCAGAGCATAGCAGTCTTGAGAGAACTTTCAGAATAACGTCAGTGCCCCTCACAACACAGCCACATAGCCAAAGCCTCAGACACTGTAAATAAGCTCAGCCCTGGACCTACACTAGTTTATAGCAGCTGAGAACTTGAAGTTCACTGGAGTGAAAGGATGAGGTATCACTTCTTGGATAATATCTTTGCAAATGTTACCACTAATCACCTAACAGATTCAGGAGACTCCTGGCAGTGGCACTAAACTCTCCTTTTTGACAACAATGGATAATTATGTACCAGAATTTCTGCTTTGGCTGTTGACCATCTTCCCCATAGGGTCTGACTCCATGTTTTGGTTGTGCATGACAATAGCACATGGTCTGTGAGGTGTTCTGCCTCACATGACTGAACAACTGAGGTTTACGCTCAGATGACTAATGCTGGGAACTGACCTCAAGATGTGGAAGGGTAACACTGACATAATGTCTGCTTCAGGCTCAGAGCCTCACTCAGCTCAGTGAAATCAGTGAAACTGAACTCTATATAGACACTTTTGGCCCAGGCTAGCAGAAAGCAGGGAGGAAAGGACACAAGGCTCAGCTGGTGTGATCCTCTTCTCAGATCTATGTTTTGCCTAACCCCAGACAATATTAGAGACCTTCTTTAAAATGCCATTCTGCTGCTGGACACAAGGAGACTTCTGCAGTGTATCTTCTAGCAAGTGATGAGTTTTGAATGCTTTCAGTCTATCACAGGCTCAGTGGACTAAGTCAAGGCTCTGAACACTCCTATTGCAATTAACCTCTATTAACTCCCAATTTTCTGATGCATTTGGGAGAAGTTACTGCTGCATCATCTGCCTTTTTTGTTGTTGTTGTTTTTTATTTTTCAGAATGTTTTCATGATTAACCTGAAAACCCACAAGCCAGCTGATCCTTGAGGTAAGGTGAGCTTCAACTTGACAGTCTAACTCTGGAAAAATAGAAAGCAGCTGGAGAAATACATCTATGTGAAGTCCTTTCTTTCTCAGAAGATTGTCAGAGTACATGTTATTAAAAAAATGTAATTTAGGGACTCAGCGACTGTGATTTTTTTTACCAGTTTTGTTTCTTTTTTCCATTTTAAAGAAAATACCTCAAAATCAGGTATGATTTTTAAGGTCATTTAGCTATTGTGTTACTGTTAGTATTTCTAACTCACAGACAGAAATTTCATTATATGCAAGTAAAGACAAATAAGCATTCTGAACAGGCAGTGTCACAAAACACAGATAAAGGGGAAGGCCGTTTCCCCATTTTCTCTCCTGAAACAGTCTAAGCCATGTGCTACAACCAACTTACCAAAACCAAATATTTCCTAAAATGTATTTTTTGAAAAACAGATTAACAGAAAATATTTTGAGATGTGTCACCTTGGCTCACCAGCCATATTCTAGCAGCTATAGGACTTTTAAAGCACAGATAGTTACTCCGAATTGGTTTTGGAGAAATTATACTTCATGTTATGCTCTGAAGGAAGAAAGGGATACTACAAAATTAGAATGGGAGAGCTCTATGAAGTAAAACTTTTCAGACAAAGCCAATAGAATGCGGGCTTTTCATCATATCCCTTGGGGTGGGGCAGAATGATCCTGCAGCATCTGCTTTGCTGATTGATAAAAACAGGATAAAAACATTTCATCTTGGCAAGACTTTTTGACCCGAGGTTGCTAGCAAGGAAAGCTCCTGTTTTCAGGACACATGGACTCATATTGTGGTTACCTGTAGTGCTCCATGCACTACTAGATGTGCAGTCAGAAGAAAATTTTCTTGGTTCTCCAACTCAAGAGGCAGCTGATCTGAAAATGGATGGAATGAGTATGAATTAAAAAGTTATTGGATTGCACTGACACTCATTGACATGAGATGCTTGTCACTCCTGAGGGAGGCATTGCTAGCTCCATGCTCCTCAAGTCCCTGCTGGATAAGATTGAGAAGTGCTTATTTTTGAGGTGGACTGCTGAAAAATCCTGTATACAGCAGAAAACCCATTTGGGTTTAGTAGGGAGTGGGTGACTGATACCATCTTCCTGGTGACAGCTGGGTGCCTCTTCTTCTCAATCATCTACTATACCTGCGTTCAGTAATTTGTGGATCCTTGTGGAACTTAATCTTATTACTGGTAATATGCCTGAATGCACGTGAATTATTTTGCTTTATTTCACTAGCTTGTCTGTTTAACACTCAGGTATTTTCTGTTTTATTTTTCTCTTGTGGAGCAATTTTATTTCTTCACCTGCTTTTTTAATGTCAATCTAAGTGCTATAATTTCCCTGCCTTTTAATTCTTCTGCTGCCAGTCGTGCCACTATTTAATTGAACTTTTATATCTCGATTATAGAATTTCTTTTCCATACTATGTAGTTACTGCACAAGTGCAAACTGGTGAAGTGATGCTTTACAGCCATGAAATGGGACTGCATTGCCAACCACCTTGCCAGCTACCTCCCATATATACTGAGCATGATGTCATGGTATTGAATATCCCTTTGGCCAGTTTGGGTCAGCTGCCCTGGCTATATCCCCTCCCAGCTTCTTGTGAAAATTAAGCTTTCCCTGTTGAAGCCAGGTAATTAACCCTTTCCCAGCTGGACCAGGACAAGAATTCTTGGCACAGTAACAAAATAAGAAAACATGAAAAAGAAAAGCAGATGGGCACAGCTGAACAGGACCTCGAAGGTTAAGTATGAGAAGTTCATGACATGCAAGGTGAAAGAAAAAAAGAGGAAGAATTTGGAGAGTGGCATGGCAGTCGAAGAGTTTAATTTACAAGCAGTAAATAAGATGCAGAAGAATAAAATGAGAAAGCAACGTATGAAAGAGAAGACTGTGTTTAATAACCAGGTAGCTGAGAATGTAACTTAAGAGATTGTTTTTTCTTTCTTTTTTCCCCTCTCTTTTTTGTTTTTAGGTGCTGGAACTGTAGATTTTCCCTTTCTTATTAATTATAATTTCCAGCTGCAAACTATCACTGATGCATTTCTTAATTGCAGGCGGGGTGGAACAAAACTGATATTTAATCTGCATATAAAACTACAAAATACTTTGTTAAAATTAGACATGGTAATTCATGGCTGTGTTTCCAAGAGGTGTCTATCAGAGACCAATAATTGTAGGTCACTGAGTTGAATCATCAGTAGTGCCTTGCTAAACATAATTATTCTGATGGATGATGTTTTTCAGCTGTCAGCATGCTGGACCTACTTGTAGATGGTTCTCAGAGGACTGGTTTAATGACTGTACAAATAAAGTAAGAGATAAACTTGGAAAGAAAATGTCATGGAAATTAGGAAACTGTTGGAAAGAAGGAATATTTGTTCCCTGAATAAGCATGTTTTCACTCATATCTAACAATTCAGAAGATCGAAAACTGAAAAGGCATCTATTTTTTCATGTCGTCTTGATACCTAGGCAACTGCCCAAACTCTGCTACTAGTAGGCTGAAACTTGCTAGTAATTTTGAATAGGAATATAATTAGGGCATAGGTATCAATATGAGAACTAGGAAATATTGCCAAATTTAATTACAGCACTCAGAGTGGTTTTCTGCCTCTTAGCACCTACTGTTTTGACAACGACTGATGACTGTAAATAGCAATTAAACATTTCTGTAAGTTTGCTGTACGTACTTCACTCTATTAGCCAAGCATGTTTAGGGCATTAGTGGTTCTATATCAACACTTCTCTTCATTTTGTCAGTGCACTTCTATATTGTAAATGTGTTTGTTCAATTTCTTTGGGGGATTATTTAGCAGAATTAAATCCGAGTTTTGCAATTGGTTACATTTCATTTTGGACCTAATTTTAAATATAAATACTAGCCACATCACTGAGGCTGCCTTTGAAGAGGTATAGTCCTGATACTAACGTTTGGAAAGTCAGCGATATTTAGACAACTATTACAGTTAGCAAACTGAATTTTCATTGGGGTAAATTTACACAAACTAAAAACCTGTTCCAACATCTTTATTGAATCACCTGCACTCACGAGTTGTACAAAGCCCTCAGCAGCACCTGTGCCTCAGAACCAAACAGAGCACAAGGATCAGAAGGAGGGCCAGTTCGATCAGCAGCTCCCTCCCATATGCTGACCTCACCATGCCTGGAAAGTGTTGGAATTGTTTTGGTATATTGCCAGCACACACTTTGTACACATGGTGCAAAGGGGCTGTTCTGTTTGACCTGACAAGAAAAGGGTGCATGTATAATAAGCCTTAAAATTGTAGCAAATTTAAAACTTCTGTTGACATTTTGTTTGCTTGTTCTTTTTTTTTCATTGCCTGAAAGATTCCTTCATCCTTTACAATAGGTTCTGATCCTCGCTGCAAGGAGCTTTGCTACCACTTTGTCCTTTTCTTCCAAAACTCCCAGCTAATCCCACCTTCCCTAATTTTCTTCCACTTGTATTCCTTGTCTTTCCTCACTCCTTCCAACAGGTTTGTCTCCTCTTTAATCCGCATTCACCTCTGTTATAGTTGTGCTGTTTTAGTGAGGCATGTCTCATTTTTCAGACATCAAGTGGTTATATGGCATATTTTTCTGGAAGGTGGCGTGGAACACTCTGTCCCAGCTATACTGTGTGAGCAAGAGTATTTGCTCTGAGCAGCTTCTCATCTCAAACTGTTCCTTCAGTGGGAGAGTAGTTGGATTCTCTCAGCTCTATTTAGTGCTCTGTGAAGTGTACCCTGTTCTCCATGGGAGCATTTAAATGCTCCCCAGTCATTCAAGTGCATGTGGTAACAGATTATAGAACCATAGACGGGACCCTATAGATCATCTAATTCCAATCCCCTCTGCCATGGCCAGGGATAACTCTCACTAGATCAGGAAACCCAAGGTCCTATCCAATCTGGCCTTGAACACTTCCAGGGATGTGACACCCACAGCTTTCCTGGGCAACTTGGGCCAGTGCCTCACTACACTCATAGAATCACAGAATCACAGAATCACCAGGTTGGAAAAGACCTCTTGGATTATCAAGTTCAACTATTCCTAGCTGCCACTAAACCATGTCCCTGTTGCCTACTCGTCTTTTAAATAACTCAAGGGATGGGGACTCAACCACCTCCCAGCTTGTTTCAGTGCCCGATGACACTTTCTGTGAAAAATTGTTTTCTGATATCCAGTCTGAACCTCCCCCAGCACAGCTTGAGGTCACTCCTTCTTGTCCTGTCCCCTGCCACTTGGGAGAAGAGGCCAGCACCCTCCTTTCCACAACCTCCTTTCAGGTAGTTGTAGAGAGCAATAAGGTCTCCCCTCAGCCTCCTCTTCTCCAGGCTAAACAACCCCAGCTCTCTCAGCCGCTCCTCATAAGGCCTGTTCTCCAGCCCCTTCACCAGCTTCGTTGCTCTTCTCTGGACTCTCTCCAGAGCCTCAACATCCTTCTTGTGGTGAGGGGCCCAGAACTGAACACAGGATTCAAGGAGCGGTCTCACCAGTGCCGAGTACAGGGGCAGAATAACCTCTCTGGACCTGCTGGTCATGCCATTTCTGATAGAAGCCAAGATGCCATTGTCCTTCTTGGCCACCTGGGCACACTGATGGCTCATGTTCAGTCGCTGTCAACCAACACCCCCAGGTCCCTCTTCTCCAGACAGCTTTCTAGACAGACTTCTCCTAGTCTGTAGCACTGCACAGGGTTGTTGTGCCCCAAGTGCAGGACCCGGCAGGTCTCAGAAGAGTGGAGTAGAGGGTCAGAATCACCTCCCTTGGCCTGCTGGCCATGCTTCTTTTGATGCAGGCTAGGATATGGTTGGCCTTCTGGGCTGTGAGCATGCATTGCTGGCTCATGCTGAGCTTCTCATCAATGAGCAATGATGGTTGGTGGTTATTGGGAGCTTAACCAGGTCTCTCTCTTCTACGCTTGCAAGCAATAGGAACAGTTGACATGGAAATCTGGGATGGGAAGACATTCACCTTTTTTTGCAATGAGGAACATGTAGCTGGAAGCAGGAGCAGGCTAAGCACAGTGATTCTAGAGGAGGGAAGCTGGGAGCTGATCGAGAACCACTGGCTATGTTTTGGTACTGATGGTATCTCCATTGTTCCAGGTAGCACCTTGTCTGAAGGGAGAAACATGCAGTCTATCTCAGTGAATGCGACAAAACAGCTTCACAGGAATTTAAAGAGTGGGTACCGTTTTCCCTGTTGCTACTGCAAATTATATTTTTTCATTTTTTTTGTAATGTATTTGTTCTCTTAATTAAGCCTTCTACAAAACTGTAAGTGTTGGTTTGGTATTTCTACAGAGAACAATGACTCCAGAAAGAACCCAGAAGAGAAAAAGGAAAATAATCTGTACAGACTGTATATTTATACACTAAGGAAACAACTACCTATTCTAAAAATTTATGTAATTCAGCTTCACCTAAAAATTGAGAAATAATTCTGTATCTTTTTGAAAAAGTTGTTATATTGACAATGCATTATTTTCTTGAATAGAAAATAGTATTTTTCAGCAAACATGTATGTTATGATAAATGCTTAGATAAATTTAGTTGCTTCTTTTTTCCTTTATGAAGTATTTTTTCTGTCAGAGATTTAAAAGATGTTGAGACACCTAATGTTTTGATTAAGAGAGATAAATTGAGGTACTGCAAAGATGTATTATAACTTTAACATTCTCCAAACTTTCTTACACCAAAACCACTGAATATTACAACAGACTTCGGGAAGTGATGCATTCCAGTTTTGGATCTTCTTTTTTTTTTTTTTTTATTCAGCCTGGTCTCTTTATTGTCCAGACCTTGGACCTTTTGGAAATCTTTGCAGCTTTTTTCCTGGATTCCCTTCCCAGACTTTCATAGAATCATAGGTTGGAAATGACCCACCGGATCATTGAGTCCAACCATTCCTATCAAACACTAAACCATACCCCTCAGCACCTCATCCATCCATCCCTTAAACACCACCAGGGAAAGTGACTCAACCACCTCCCTGAGCAGCCTGTTCCAGTGCCCAATGACCCTTTCTGTGACCCTTCACGTAGCAAACCAGAACATGGGGGCAAGGTGTACAACTTGCCATAGCAGGAAGCCAGGACCTGTAAAATGGGTGTATCTACATGTAGCACCAGCGAAGAGCAATGATCAGTGCTCGAGCCTCTTGAGAGACAAAGGCAACTCAACATTTGGTGCACTCCTGTTCAGCTGGCCCCCCCTATCAGAGCTTCCAGGTCAATGCCTGGAGCTCTCTCCACAGGGGCAATAAGGCAGGAAAGGAGGAGAAAAAGCTTGCTTGTCAAAGACTTTCTGTCTTCCCAGGTTTTCACAGAATCATAGAATCACCAGGTTGGAAGAGACCTACTGGATCATCGAGTCCAACCATTCCTATCAAACACTAAACCATGCCCCTTAGCACCTCGTCCACCCGTGCCTTAAACACCTCCAGGGAAGGTGACTCAACCACCTCCCTGGGCAGCCTGTTCCAGTGCCCAATGACCCTTTCTGTGAAAATCTTTTTCCTAATGTCCAGCCTAAACCTCCTCTGGTGGAGCTTGAGGCCATTCCCTCTTGTCCTGTCCCCTGTCCCTTGGGAGAAGAGGCCAGCTCCTGCCTCCTCCAGCCCTCTCCTTTCTGTTTCGATCTCCCAAAAACCTGTTGCTCTTGAAGACTGACGCGGTTGCTAGCTGTGTGACCTTGAGCTTCTGGTGGGGTTTTAAGAGTTTTAGATGTTGCCTTTTCCCTCTCGTTAGTGCTTGCTGCGTGATGTCGTTCATCTCCCACACGTGAGAGAACCCAGAGCGAGGGGAGAGCAGCAACTTTCCTCTCCACCAACCCAAGCACGTAAACGCATTTCTAGCGTCACGTCGCGCTCTATCCAGCTGAACCGACATCGTTGCCAAACGACACGGCTTTTCAAGGCTCTTTTTCCAGCCGAAGAATCATTTGACAGAGCGCGGGATCGGAAGGTGAAGTTCAGGGGAGCGCGAGTGAAGCCTTCGGGGAGCTTCAGGAGGGAACCAAGACCAAGAGTGAGCGCGAAGGTGAGCTCCCTCCAAGGAGGTCAGGCAGAAAAGGGGCTCAAAGATTGAAGAAACAGCCTACCCGCCGCTAAACCGAGGAGAAAGGCGCCGCTCCCCGCCGCGCAGGGACGCTGGGGGCGGGGAGGACACGATTCCACTGGGCGCTCGGGCGGCTCCGCCCTGCGGGGAGAGCGTCTCCCCCCGCCCCTCTCCCCCCTCCGCCTGCCCGGGGCTGCTTTTGACGTCTTGATCCCCTCGGAGAACTTAACGCGCTCGCAAAGCCCATCCGAGCGGCTTTCCCCGCGGTGAGCCGGGGCTTTCGGGCTTTATCGTCCTCCCGGGCCGAGGCGGAGCGGCGGCGGGCGCGGCCCCGGGGGGACACGCTGGCGCGGGGGGAGCAGCCGAGGGAGCGGCCGGAGCCCGAGCGGTGAGGGGGCGGCGGGGGGGAAACGGCGCTTCTAGCCTCCTTGTCCCTTTCGGGGAAAGAAAAGTGTTTATTTTATTAATTGGGGGTGGGATAGCGCCCGGCCTCCCCCCTGGTCCGAGCGCCCGGTCAGGGGATGGAGGGGGAAACGTCACCTACGATCTCTTTTTCCCTTTTGCCTCTCACCCCAGTCCTGACCCCCAGTCAGAGGCTTGAAATGGAAATGTGACTTACGACCTGTTTCTTTTCTTTGGAGTGGGATCGTGTCCTGCACCTGATTTCAATTCTAAACCCCCGCTCAAAAGCTTGGAATGGAAATGTGACTTACAACCTTTTTCTCTTCTGGAGAAAAGTAGTAATTGGGAGTGGGATCATGCCCTGCACCTGATTCCAATTCTAAACCCCCACTAAAAGGCTTGAAATGGAAATGTAGCTTACAACCTCTTTTTTTCTTTTGGGAAAATATGATTATAATTGACACAAAGATCCACCTATACGCAAATATGTTAGATTTGGGACACATCCATACAGAAGTGGGGCTGAGGGGAATTACCCCACTCCTCTTGACTGATGTTTGGCTTTACCAGTTTGATCCATGTGTCTTTTAACTTCTCTGCTGCCCGCTGCCTGCAGTACAAGCATGAGCTTGTCAAACCCTAGATGAGGAAAACGCTAGGAAATACCACAAGCATAGTGAAAAGAAATCCCTTCCCTGGGATTCTTGGTGTTCCAGGTAAACTTGTGTAGTGTAAACCGGGCCAGAGTGTGCTTAAGAGTGTGCAAGATGCAATAATGACTATAATTAGTGTCTTTCTCTTAACACATGGTCCATTTACTTGTTAAGAGGAAAAAGCCAAAAGAAGACAAGAAAAAATGATGTGAATGTTGTTGTATATCTCTGAAGAAATAATGTTAAACATAAATGTTAGTACCTGTTAGTAGTGGACACTTTTTACTGTATTTTGTTCTCCAGATTCAGAGTTGTTACACTCCAAGCAAGTAGTGTGAGGACTGTTTTATTTAAGATCTGTAATTTTCATTGCTAAAATTGAGTAAATTTTAGTTCCAGGTATTACGGTTTTTGAAATAGCATAACTTTGCCTTCATTTGGCACAATTTGTGGTTTTTTCTCTCTGATATTTTTATGTCATTTTCTTTGAGTATGCTTGCTAAACCCATCTGATTAGAAAAATACACGATGCAGATGATAATGGGACTGTCAGGATATCTAATCAGCAAGAGTAACCATGGTAAACAATCTGTGAACGACTCGAGGAAAGAGCACATCAGCTTTAAAAAATTATATGCCATCCTTCCATGTCAGCATCTCTCAGCTCAGCCTTCTGTATACCTCTGCACGTCCCAGCCTTTGTCATCCAATTTGCACCCAAGATCTGTCGTGTGTCGGTTCAGCACGTTATCCTGCAGCCTTCTCCAATGTTGCCATCTCTTTTCATTAGCATCTCTTAAATCCTCTTCTCTCGAATGCCTTGTTACTGGATGTGAAACGTGACACAAATTGCCCCTCGTGTTTTCCTTCACTAGCCAAATAGGATGATTGTGGTAGTTTATATAAAGAAAGTGGGCAGGGAGTGAATTTGAATGGGCAACATTTACATGTATGCATGTGTGCACATGTAAACATATATATAAAAAATAGATTCTTGTTCAGAAATGTAAACCTGCTGTGTTTTAGCTGTATTCATGCCCTTGTTATGTTCACTTTTAAGAGTTACCTTGGCAAATTAATGCACTGACAGAGATGTTGGCATAACTGGTAAATTTTAGACAATGCTTACAGAAGCCTTGCACAAAGTCTATTTTCTGTATAGAAACATGGATACCTGCATCATGTTAGCCGTCACAGAAACAATACAATGTGACTTGGTTGTCCAGTCAACTGTAATTTAGCGTGTCTTAATTTACAGTGTTATGTTTGGTCTACACTGCTAGTTTCTTCTTAATGGTTTCCAGTCTAAAAAAATGCTGCATTCATAGGAAGTGGTCTGCAAAAAAATTCTTAAAAAATTGAACTTAAAAAACTATAAATAATTCATAGATATAGCAGGGAAACTGAGCTCAAAAAATGCAATCTTTTTAAAAGATTATTTTGCTACTGCAAGATGATAGGGGCTTAGTCATCAAATGGACCAAAGATAATCATATGCATTTCATTCTAGAACTATAAATCATATATATATGAATATGTAGTGTTGTATGTAGTATATACATATCCTGGATACCTGTGGGAGGTGGTGTATTTGTTTGACTCACCTTTAGTACTGAGGTTACTAGGCTATGCATATAAATTGTGTTCATTTTCAGGTGATATCAGTGCCCAAAAGCTATGGAAAATGCAATATAAGGTAGCAGAGAGTAATGAAATTTGAGAAGTGTACAGAAGAGATCATAGGATTTAAGAGCTGTTCATTTAAACTCTTATGCATAGTGATTTATGAGGGTACGGTGTCACAGCCTGCTTATTATTTTTTCAACCCCTTGGGCTTGATTCAGTAGCCTTTATACAAAGCCAGAGTTAAATCTGCAGGTTAATTTATAAACCTCCAAATCATTGAAGGAGAAAGTTGCACCTTGTGTTCAAATCCCATAGTTGCTTTAAGGATCCAGCATCCAACCTTTAAAGTCTGTCTGTTGCCTGTACTGGTTGTTAAATTGGAACTGCTGCCAGTCACACATAAAACACATGACAGACATAATGCACAGCTGAACCACAACTATAGCTGAGTGATGTAACAAGGATCATGTAGGTGGTGGTCAAATCCCAGAACAAATCCCAAAGACTTACCAGGGTTGAACCTGAGAGGCTGTGTGAGGATTTGAAACGTGTCTTAACTAAAATGATGTAAGTGATGCTATGCAGCTTATCACTGCTTCCATAGCAATAAGTAAAATCTTGTTGAAAGACTCAGGAGCAGCAGTGTATTACCAAGTACAAAAAAACATAAGATCCAATATAAAATCGTATGTAAAGTTACCTTTTACTTCGTGACAGTGTTCCACATTTCACCTTGAAAAGCTGTTTTTTTAATTCTGCCATATTTTCTGCCCCTAGTCCTTTTAATCTAAATAAATAAGCTTTTAAGAATACTAAATGGTGGTATAAACAGCTTGATCTGTCATCATTACTTGATAAACAACACATTTATTTCATATAAAAAGTATTAATACTTGTTTGGTTAACAATTTTGAAGTAAGATAGGGTGAGTTTACATACTCTGCCGAAAAGTAGAACTGCTCGAGTAGCCCAAATGTGGACTCCCAAGGCTCTTAAGAGGGAGACTGTAATATTTCAAACTTCTTCCATGGACGTTTAAACCAATATGCATTACTGGACAATTTTGACAGGCTACACAGTTCATTTTGTTGGCTTAGCTGACAGTCAGCAACTTCCTAAATTAGATATAACTGGTAATATATAAATGTGTGCCTGTGTATTGGGTTTTTTTCACTACTGAGCATGTGCAAAATTGTCTGAAACCTAAGCTACGAAGCTGCTCAGTGGCCTTCAATGTGTCCAGATTGCAGTGGGTGCTGAGAAGGGTTGTTTCTGCAGTGCCCTGATATGTGTTCTCAGAGCACTGCAAACCATGAGAAAATATGTGTAAGTGCATCAATCTGTTGGTAGGAGAGAGGGGAAAAACTGGTTTTGGCTTGTTTAATTTGAGGCAGACGTGAAAATTTTATAATTTTTCAGGTACAACTCCTGGGCACAATGCAATTTGTTGCAAATGGGTGAATAGACTTGAGAAGGAGGGAGTTACTGGGTGCAACCTCCTTTTTCCCTGCAGTTAAATGCCAAATTATTTTCAGTCTCTCTTTTTAGCTTCAGCCATTTCATATTGAGCTTCCTTCTCATCATCTTGTTCCTGAGTACCTGCCCAGAGAAGTCATGGAAGTTCCATCCCTAGTGGTGTTCAAGGCTGGGTTGGGTGAGGCTTTGAGCAAGTTGATCTAGTGGAAGGTGTCCCTTGTGCTTGGCCAGGGGTGTGGCAACTGAGTGATCTTTAAGGTCCCTTCTAACCAAACCATTCTATGATTTTATGATTTTGTAGGAAATCCACTGAATGGTAGAACTCTGAAAGTGTAGATGCTGTAGGCTTCATACTTCTATATCTTTAATATTATAGTAATAAAGAGATAAGTGGAAACTAATTTTCAGAATTATGAAATGTTTATGTGAATCTGAAGTTTTCCTATGTTACTTGAACTCATGTTTGTTGTCAAACAACTGGCTGTCTTGATAAAACAGGTCTTCTATACGTCCTATATATACGATCTCCTCAGAGAAGACTTGTTTACAAAGACTTGTAGTGGTAGGACTAGCAGCAATGGGTATAAACTGGAGAGAGGCAGATTTAGACTAAACATAAGGAAGAATTTCTTCCCCATGAGAGCGGTGAGGCACTGGCACAGGTTGCCCAGGGAAGTTGCGGCTGCCCCATCCCTGGAGGTGTTCAGGTTGTATGGGATCTTGGGCAGCTTGATCTAGTGGGAGGTGTCCCTGCCCATGGCAGGGGGTTTGGAACTAGATCATCTTTGAGGTCCCTTCCAACCCAAACTGTTCTGTGATTCTACTATTTTATACCAGACAGTGCATATAAAATAATTTGACACTAAACATCAGTTGTGATAGAATCTAAAAGGAAGAGGATAAAAGAGTACATGAACTATTTGCATTTGGAGTAGGGAGTACTATCACTAATGTGTAATTCGTTATATTTTTAGCAGGGTAATACATCTTTCTCATTTAATTCTAGTTTCAATCTCAATGAATTATGCACCAGAAAGCAATATTCTTGAGTGTGGAATTATTATTCATCTCTTTCAGGTTAGTAAAATTGCTAGCAAGGAAAGAAGCAGTACATGAGAAAGCAAGATAAAATTTTGCTTAAGTTATTGGTAAAGATATCAGCCCTTCAATCAGCTAGGATTGTTTCAGAGAAATTTTATTTTGACACTGAAAAAAACCTGCCTCAGCCTGAGGCAGTTTTTGTTTTCCATAGTTTGACTTGAAGTGCTTAACAATAAGTCACTGAGTTCTGTAAAAGTAAAAATCACAAGGATACTTTAAAGATCTAGTTCCCCAGTTTGACTGCCTAAAACCGGGAAGCTAGATTCAGGTTCAGAGGACTGTATGTATCTCCATCTACCTGTCCCTCTCATTACTGCTTGTGAGCTAAATACCTGTGGTAAGTGCCTAACATGGATTTATCAGAAGTGTCAGCCTTTAGGTAATCAAGTTTTACCCTCAGTGTAATTGCTGGCTTATAAATATTCAGAGCAAAGAGTGTACTGTGAAGGTAACAGAGATTTTTATAAAGGGCAGATATCTACTTGCATTGAGTGCAGGTGCCCAGACGCTGGCAGGAAGGCTGCAAGGGTCTCTGTGAGGAGTGACTGGGGCTGCCTGTGCTGGACACAGATGGTTCCAGCTTGCTCCACTGCAGGGCACGGCTGGGCTCCACAGCCATGATCGTGATCCCTCAGGAAAAATGTATTCCAGAAAGGGTAAAATACTGCACAAGCAGTGTGTGAGGAGTGAGGGGAAGAAAAGTGTGAATAACGGCTCTGCAGACACCATGGTCAGAGAAAAAGGAGGCTAGGTGGTGTTCCAGGTGCTGGAGCAGGGATTTGCTGGCAGCCTATGGAGAGGACCATATCGAAGTAGATATCTACTGTGGGGGACCAGGACCCTGCAGCGGAGCAAGTAGATATTTCCTGAAGCAATATGCCTTCAGTGAAGAGGAGCCCATACAGGAGCAGGTTCTCCTTCTAGAAGCTTTGCCCTGTGGAGGACCCATGCGGGAGCTGTTTTACCCTAAAGGACTGCAGCCTGTGGAGCGGATGCACACTAGAGAAGTTCACAAAAGATGGCAGCCTGAAGGAAGGACCCGTGCTGGAGCAGGGGAGTGGTGTGAGAAGGAAGAAGTGGCAGAGAGGAACCAGTGGACTGACAGCAGCTCCCTATTCCTCACCTCTCCGGGCTGCCAGGCAGGGTGGAGGAGTTGGAAATAGAAGAGCGAAGTTGAATCTGGTGCAAAAAAGAAGGGGCAGGTGTTTTTGTCTTTGTTCCTCACCATCCAAATCTTATTTTAATTAGCATTAAATTTAAATGAATTTTCTCCAGTTTGAGTCTGTTTTGCCTGTGATGATAACTGGTAAGTGATTTTCCCGTCCTTATGTTGACCCATGAACTTGAGTAATTTTGCTTTCTCGCCCAGGATTGCTGAGGAGGGGGAGTGAGAGAGTGGCTGGATGGGTGTCTGACAGCCAGCCAAGGCCAACCCACCATACTTCTGTAACAAGTGTGGTTTTAAATACAAAGCTGAGCTGTACTCTATTCTTAAAACTGTTTTGTAAAAACTGTCTTTTGGTGTCAGTTTTAGGACTGTGGGCCCCAGCTAGCTGGAGCTGTCTTTGTGTGTCCCTGCAAAAGGTGTCTGAGGACCCTTGCGCATCTGCTGTGGTTTCCTGCTGGCTGACTCCTGATAGCTTCATGCTTACTGTAAGCTGCTCCCTATCCAGTTGCTTGCCAGAACTTGGATCCAGTTTTGAAATGACGATTTCTTTCATAGGCTGTTAAACACATCTGTCATTAAGAAACTTGGAGGCCTAGAAGGAACGAATATTTCTCCTTTATTGCATAGACAGTAATTTGTCAGAATTCTATTGGCATCATGCAAGGCCAAACAATGTTGCTTCAGAAGGTCTCGCCACTTGCGCTCACCATCTGAATTACTGCATTATGTATTTCTACTAGTCCTCTGTTATGTCGCTACCAGAGGTGGACATGCATGGCACAATTTAATAATGAACCTTCATCCCCTCTGACTACCTTCTTCTAAAAATGTATTAGTGTATTTTATTGCTTAGTGATAAGGTTTCATTTCTGTGAAAGCCTTCCCTCCACCTTTCCTCCAGTCTAGTGCAGATAAGAATTCAAACCACACTATATACTGAATTTGGATTTTACAGCTGAAATAGTAAGGGCTTTGAAATGAGCTCAATATTTGACTACATATTTTTATTTTATAGCTTCTTACTCTTTGCCTTTCTAGGATGAGGAAGCCCTTTTTTTATTTCTCTACCTTGGTCATTCTTGCCTTGCTTATATTCTGCAATCTCTTTTGTTTAAGAGGAACTCTAATAGTGTTCCAGATAAGTCCACACTGTTGTTTAATGGAGCAGTTTTAATGGTGGGTTTTTTTGTATTATTAACACTTTCCACGTATACGTCCCTTCACTTTGTTGGTTATTGTGTCAGCAAGCCTGCCCTTCACTGACCCATGTGTATATAATGTTTAGGTTCCTTTTCTGAGACCATATGGTTAATTTGGAAGCATATAACGTAGTAGTTTACATATTTTTCACCAGCATTCATTGCTTTCCATTTGCCAACATTACACATCACTTGCCATCAAATTGAGAAATTGATCTGGTTGATGTGGGTCACCCTGACGTTCTCAGTATGTTTTTGTTTCTCTTGCCCATAGTACCATCTTGAGGTCTTCTTGTCTCCTTCTTCTTGTCAGCACCATTAATGAGATATTTTCCTATGGAACCTTGGGGAATATTGTCCTTAACCTTTTGTAGTGGTGAAGGTGACTGTTTAATCCCATTCTTGCTTACTGTCTTTTAAGAAGCTAGCGTTTCATCCAAAATTATGTTTGGTTTCCTATCCTATGACTTGTTTGTTTCTTCATTGGCGTAGCTTTTGGAAGTCTAAATAAGATGTACAACTGTTTCTTGTGTTCAGTGCTCCACTGGCATACTGAAACCATGACAGGAGATTAGGAATATCTAACTCCAGTAACTATTAGTATGTAATTGCAGGAGATCTGTAACATCTAGAGAAGCTATGTCAGTTTGGAGTTTAAAGGAATGCTGTACTTAATAGTTTTTAACCCAGCTTTCAGGAACTGATTCAGAAATGACAGGTCTGAAAATCTATGTGTTCTACCTACAGCTTCTGAAATATAGTAAGACTTTGTGCCTAGTCTCCAGGTTCAGAAACAACATGTCTTTTCAGTGAAACATGTTGTCGCTAGCTAATTATCTACATTATCCCTAGGCTTCAGAAGGTTTTTATTATCTCATACTTTCATTGTTTTAACAGTTAATTTATTTTGTTGGAGATTGTCAACCAGGTGACCCTTGTTTAGAAGCTGCTGTAGACAGATATCAATCTGACTGTGAATCACCAGAACTGGTGAGAGGGTTATTTTTTTTATTAGATGGCAGAATCAGTCAAGAACTTACTTCAGTACTAGCTTTTTCTTGGAAAGATATCCTTAGAAACAAGGGAATGCTTTGTAATGATTCTGGTTTTCCCATCATCGTTTTAAAACCTTGAACTAGGATAAAGTGTAGGTTTAGCAGGGGTACATGAGCAATCCATGGCACTGTTCAGTGGAAGAGTGACAAGTCTTTCCTCCCTCCTGAGCTTTAAAGGAGAGCAAGGTCTATAGAGAGCAGTAAAATCCAAGCAGCTCATGCCACTTTACTCTTAAAAGTTATCTTCTATGAGACTTAATACAGCTCAAAGCAGTGGAAGTGGTGTATGCAGCAAAAGGAACTATTAGTAGGAATTTGCCATTGGTAGCAATTTGCTACAGTGCCTTACTTTCTGTGTATGGGTAGCAATTTGTCAGCAGGAAGCATGCTGCTGTGTTTTTAAATGAAGCTGTGACACCCTGGCTGCTGTCTTGTAGCCTCCTGTTGTAGCTTCAAGTCTTGGAACCTGAACAGTGAGAAAGAGCGTAAATTCTAGGCTACTTTTGCAAATTTCATTAAGCTGAATTTTGAAGGAATCAGTAGTAACAGAAGGAAAACCACATTTTTTTCTTACCTTGAATTATGCTCAAATTTATATGAGAAATAGGAGTTACTTTAATATTCACTGTTACAGCAAAAAGAAATCTAATCACCAAAGCGCTAATGCATTATTAGTCTAATTCCATGTAAGCAAGTATGTAATAGTAGCTGTAATTTTAACTAAAAAAATGGTTTATGGAAAGTTTTCCTGGAGATGAGATAGTTCTGGCATCATGCCTACTTTGAAACCTATTAATTTGGCTGATTAATTTATTAATAACAATGTTTGTCTCTCAAAGGCTGAATTCTTTTAGAAGAAATAATATTCATTGATGTTTATAATGGATACACATTAACATATACATAAAAAATTTGGCAAGTGTTTTTTGAACATTCATAATTGATTCATTTTGTAAGACTGCTCCAGCTAAAATTTTTATATGCAGTTATGTTTTAGGAATAAATTATCTTGGGAATTAACTATTCTGAGTGAACATTCAAATCTGCGAGTGGGTTGAAAGATCTCTTTTTATTTTATTATATCAGTGTGTCATAGATATGCCCATTTTTTTCCCAGTAAAGCTTAAGTTAACCAGTTTCTACAGGGCTCAGTTTAAGGTGAGACACAGTTGAACATCAGCTTATCTGCACTGAGATAAAATTAGTAACTGGAAATACTAACCAGAATTTTAGGTGTTAAGTGATGCTCAAGGACTATTTCTAGATTAATTTCATTAAGTAGATCTATTTTATATTTTGAAATATATTAAATAATTTGAGAAGTTGTATATAATTTCCTTTAGTTGTCTGGGAGTTGAGTGGAGAGTAAGGTATCTTTTTTTTTAGAAATAGGATGCATGATATAGACTAATAATGGATTGAGAACTTTGTGTCAGGAATAATCAAGGGCAGAACGTTAGTTTCTGTAGGCCTATGTTTCATCTGCTGCTAAAGCTGAATGTTGCATGGTCAGTGAGACAGGATTTCAAGTTAAAAAGGGACACTAGATGATCTGAGGTAGTTGAATGATCTCAAGAGATAGTATACGTAGTATGTGTTTACTGCATGGTTTAGGTAACAGAATTAATGTATGGTATATATTAAGCTGAGAGATAAATTTCATTATCTGCTTAGTTAATATACATGTTCAGAATTAAAAAAAGAAAGTTGTCATAAACCAGGTAAAATCAGCTGAAGGGGATCGGCTTAAAGTGGAATGGGGTATCCCAACGCATTTATTAACTAGCTTTCTTTGGTTGGCTCTCTAATTGTAACTTTCATTTAATGAGATTTTGAAAGCAGTTTCACTATGCATAAGAGGTATGACAGTGTAGATATTCAGTAAGCTCCGAGACTAAAAAGAATGTAGTGTCATGTAACCCTTTTCTTTGGTCATGATGAATTTTCTTTGTTACTCTTTTACTAGCACTTTTTTCTGTCTAGTGCAAATAAATCAAGAAACGGGTATCATATTGTATTTGTAAATATCACCGGCTATTCTTCAAATGGTTGCGTTAGGGTTTTTTTCCTATTCCATTGTTTTAATAAATTGCTATTTTTAAGTACTGAATGTATTTCTTCTGCAGTCTTCAAAAAATGTTTTTCCCGCCTTGTTTCAGCTGCAATTTAGATGTTGAAACGTAAAACAAAATGGCAAAAATCAACACCCGGCACTCCTACCCTGGTATACACAGCCTGTCTGTCAGACCTATTGATGAAGATATTGAAAGGATTGGAAATGGCTGCATCAGGTAGGATATTCCTTTCCTCACAGTCAAGAGGCCAGATTGCTGTATAATTTGTGGCACTAGCTCTGCATTATGGGAGTGTTTTATCATGATATTTTTGACCCAGTGTGCTTAACAGACTTAATGATGTATATCCAAAGTACAGAAGAGACAGAAATGTTGTTGTGGCTTGCAGTTTTGGAGCCAGGATCTGTATTTCCTCAGGAATAAACCCCATTTTCACATCAGTGGGAATTAAGGTAACTCATTAAGAAGAAACAACTACCTAAACAACTACCTAACTTACAACTACCTAAAAGGAGGTTGTAGCAAGTTGGGTGTCGGTCCTTTCTCTCAAGTAACAAGTGATAGAATGAGAGGAAATGGCCTCAAGTTGCACCAGGGGTGGGTTAGATTGGATATCAGGAAAAAATTCTTTACGGCAGGAGTGGTGAAGCATTAGGTCAGGCTACCCAGGGAGGTGGTGGAGTCACCATCCGTGAAGACGTTCAAGAAGTGTGTAGATGGGGCACTTCAGGACGTGGTTTAGCAGGCATAGTGATGATGTGTTGATAGTTGGATTTGATGATCTTTTCTAATCTTAAGATCTTTTCCAGTTTTAAGGATTCTCTGATTCTATGAAACCTCTTTCTCGGGTCATCATACAGATGGCAGGGTCTGTGTTTCCCACAGTGTCTGTGGGATTTGGAGAAAAATAGATCCTCCCAATGCCATGCAGTGAAAAGCCTGAGGAAGTTTTTCTACAAGTAGCCTCTGCAAATCCCCTTGTTCCTATGATATGGAACATTTATAGCATATAAAAAATATAAAGGTTTTTGTACTGGAATTTCAGAGTTTTTTACTGTATGGTAGATTTGTAACGGTTTCTTTGCATTCACCTTCTCTGCTTTGGTAGTTTTAAAGTGGCTGTTTAAAACGTGCCACTGAGCTGACACTTACCTTTTACGCAGTACAAGTCATTTGTTTAGTCTAGGCAAACCCTGCTGAGCCTGCAGGAGAGAGTCTGATGATCCAGAGCACCTCTACAGAGTGGAAAGAAGTGTTCTGCTTTTGGCTTGTTACGGTCAACGACCTCTGCTATTTGGACCCTGTCAGACTGTCTTTTGCTGTTCGAATGTGTACCCAGACTAGAGCACTCAGAATCCTGCTGGGCTGACAGGACTGCCTGAGTTATGATAATTTTGGATTTCGTGTCCCTAGCACCTAATGTAGTTGTGATCCTTGTCCTGCTTGAATTGGTCCTTGTTTTTCTTTCTGCTTTGCTTAGACGATACCTTCTGTATGTATAGGTGTACCTATACTAGTCAAAGTGGAGCTGCTTTCATTCTGCACAGTATAGCTTGCTTGACTTAGTTATACTACCCCATGGTCTCCTTAGAGAGATTTGCAAGAGCCGTGTCCCTTTTTCTCAATTTACAGCGATATCTCAGAAATGGGGGGAAAAACCAGATCAAAATGAGTCTCTTCCTTTCCTTTTGTTAATGTCCTTTTTGTAGAGGATACCAGTGATTGGCAGCTCACAGAATGCAATTACTGGCATGGATACAAGACTCTGGTTATAAAACTTTAAATGTAGAATTAAATCACTGCAGTCATCCGTGTTTCAGAGGCAATGAATTGCTTATGACACAGACTGAAATATGAATCGCGCTTTATCATGATGATGATGATCTTGGAGAGCCATTTATTTGAAATAAAGTTTGCTATTATCAACATTAATAACAGAAGTCAATAGGTGAGTAAAAAAAATGAGATCCCTGTAAGAGGGATCTCGTTTAAGGTTTTTGTCTTGCTGAGGTGATTGCTAGTATTTACATATAATACCTTTGTAATAGCTCAAAATAATAACTCAAAGAATTCCAGTACGTATTTTTTAGTCAGATTTGTTTTAAAATGTGTCTCTACGAAAAGATAGATCTCATCCAATGTTTTATCTCTTCTTCATCTTGTAGCAAAATATGTAACTATAGACATTGGAAAAAAAACAGGTTTTCTGGTCTAGTAGCATTTCTCCTTTGCTTTTATCTCCCTCTAACTCCTGGTGGCAATTAAGCAATTAAGCACATTACTTAGTTCTCATTAAAGTCAGTGGGTGTTAAATTTATGCTTACTGCAAGGATGTGCTTCTCTGCTGTGGAATGAGGTATTGTCAAGGAAAAGCATTCACTGAAACAGTTAACAGAAGGCTGCTGGTGATCTTTAATTTGCCATTCTCAGTTATGCTAGTGTAAGTGATTAATGTGCACAGATTCTTACAGTGTAGTATGCTATAAAGTTGGTTCATTTTGTTAAAACAAAATTCAAAAACAACAAAAAAACCCAAACGAGTCCTCACTTTTAAAACCCAGCTTCTGTATAGAAATATCTCAAACAGGACTGACATCACGTTAGCTTATAGGCATAGGCTGGCTATCTAAAAGTTTGAAGCAGGAATCAGCTGTGCTTTGTAGATATCTAGATGTGTCTTTATGTGAGTAGATGTCTAAATTTGTGCTGTCATCAGTGGAGATGTAGTCAGTACTGACAGTCATGGAGCCTAGGGAACTGTTTGGTTAACCCTGAAGCTGGATATCTCTTCAGGTTTCTTTGACTATATCAATTATGAGAAGTATTTAGTTGCCTAAAATAGGCCTCTAAAGCTATTTGAGATACCATAGAGTATCTGAAACATTTAACTGGGGCTAGTGAATGTGAGGTGAGACCTATGTGCTCTGAAGAGGTCAGATAAAGTGTTTTGAGTTATTCCAAGTGGTACTGACTCCTGTGTTGGGGCAACTGAAGCAAGCCATTGGATGCCAGTTGCTAGAATGGGAACTTATATATTCAGGTTATATTAGAAACCGTAATTTATGTCATCAATTTACTGCCCTCTAGACCCCAGTCCCCCATGTGAAGTCTGGCTCATAGTCATTACTCAGAAGAGCTTCAGCAATTCCAATTTAACTGATCGGACTGCCAAAACAATTACTGGTAAATGAAAATTCTCAATTATTTGCATGCTTTTTAGGTGAAAATGGTCTTCTGGGGTTTCCTTGAAGACCTTTGTGCAAATTTAGAGCCAAATTAAGTCAAGGCAAGGGACAGCTACTGAGCAAGTGTTGGTGTAAATATTCTTCCCAGACCTTAATCTGCTAGAAAGTATGACAATAAATTATCCTTCAGAGAGCTGAAGAGGCATGGAGCAGACACCTTAGTGCCAGCGAGTTTTCTCTAAGGGATAGTGACAGTGCCACCCCTGTGCAAATGAAATATTTCTCAACATAAGACAAGAAGGCACAATAATCTGCTAGCATTTCTGCTTTGTAACCTGCTTTTTATTTCTTGGCACTCTGCATATTCTCTTCTCGTGTTGATTTCAGGCTGTGTGACACCTTTGGATAGCAATGGCAGTGGTTACTGTTTTGCTGCAGATAACAAGCAAGCAAGAGTCCAGATGGAGATGAATCGCTTTTTGTAAAAACTATGCTACATGCATTGAAGGTGACACATCAAAAGCCCCATCTGTAACTGCCCCTCTACATCAGCATAAACCCAGCTGACAAATAAGGCCTCTTGTAATTATCTGAGTAGATAATAGGAGGAAATTCATGGATGAGTACATGAGTTTTATATAATAGAGACTTGCAGTGGGGAGTAATGATAATGGAAGAGTTAATTTTAAATTTACTTTCTGATATGCATTTGTGTGAATTGCATGGTGTTTATTGTATTTCAGTATGCTTATAGAGGCTAATAAAATTGAAATTGATCTCCGAGATTTCAGAGAAAGCCTGATTGGCCTGATTTCATGGGCCTGACCTCAGTGCAAGGTTTTCTTAGACTGACAAAGAATGCAGTCTGACGATCTTTTCTCTTTTTACGGTTCTGCGTGGAAGGATACCTAAAGTGTCTGTTTACCTTTTTTCTGTTTTATTATTCGCTACTTTATTTTGTGACCTTTATATTTAATTACTTATTTTTAGAGCAAATATAACAACTAAATGTACAGTCACTGTAAGTAGTTGGGTTACTGCAACTTAGTGAGGTACTCTTCGTTATCTGAGTCACTGATTGAATACAAACTACTAATTAAATGTGCAATAAAAGATACTGGCTTAAGCCTCCATGAAAGGCTATCTATTTCTGCAAAATACTTCTTTTTTTTTTCTTTCCCATCTGAATTGTGACACTTGAAATTATTTTCTAAGAACACAAACTACCTTCTTTTAAAAATGTACTTTCAGGATTAAAAAATAGTAATAATTTGTAAGTAATAATATCACGCATAATATATATTCTCCTGTAAAAAAGGAGTAAAAGAACTTAAAAACAGCTGTAGTAGTGCAGTCGAAAAGACTGACTGGTCCAGTATCCTTTCTGCAGGAGGTCTGGAGGCAGATACTGCAGGAAAAAGGAAAAAAAAAGTGAGAAATCTGCAGTTATCTGCAACATACATTCCTCTAGTACTCTCCCAGCATCCAGCTCAGGAGACTTATTGAACTGAAAGTAGGCTCTGTGTATCTATTAATCCATAATGGATTTCTGTTCATTCTCCCCTAGAAGCCACGTTACATTTGGCATCCACAATATTCTCCACTCCCTCAACATAATTCAAGTTATAGAAGTTTTTCAATACTGTGCAGTGTCAATTGGTGTCTTCTTACTAAGAGAGAAGAAGAAAACAGCTAACAGATTGAGAATTCTGGGAGTGTTTCTTTTTAGTGGTTCTTTGTGTAGAAATAATAAAATTTTCATTCTCTATTTGTCAGTTTCTCAGCTGTGAGTACACACAAAATTGAGTTGCCAATTATCCTTTTGTGGGCATTCAAAATGCCATTGCCAGTTCTTATGAAGATGCTGCAAGTATTATTTATAGTCAGTGTTTTCCTGGCAATACAGATTAACAGAGTCACGTGAGAGTTCTTGTTTGCCTTACAAAGTGGGAAAGAAGTGATCATAATGGACGTGACAAAGTCTTGTAATAATGAATACTAAAGAATGGAAAACACAGAGAAAACCCCAGGTGTTTTATAAAAAAATCCAGAGTGAGCCCTTGAGTTTGCTTTGAGTCATAAATAGATAGAAATTCCAGACTGTTAACCCCAAACAAAGTGTAGGAGAACCACACTGAAAAAAAGCAGTGGGCAGTCACTTTAAAGCTCCCTGAAGATGAACTCTTTGTTGAAGGAAAGCTGTTGATGCCTTATAGGAGATGTTAAGAGTAGAAAACATGCTTCCCATAATTGTGTTATCGGCACACCAGAATAGTACTGACCAGAAAGGAATCAGCTTCTGAGCTTGCTGGAATGAATGGCAGAGCCTCCATGGACTTCATTTTGTGTTGGATGGCTTCAGATAAGCAGGAATGTAGTCTGAACTCTGTGTATATCAAATGTATGCTATATTACCAGGAAGAGGACAGTTTGCTGCATTGTTTTCTGATGGGGGAAGTCTCCTGGAGGCTGTATGGAATGCTTAAAAAAAATTGCTTTTGCAGAACCCACTCGCTGTGTGAGGATGCATCTTCAGAACTGCAGAGGGTCATTTCTGTGGATGGAAGGCATCTATCTGGATCCCAGACAAGCTCATTCACAGGCAGGGGGGCACTGGCAAGGTAACATGCTACCTAATACTGTTTATAGTGTTAAGGTTAACTTGTTGAAAAAGACTGATTACAATTTGGAGGCAAAGTAAGAAGAACCATCACCTTCCAAAGAAAGTGGATGGAGTCTAGCTGAAGAAAGTAAAAGAAGCTGCTTTTGACCTTGATTTTGAATGCATGGCTGACTCATTGCTGATGAAAAACCTTAGAATCCTAGAGATGCTGAATCAGCTCACACAAATTAGTCTGAATAAAAAAAAAGATTAGTTTTACATGATCAGATCTGAAAATATATTGAATGCTAAGGAAACGCATGAAGTGAGGCCAGATTGTAAAGTAAATGAATCAGTGTTTAGTTCTGGCTGATAGCTGATGCAATTTTTGTTTCCTATCAAGTAAGACATTATGATTTTTCTCTTGTTGGTAGATGGTTCTGGCAAGGGAGGAGGCAGGGGCTTTTGTGCTGGGAGTGCAAAAGTTTCTCTCAATTTGTAGAGTTCAGTTATGTTTGTAAAGGATTGGGAGCCTTAGTCAGCAAAATTCAAGTCAACCGTTTGCTTAAATCATTTACCAGGTCTTAAACATAAACCTGAACTGGAGCTTCAAAAACTTATTGTGTCTGCTATAAATATTTCCAGATGAGACTAAGTGCTCTTGTCTTCAGATATGATTGTTACATATAATACAGATCGTGCTCAGTTTAAGCGTAGCACGTTTCAAAGAGCAAAGAAAAAAATTATTATAAAATTAGAGTCATTTACACTTCAGCTTTTTGGATGGTGGAGAATAAATTTATATTTCCCTGTTTGGTTGTCAGATAGTGACACCACTGTGTGTAGACTACAAAGTCTGCAAGAAGTTGGGTTTAGGTGGAAAACCTTTTGTAGGTATGTGTTTTGTGTGAACATAAAACATAAATATATGAGCTAATATTGAGAACTTCTTTTAATCTTTGTTTATATTGTTCTTTACCTTTTATCAGGATGGTTTGAATTATGTGTGTGTAGCTACAGTTACTTAATCTCTGAATATACTAAGAAGCCTGTGGTAAAAATGGGAATTCTTAGCAATTTATGTAATGCTAACACTACATGCCTCTTGAATGTGAATTCTCAGGGACCTAAGACAACAGCATCTGATGGACTTGACTGAGTAACTTTGATGTGTAAAGGACAAAAAAGTGAAAATAATATAGCATGGCAGAAATCAGAAAATTCTGTTTCTTTGTTCAAGTAGAGAGGCCCTCAGTCTTATCTGGTAAAATCTGTTTACTTCTTAACTAACAGGTCTCATCAAAATGCTTTATTTTCTAATGTAAGTAAGAACATCCATATTAGTAGTCTTCCATGCCACTCTTATGTGAATGCTGAGTTCTGCTCAGGCAAAAAAAAAATCTGTAGTTTAACTATATGCAGTGCTTTTTGAATAGAATGAGGAATCTATTAAATAATTGCAGGCTTTTATCTGGAACTTTGCTTTTCTTTTGCATTCTTGCTAGGCTTTGAATTTTCTAAATTGTTGGGAATTGTAGATGGTTTATATGATGCTATCATGGTATAGTGCTAAAGAACTAGAAATATATTTTTCTAATTTCTCATATGTGATAATATTCCTGCCTTTATTGTCATTTTTATTTCAGGGTAAGAGAACCTGGACAAGATCTATGAGGAGGTATAGTTAGGCCCTTGAGAACTGCAGTCAAGAGGCAGATGTACTTTACCATAAGGTTTAAATTGTTTATATCAGCCCCTTTGTGGGTTCTGAACATATATATCAGCCAATACAGAGAGAATGTAAAGAGATTTCCTTGAGTAGCCCAAGATCTACACAAGAAGTTAAGCATTGTTCAGGATTTCATTATGCTGTTTTCCAGGCTTAGTTTGGGACACTTGAGTTAACACCCTTTTGTCCATAGTAGACTGCTAATAGGAAAGAATACAATATATTTTGTGGGTAATAGATGTAATCACTTTGGTAGATTTCAGTCTCCGTTATTTTAAGTTTTTCAGAAACATATTTCCTTTCAAACTTTGACAGAAAACATTGTAAGTATTCGTAATATGATTTAGTGGGTAGAGAAAAAGGTACATAATGGCACAATGATAAATTATTGCATTGTCATGATTGTTTTTTATCTCATTTCAATGCTCTTCTAGAAGCTTAGGATGAAGAAATAGTGATTCCTATACAACAGGCCAGTTCATATGTGATAGGCAATTAATACGCCTTTAGAGAAACCCTTTAAAAATCTCAGGGAACGTGCCTGAAGTTTTGTCATTCCTTATTTCAAAGTTCATCTTCCCTCATGAGCTCTTCAGCTTTTGTTTCCACGGTGTGTACCATCCCGTGGGCATGTCATCCTGTAAGGTTTTTTTGTTTTCCTGTTCTGTCAGTGCAGAATTCCCTCATTATCACATAACGTCAGAACTTTGTCAGAAGTCATCTGCCCTACCCCAACCACTTGGTTTGCCCCCATCTGGCAAATATAGTCTTCTATTGCGCCTGTGGTGCTAGTACTGTGGACTGGGAACTTATGTGTGAGGTACTTTCCTGATCCTCTGCAAAAAGTTGATGTATAAAATTGTGGGAAGCGACTGGGTTCACAGAATTAATCCATCAAGTTTGATTTTGTGGCAGATGGAGATGTGTAGAAAAACCCTCCCGGGCGTCTCTTCGTGGGGATGGTTTAAGCCATCTGATGTTCTTGTCTGGTTCAGTCAATGTTGTGTGTCTGTTCCATGCAGGCTATCACGATTTGTCATATCTGTGAGGTCATGGGCCACAAGACATTCACACCACGAAGACCAAAGACCTGATTCTTTCTTAGAGCGTATCCGAGGGCCAGAGCTCATCGAAGTGTCCAGTAGGCAAAGTAACATCCGTTCCTTTCTGGGTATCCGTGAGCAGCCTGGAGGAGTAAACAGGTAAGAAAAAACGTTTATATTTTAAAGGAATATGGCCGACGTCAGGATATTTTCTTGGTGATTAGGATATAAGTTTTATTTTAAGAAGAGGGTAAGGAGCTTAGCACGGCAGCTGAACAGATTATCTAATGCTTCCCAGGAATCTTGACATAACTGAAGTATTATGGCTTTCAGCAGACTTTCTCTTTCCCTCTCAAACATACTGTAGCAAAGATCTTGAAGTAAAGGACTTTGATCACGCTACTTCAGGCAGAATGGTTTCTTAAAACTGGAATTTTATCATACGCAACTTGATGTGGCTAAATTCCTTGCCATTGAGGATGAATGCAATTTCTGTTTCAGGAATCTAAGATGCTGCTTGTTGTGGCTTTTCAGAACATTCATGTTATGCACATTATTTACAAGTATTAGGAAGTGCCAAACAAGCAGTTGTCCGAAATTTGTCATTGCTTTGTTAACACCTACTCAAGAATTCAGCTGCTAACATAACAGAAGGCTTCTAATGCAGAAATGAAAAAATCTTGTCTTTCTGTTTGGCACTACTCTTTGAAGCATAGACTCGCGTATTTTTTTGCATAGCTGAAGGTAAGCAACTAATAACCTGACTTATTTCAAAACCTCAGCTAGTAATTCAGATTAAAGCAAGAACCTTTGAAGGATTGTGCATGGTGGAGGTTATCTTGATTTGTTGTGGGCCAGCACAGCCTTATCATCTTCACTTAATCTACTCCTTAGAAATTCAGCTCAAAAGCACATTTTGTTGAATTAGCCAGACTGCTGTCTGATTTTGTTCAGACATCTCAATCAGTAGCAACTGCAGATTTGAAGTAATTAGAGAGGACAAGATTGATCCTGGGCCAATGAACCCCTATATACGGTTGTTAGAAGTAAAATTTGAAGTATCCATCCTTACCTCCTCAGTTTTACACTGTTGTCATGTGACAGTAACTCCCAGTTGTTCTATCATGAAGGCTTATTTCTACAGCAATGGTAGGTATGCTTGTTACTTATCCAGAAGCCTTGGCACTGCATCTGTCAAGAAGACTTGAAAGGATTGAGGAAAGCTTAAATTAGCAGCTAAATGAGTACAGGGCTAAAAATAGTGAGATGCATGTTGCTGTGCTCTAATACGCCTGAGAACAAGCTTCAGACATCAGATGTGGTCACAAGTGTTCATGCCAAGCACGTGATAAAAAGAAACTGATGCCTTGAAATAGTTATGCAAAGGGGCTTATCATTGCAGTCAAAGTTGACCTCCCTAATCTTATCAGTGCATATGTGAGAAGCTAGTAAGTCAGTCCATCATGTTGGTAAACACGTGCATGAAATACCAACAGTCTTTACACTTTTTAATGTGTTTTATTTAACTTGCTGCAGTCACTGGCCCTTGGCCAGGTTTAACGTCAACTACAGCAACAACACCAGTGAAGAGTAAGTACTGGTAACTTCCAAACACCTTTCTACTAGTAGCTCCTTCTCTTTTTCCCTTTCCAGCCTTGTAACATTTGTAGTATAAAATCCTTATCTCTTCGTAAGCCTTTCCTAAGAATATAGTTTAATTATAAAAAAGATATAGTTTTCTTAGTATAAAAAGCATCCTTCGTGCTCCCTGTGGACTTCTTTTTGTCTGAAGTTACCCTTACCTCTTAAGTAGTGAATTTGATTAAGCATTTAGTCCTTACCTCCTATAGTTCAGTTGGCTGATTTTACTGCATTCCTAATTGATTTATTAATTCAGTCTTGAACTGAGATTCATGTATTAATTTTTAATACTGATTTTCCTCTTTTAACATGCTAGTCCCCTTTTGCAAGTCAAGTGCCCCAAAAATTTCAGATTGTCATATGAGAAGTGGATACTGAGCAGGGTACCAAGAAAACACTTCTGTGTGCAGTCTAAATGAAAACTAAACATCTTTTTTAAATGTGTGTTTCAGTTCAGCAGCTATTGTTGGTGTAGACTGAGAGAGAGTGACAGCCAACATAATAAGGCTTGCATTGCAATGGAAGCTCTGACAGCAGGTTTCCTTTGGAGTCTATTTTATATATTTGATAAGAAGCACAGTGTTACACCAAAGAGAAATATGAAAAGTTGAAGAATTCCTGAAATTTAGAATCACCCAACACCAATGTTTGTTGATGTCTTAGGCCACAGCTATCTGAGGACACATCTGCTCTGTAGCATCCAGCAGCAGATCTGTTCTCATGTGTGATGATAGTTAATTTCTTTCATTGCTTTCCAGGTGAAAAGAAAAATTGGAAATGATCCGAACGGTTTCTGATTATGT
Organism: Phaenicophaeus curvirostris; assembly: GCF_032191515.1. Lineage (NCBI taxonomy): Eukaryota > Metazoa > Chordata > Aves > Cuculiformes > Cuculidae > Phaenicophaeus > Phaenicophaeus curvirostris. The sequence continues at coordinate 140,518,139 of NC_091392.1, read as the reverse complement.
CAGAAACTTTCAGGAAACTCTTAGGTTTTATTTCAACAAAAAGCTCCATCACGAGCTAGCTCAAACTTCATATTCTAAATGTTGCTGCAAAACTTTTATGCGCATATCTGAACAAGAGGTTTCCCTGCTCCTGAAGCAGCTTTTTGGTTTGTTTGTATAACTTTTATTAAAAAGGAAAATCAGTGTGCAGTGAGCAGTGACAGAAATGTGCAGAATTTTATTTAGATTGGTATAAAAAAAGAAGTGCTAAAAACCTGGAGTTTAGCCTGCTAGTCAGGGCCCAAAGGACCAATTAGGATGGAAATACTGCTTTCTGACAAGGACTCATGTACCTTAGGCAAAACTTTCATCCTTCCAGTATTTAAAATGAAGACAACAGCTGTCTGTCTACTTGCCTGGCATTCTGAAATATACTTGATTTGACAGAGTTCTCAGCAGAAGAAAAATGCAAGTATTTGACTCAGTGAAAGACTATGACAGTGTTTTAATAGAGGCTGATGAAGATGTGTTTTCTAAGTCTGAAGATGTCCTTTTAATGTGCTGAGAAACACAGAACGGACACCACTGTATTGCTGTGAAAGAGGACAGGTGCAAACAACAATTTTAATAGCTACTGGAGTGCAGTTTACTGCACTGATAAAAAAAATATTTGAGTTTTCTTGAAGCTTTGTGTTTTCCATGTTAAAGACCTAAGAGTGACTGCCCTTAAGGAACTGTAGGTGATGCTTTCAAGTCTTTGATTTCCTGTGAGTGACTTCCACCACCAGACTACAAAGTAGGTGAGAATATGATAAGTTAGGAGTTGCCTCAATAGAGACATAAGCAGAGGCCACAGAAATCACAGAATCACAGAAATGGAAGAATCTCGTTTATGAAAGATACCTGTAGTTGACAGATGAGTTCGTAGGAGATCTCAAACCAGAGAAAAAGAAGCATTAGCATTAGATGCTGTGTGAAATAATATTTTTCTTTTTTAAAGAAACCTGTAGGATTAAGTAAGAATTGTCAAAATGTTACCTCCAAAGTTCACCACCACTGAGACTTTTTGACTGATTCTCTGTCTCAGCCTACTTTTCCCTGCATAACAACATCCACAAATTTATAGTGGCCCTACCCTTTGAAAATTGTATTTACTCCTAGTTCTTAATTTCTGGTAAGAATGCCAGACATTTTAAGCATTGAGGAGCTATGTCAATGTGAACAACGGCAACTGTGAATTGGCGCTTAGATCAGGCACTGTGCATAGTGATGTAGTGAAATCCTGACACGTTTTTTAGATAGGAAAGATAAGAAGGAAGTTTTGGGGCCAATTAAAAAGAAGCCATAAAAGTCCAGGGCTCAGTGGCATAGAAATAAACACCTGAGTGGCAGTTCCCACTGCCACGTAGTAGTTTAAATTGATTGAAGTGGAAGCTTAGTTGACCCAAAGGTTCATTTCTCCCCTAGTTATCCCATCTTGCAGTGTGTAATTGTAAAAGTTTCAGTGGTGTTGGTCAGCTTGATAGGTATTTCCCTCGACATGGAAGAGCGTAGGATCTCAGCATTTTTTGGCAAACTAGCTTGGACTTTCACAAATTGCACTGTGGTGCTGCATCACTGTGGAAGTGTCTGTGGGTAAGAACTGAAACAGGTGCTTAGTGCTGAGAGGTGAAAGCCATGACTACACCTATTATATTTATCTTAAGATTGTTGACTATTGTCTTCTCCTTTGCAGTGCTTCTTTCTCCCTGTAACAAGCACATTCATAGGCAGGACAGCGATTCACAGTGTAGACGACTTCTGATCTGAGTAATATGAGCAAGTGTATGTGCAAAGCACAAATGAGTTCACTAAACTGTTTACCTGTTTGTTGCAATCCTGTAAGCAGCTTTTTTTTAACTGTTGCTATGTCTTCTGTCTTTGCTGTGGGATATTGCTGTCCTTAAACTGATTTATCATTTTTTGACACCAGTATATGGGGAGAATCTTGACAATTCAGAGGAGAGCACATAGCTTCCATGGAAGGGGGAGTATGGCTTTCATCCAAACCAGACCGTAATGTTTGAAGAGTTATATTTTATTTATGCATTATGCACAAACACTGTAGAGTCAGGAATATTTAGGCTTTTCTGCCTGGGGACACTGTCTGCTTCAAGGAATAAAGAAATATTAAATACGAAACACCGACACCTCAGATGATGGGTTTTCTGCTTCTGCAAATGAGTGCAGTTCCTCAGCTTACATGAGTCTTGAGTAATGCATGTAGCAAGTTTAGCTCTAAGATAAAGTATTGACAGAACCTTAGGAAAGAACCTTCTGTGGTTTTGAAGAGGATGTGTGGACCTATCTGCATAAGTTAAAATAGGGTAAGACTCTTCTGTTCGGACAAACCCAAGAATGCGGGAAGTTAGATCCATCTTTATATTTGGCTTATCACATTCTAGCGAGCTAAAGGCTGTACATATTTGAAAAGTATGAAAATCCACACCTGGAATTAAATCTAGCAGCTTGGGTCTGTGCTGGATATTGTGGAATGGTAGGATATAATTATGTATATGCACATATATATAATTATATATATTTAATATATATATAATTTTACTTTGTTGTATGAAAAACAGGTAATAAACTTGTAGTCAATAATGGTTTCTTTAATTCTAGGAAAAAAAGTCCCATTGATTTTAGCAAGGATGGAACTTCATGCTTAATGCTCAGCCTTTGAATACAGTGGCAATCAAATACAGGCAGAGTGACTTGAGCATGGCTCCTCTGACCAAAACATACGCACCTTCATCTGATCTAGGCAACCCATTCTTCCTTTACTGTTGATAGAAATAAAAAAAATGCTTTTAGGGCACAAGTCATCTTGTGGATGCAGACTATGAAATATGGACTATCTTGTAGATACAGTAGATCTCTACTCTATAGACCTAAAATATGTTGGCTTAATCATGTTGACTATAAAGCATTTATAAAGTAACTACTCTGTAGTTAAATGAGATACAAGTCTTTTCTCTGCATTTGTTGCTTTTGTTCAGACATTGACTGAGATTCTTCTCCAAGGCAACTGTTGAAGCCAAAGGTAATTAATTATAGCTATGTTGTTCTTAAAGAACTGTGAGAGGAAATTCAGCCTCATTTCATTTAATTACCGTCAAAGCTTCAGACAGTCACTGTGAGGTTTTGGATATTCAGAGAAAGCTGACAGTTTGCTAAGCCATTTTAAGTTCTGTTATCATTTGATAGATTTATTTTTAAATGCAGGAATCCTAAACAATGAAACAAATTGAAAGCATTTAATAAAAATCAGTCTGGTACACTGATGTCGGAAAAGGTTGAGAAAGCATGGGTGACTAATGCATAGAATCAGCCAGCTGGTTACTTCCTGTGATGGTGTGGTGGTGTCAGTTTGAGAGGCCACAGCCTGTAAGCTCTTTTTACTGGACAGATGTATGGTTCCACTGAGAAACCCCATCCTACTCAGTGTGGAGTCTAGTCTAGTTTCCTGCACCTCAACATCCCACTTCTCCCTTAACTACTAGAGTATCAATAATATTGCTAAGCCTTACGTTATGTTGTACAGCAAAAAGGAAGAAAAGAAAGAGGTTAAAGAGGAGAAAAAAGAGGAAAAGAAGGAGGAAAAGAAGGAGGAAAAGAAGGAGGAAAAGAAAGATGACAAAAAAGATGACAAAAAAGATGACAAAAAAGATGACAAAAAAAAGGAAGAGTAAGTATAAAGAATGAATGCGTGCTTGTAACACACCTCCTACACTACAAAGCATGGAGTCTACTAGATCTTAAGATCTTGACTTTCTCAATCAAAACTTTGATTAGAAAGCGTTTGTTCTAGGGATTCTCTTTCAGCTTGCAGTACCATGTAGTGAGGGTGTGAGCTTTGTAGTGGTCTAAAAGCATTTTAAAATATTTCAGCAAAGAAAATAAATGCTTTCATGCCTAGAAGGTAGTGTACTGTCCCATTATCCTCTGACAATAGGGATAATATCAGAAATAACATGCAAATAAGCAACCGATTATCATTACGTTTTAAGACATTTACATTCTTGCAGATTAGGAAAAGTCACACATACATATCCAAGCAAGGTGTGTTTCATCCCAGGCAATGTGAATATCTCTGTTTTTCTTTCCACTCTTACTTTTTCTGAAGCTGGGTCAAGCAAATAAATAGAACGTGATGGGTAGGATGAAGCTAATGTTTGTTATGTCATCTGGAGCTGCCTGCCTGGAAACCTTCTCTTCTTTGGCAGCCCTGAGTTCATCATGAGATGAGCAGCCTCCAGAGTAGGGAGATCGGGCGGGTCACGTTGTTACCTTTCTTATGTAAATCTGCACCTTTCCTTTCCAGGAAGAAAAAAGAGATCTTTGTGATAGATCCTTCAAGCAATATTTACTACAACTGGCTGACCATAATTGCAGCACCCGTGTTCTACAATTGGTGCATGCTAGTGTGCAGGTATGGGTTTAAGTTAATAATTTTAGCTTTCAAATTTAGTGTATCATTATGGTTCAGACAGAAATCATCCTCCTATTTCCCTGTGGTGTTTTCTGGGTGGCTTACCTAGGAGATTTGCAGTTCATACCCTTAGGGATGTACGATACACACAATACTGGGAATAGATGGCCAATATTTCTTTTTATCTTACCTAAAACCGGTTGTGACTTGCAAAGAGCCGCTCATGAGCGCTGGCTGTGGCCCTCGTGTGCCACCTGCTGGCTGGCTGCAGAGATCACAGAACCACGGGATGGCAGGATCACAGGATGGTAGGGGCTTCGAAGGGACCTCTGGAGATGATCTAATCCTGCTTTAGCAAAGCAGGTTCACCTACAACAGGTTGGACAGGAATGCATCTAGGCTGGTTTTTGAATATCTCCAGGGAAGGAGATTCCACAACTTCCTTAGGCAACCTGTTCTAGTGCTCTGTCACTCTCAAAGTAAAGTTTTTCCTTACATGGAGGTGGAACCAACCGTGCTCCAGTTTGTGTGTGTTACTCCTTGTGCTGTTGCTGGAGACCATTGAGAAGAATCTGGCCCCATCCTTGTGACCTCTGCCCTTCAGCTGTGTATAAACATTTATAAGACCCCCTCTCATTCTTCTCCAGACTAAACAGATACAGGTCTCAGCCTTTTCTTGTAAGAGAGATGCTCTAGTCCCCTAATCATCTTTGTGGCCCTGTGCTGAACTTTCTCCAGCAGTTCCTTGTCTTTCTTCAACTGGGGATCCCTGCACTGGGCACGGTACTTTAGATGCAACCTCACTAGGACAGAGTCGAGGGAGAGGATAGCATCCCTTGACCCACTGGCCACACTCTTCTTAATGCACCCAAGGATACAATTGGCCTTCTTGGCCATGAGGGAACATTGCTGGCTCTTGGTTAACTTGCTGTCCACCAGGACTCCTGGGTCCTTCTCTGCAGAGCTGCTGGTCAGCCTCTAACCTGCACTGGTGCAGAGGCGTCCATTGGCCATTGTAGGCTCAATAACTACTGTTAGAGATAGGTCTTCCAGTCACCCAACAGAGAATAGAAGGGAGGGCTTTGGGCATTGTTGTGTTATATTAAATTAATGTCATGCACCTAAAGATGCTTGAAGGGCAGGAGGATTTTACTTGAGTTACTGATTTTCCCTTGTAACATGTTGAAATCATTTCGAGTCAAAGTAATGGAGTGCTGTGGAAGTGGTTCATTTAGGCTTTGTCGGGTGTCAGGGAGAGATGAGGATGGCTTGCCACTCAGAAACAAATCTTTTATTTGAGTATTATCTTAATAGAGATGTGTATCCCATGAAATTTGATGCATGTTTAACTGTGGGAGTGTGTATTTCTCTGTAAGTGCCCTTGTGTGGCAAACCTGTTGTAGTTTTGCTCCTGACCTGAACACTTTTGAGTTCTGAAAGGTCCTGGAGTCTGTTTAGGCATAGCTCTAGTGTGCAGACATCTGGACATGGAGATACGCTGCCTTTAACTTTTCAATGCCTCTAACATGCACTAACATGCTGCTAGGACACACATTGCAAGTACTCTGCTTACACAGTGTAATTTTTAATTTTTTTTAATCTGTGTTTCTTTAGAGCCTGCTTTGATGAGCTACAAGTTGACCATATTAAATTATGGCTGTTCCTGGATTATGGCTCTGATATCATCTATGTTTTTGACACATTCGTCCGATTCAGGACAGGTGAGTCTTTTGGGGGTTTTTACAGTGTTTTCACATACAGCATGGATATAAAAGCTGTAAACAGAAATTCCCTTGTGGGGTCTGGCCACTGCAGTATACTGTCTCCAGCAGAGCCCAGCAGTGGAGATTTTGCGAAGATGAAGTGTCTGTCCAGCTTGTTTTTTTTTAAGGCTACACATCCCAAACCCTGCACTTCATTTGTGTCTAAATTCAGTTTTATCTGTGCTCAATGTGCACGTCAAACACTGACTGCAGAGCCACTGTACGAGGCTACACGGGAAAAGGAGAATGAACCACTTTGCATGTGATGATCACTCTGCGTAATATATTGCTTGTGCTCATTAGACTGGGAAAGAAATCAACTTCACCCCACAAGTGCTGCTTTCAACTGCACAAGTTGTGCAGCATCGTGCTCAGAAGTGGTTATTGACTTGGTCACGTGCAAGACCTGGCAACCACCTCGGCCTCCAATCTGCAGCCCTCTGCCTGCAACAGGCAGTGCTGCTCCTCTGCCAGCAGCTGTATTTCCTGCGAGTTCTGCAAGGTCCTGACTGGGTCTCCCTCTGCCTGGTGGTGATACAGGGTTAACCCAGAAGGGTGGTATTACGGGATTAACCCAGGCACCTCTGCTTAGGTCCTGCCGTAGGTCCTGCCTTCCTGAAGGAAGTGTGAAGCTAAAGGATCGCTGAGGACCATGCCATGTCATACATGAAGTGCTTCTCTCCAGCTTCCCATCCCTGTTTCTGTAGTCCAGACAGGCTGAGCATTTAATATTTAAGTGTGCCCAGCTGGTAAAGGTTCTAGCCTTAAAGGGATATCTATTTTAAACTAAAAAAGGTCATAATATAGGCCTAAGCAATGACATACAGTGATCCATACCATTAAATTGCTAGAGTAGTCCTTGATGTACTTTGATGTGTGCAGTTTGCTGTATGCCAGCTAGCACTCTGTCGTGCAGTGTCTGGGCCCAGCTGGGAGGACAGCAAAAGCTGGGTGTTGTTCATGGTATCAGTTCTTTGGAGGGGGCCTGGAGAACTTAAATGTGAATAGAAGCTGTCATGCCAGCTGGTCTCGGGGCCAGAAAATGTTTTCTGACTTGTTCTGTTTACTGGTGCAGCCCCAAAATGTCCCTTGAAAGGGTTCAAAACTGCACTGATCATTATGTAGACAAGAGTTCTTTTAAATCTTTGAGCTTTACATTTTATTTATTGTTTAAAAAATCATGCTGACAGCTTGACTTTAATTATGGCTTGTAACGAGTTGTAAACGTAATTACATGACAAAGGCTAAAAATGCTGTCATGTTGGGAAGTACACAACTCATGGCAAGGCAAATTCTTAAATTTACAAGTACCTTGTTCAACAAGAAAGTTTGTTTCAGAGAGCAGCAACAAGACTGTTGTATTTGGGGTGGAGGGGTTTCATGTTCTTTGTGTGGTTAAAATGTCCCCTGTTCCAGCTAAATTTCTCTTCTGCAGTTATATCTATTATTGTAATGGGAAAGAAATTCCAGAAAGAAGGAGAGCAGAAATTAGGCATGTCCAGGCAATGCAAGTTATAAAATTTCTGTGGGCTGTTCTGATAACAGCTGTGCAGCTGTTAAAGTGTGGTTAGAAGGGTGGTTTTACTGGCGTGGCCTGGAACTGCAGAATTGCCACAGACATCTCCTGAACACTTCAGTGCAGGTGTCTGCTGCTGTTTCAGGCACTCAAATAAGGAAGTTGCTTCTTTCAGGTGCTGAAACCTTTGTCAACTCTCTCGACAACCCCTGCCTGCTACCTTTCCCTGTAAGTCTTCAAGGTCCATCTCCCCTGGGGACAGAACTCCTAGTAGCCTTTGTGGAAGATTGTGATTCCCTGCTGTCTAAGGGCAGGGATTGGCTTTGAACTGGGATCTAGGCAGCCCTGCAACCACTGTGATCCACCTCAGCTCCTCTGTGGTGCATTCCTGTCTAGCTGCTGAGCGAGTTTTGCAGCATTTCACCCATTTGGTGACTGTGCACTGTGAAGCTGGAAAGATTCATGTTTCTCAGCAGCTGGTCATGTTTAGCACACCCTGTGTTTTGATGCTTCCAAAAGGTCTTACTATAGGACTCCAGTTCTGTGAGATGAAAACAAGAGCTGAGAAGCTTCTATCTCCCTTCAGGAGGAAGGTGTTTCCAAAGTTATTTCTTATAATTGTGAGTCAGAAATTTATCTGGCCAACTTTTCTGTTTAGTTGCGTAACTGTTAATAAGAGCATATTTGACTAGTTTTTTTTAGCAGTCTTCTGGGACGTAACACAGGAACTACTTCTGCTTGTAGTCACCATCAGTTTGGAGCTACGCTAGGACTTACATGCAGGTATACATGAGGCGACTGTGCAGACACACACAGATTCCAGAAATACAGCTGTGCTGTGTAGGGTAGAAAGACATGAAGCTTGGTCTTCCTCAGCAAATGCTTCCCCCGGAAAGCTGCTGCTTGTAGATTGCCAAGGCATTAGCATAGCGTGATAATCCTGATGCACAGGGACTATTTTTCTTTTCTCTCAGTTCACCTTTCATCCTGGCTGGCCTAGTGGGCAGATAGTTGGACATCTCCACTTGCAATTCCTGCACGTATTTTGGAGTGCCTAAGCTGTTCCATATGCAGCATTTTCAATGCTTTGGTCTTTCAAAGGTGTAAAACAGCACTGCAGCTGCACTGCTCAGGCAGTCTTTCTGTAAGAACTCTTACACAGATGCAGTTTGCTTTAAAATCTCTAACTGCAGTGTATGTCTTCTCATAATTTTAAAAATCTAATTGTTTCCAAAGTCTTTTGAATGAAGAAATACCAATGTACAAAATTCTGCGTAGCTCTCTCACTAGAAACACAAAAAATGTGCAAACGATTTTCCTCAAATGAAAAGGAAAATCATGTCAGATTTAACATCGGATACGAGGTGAAACATGACTTGGGAAGTGGGATGGGAGGAGTAGATTTCATTATCTCAAGGGCACATATATTGTTCTGAAAAAGTTTCCAACAATCCATTGTACCTACTTATTCTTGGTATTTATTTAAACATATTCCACTCTGATTTTGTACACAATTGCTTAACACTTGCTTAACTTTAGTTATGACTCATGTAAATGGTTCATGAAAAATAAGACTCGCCTATCTTCTTGCAAAGATGCCTAAAAGAAAAAGATACATCTGTTCCAGAAGAGAGCAGGAAACTACAGGAAGCACTGTGGTAATAACAGAGTCATCGCTCTATATCATTGTATGTCAGCTTTGAAACCTAATTGAAATATTTAAAGCTGCAATTAAATATTTCTCATTACATGAACTCACAGTGTATGGGTGTCTGTATGCATAACAGGACAAATTTTGAAGTTCTCAGGTATCTGAAATGTAAGTGATTCAGTACTGTTGATGGTAGTTTTATTCTAACAAGAAAAATATGTATTTTTATTCTTTGAAGGCTTCCTCGAACAAGGCTTGCTAGTTCAGGATGAAAAGAAATTACGAGATCACTATACCAGAACTGTACAGTTCAAACTGGATGTGCTGTCGCTTGTGCCAACAGACCTGGCATATTTGAAGCTTGGTTTGAACTATCCTGAACTGCGATTTAACCGCTTGCTGAGGATTTCTCGTCTCTTTGAGTTTTTTGACCGTACCGAAACCAGGACAAATTATCCAAACATGTTTCGTATTGGAAACCTTGTGTTATACATTCTTATCATCATCCACTGGAACGCATGTATCTACTTTGCAATTTCGAAGCTCATCGGATTTGGAACCGACTCTTGGGTCTATCCAAATGTGTCCATTCCAGAGTACGGGCGTCTGTCTAGAAAGTACATTTACAGTCTGTACTGGTCAACGCTCACGCTGACAACCATTGGAGAAACTCCTCCCCCAGTGAAAGATGAAGAGTATCTCTTTGTGGTCATTGACTTCCTGGTGGGTGTGCTGATCTTCGCTACCATTGTTGGTAACGTGGGCTCCATGATTTCCAACATGAATGCCTCCAGGGCGGAGTTCCAGGCCAAAGTGGATTCCATTAAACAGTACATGCATTTCCGAAAAGTGACTAAGGATCTGGAAGCCAGGGTTATCAAGTGGTTTGATTACCTCTGGACCAACAAGAAAACAGTGGATGAGAAAGAAGTTCTCAAAAATCTGCCTGACAAACTGAAGGCTGAAATTGCCATCAATGTCCATTTGGACACACTGAAGAAAGTGCGTATATTCCAGGACTGTGAAGCTGGACTTCTCATTGAGCTGGTGCTGAAACTGAAACCTACAGTCTTCAGTCCTGGGGACTACATTTGCAAAAAGGGAGATATTGGGAGAGAAATGTACATTATTAAAGAGGGAAAATTAGCTGTGGTGGCAGATGATGGCATAACCCAGTTCGTAGTCCTGAGTGATGGCAGCTACTTTGGTGAAATCAGCATCCTAAACATCAAAGGTAGCAAATCTGGCAACAGGAGAACAGCCAACATAAGGAGTATTGGTTATTCTGATTTGTTTTGCTTGTCTAAAGATGATTTAATGGAAGCCCTCACAGAATATCCAGAAGCCAAAAAAGCTCTGGAAGAGAAAGGGCGGCAAATTCTGATGAAAGACAATTTAATAGATGAGGAAGCAGCAAAAGCAGGAGCTGACCCAAAAGACTTGGAAGAAAAAGTAGAAAGACTTGAAACAGCTCTGGATACGCTGCAGACTAGGTTTGCTAGGCTCTTGGCAGAATACACCTCATCTCAACAAAAGGTGAAGCAGAGACTTGCCAAAGTAGAAACCCGAGTGAAAAAATATGGTAGTGGCACCTTATCAGTTGGAGAAGCAGAGGCTGAAAAACCAGAGGAGAAAAAGAATTAATGGAGTATTTATATTTCCTTATTTATTGGAGAAGGTTGGAGCGTGTGAAAGCCATAAATGTATGTAAATACACATGTGCATACATAGACATGATTATTTTTATATGAACTCGAGAATGGTTTTTAGCATTTTTAACTGAAGCAGCATTTTCTTGTAAATAGAACACTGTCACCTTCTTAGGGGGAGATTTGGTCTGGCATTTGGGTACTTTTTTGTACTGGGAGTGGATTTCTTGCAAGTCATGCATCTATTGCATATGGTCCCCCATGCATGGTGCATTAAGAAGGCATTGTTCTAAAAGTAGAAGAGACTGAATTTTTTTAAGGGCTTAAAAAAAATATTTGTAGGGTACATGCTCTACCTTGCTACCTTAGTAGCCAATTTAAATGCATGGATGCACACCTGGGCTTCTCAAAATCCTTGGTGTTTTTCAGAGAAGCATCTGTGCAAACAGTCGGGACTATAGCTAAGCAGCAGGACATACCTATGTGTATGTATTTGAAATAGCCATGCATTCAGTGCTTTAGTCTAATTCTTTCTAGCACAAAGGACCATGCTGACAGAGTAGCAGTGCTCATTCACGTCCTTTTCCAGCATGGTCTGCGACAGCCTTTGCTGCTCTGCAACTGCTTCGCTTGGGGAGAGAGTGGAAGATCCCATACCCATTTTTTTTAAATGCAGCCCCATCCACACTGGCAAAACCCTCAGCTGGAAGGGAATTCCTAGCAGCTCTCTGCTGGAGGGCAGCTGTAGCAATATGGCTTCACTGAACTGAGGAAGAAAAGAAGAGGATCCTGGTGCTTGCAGCTCTTATGTGTAAGGTCTTGAGTGAATTCCCTCTCAGCAGGTGGGCAGTCCTGGAGGGAGCTGCATGGGCTGGCAGGCAGGTGCAGCCTGTTCCCTCCAGTTGCCCCCCACAGCAGGGTTTCTGCAAGGCAGAGAAAACAAGTACTGTGTTGCGAACTCTTCCCTGTTAGTAAGCCTATGTTTTCTTTCTCTTCATTTACTTTAATGATGCCTACTCCACCTCCTTTCACTACTTAGTGCCAGCTTTTCTACAAAGCAGTTATCGCACTACCACCTTTCCATTAGTTAGGGAGAGCGAAGACCACATTTGCTTTGGTCCTGCTTATAGGAGCCTAGTTGTGCTGGGGCTTTTCTAGTTGTCACAGAGTTGTCTCTGCTGACAGTCTGGCTTTGAGGTGAACGCACAGGTCTCATCCACTCAGCCTACTGTGACATTTGGAACAGAATGGAACTGAGAAGGTTTCTCACGTTGTCACATTACAACCACAGGATTTGCCTCTTTGACACGCCTCTCGGCCTCCTCCACCCTGCAGCTTCCAGTTTCTCTCCAGGCTTCTCTCCCTGATGCTGAGGGGGTTTCTCTAATATTCCCCCACCAGGAAAATACTAGTTTTCATTTTTCTATACAGTATTTTTATGTTATGTAGGTTCCTCTGTGTTACTTTTAGCCTTGGGTACTTCACTGATTAAAGAAGAGTCTGGAATAACAGAGGCTGTTCAGGATCTATGAACCAGCACCGGGGCTGGATCCTCAGCAGTGTTAGTTATTAACACGGTCAGCGCTCTGCCTTTTCGTTGTCCTCAGCTCTGACTGAGAAGCCCTAAACAGCACATGGGAGTAGATGGCCTGTAGGAAAATTGGTGAGAAACCCACTGAGAAGAGGGTGGTTACCTAGGCTGGTGGTGAAAAGAGGTGGTTGCTTGGCCAAACTGAGCACAACTGCTCCAACTAAGCACTCATCTCTAGGCAAGCAGCTCTCCCTCTCCTGTTGACACTTTTAAGCCTAGTGAGAGAGACAGATCTGACAGCAACGGAGGAACGGGGCTTTGTCAGCAGCACTAGGCAAAGGGGCCACCCGGTAGTAGGTGTCTACAGATGGCCCATGTCTAAACACCTCTTATCATCAGCCTAGAAGCAACTAGACTAAGGTATGTACTGTAGGCTGGGCTCAAGATCTCCACTGACTATAATGAGAGCTTTGGAAAGGAGGTGAGACTCGATTCAGCTGGTAGAGTTCGGGAATTTTGATCCTTCAGCTGAATCTTGTCCTTATTTTCTCTACAGGCTTGAAATAAATGAGGGAGGTAAGAAAGGCGGCTTTTGGCAGGGGTCTTATGCCCTCACTCCCGCTCTGAGGAAGGCAGGGTGGAGGCAGAGCTGGATGTTGGCTACTTGCAGGATACCACTGTAGGCAGCCAGTGCAGTCACAGGCTGCTGAGTTTGCACCTCTCCAACTCTATCATGGAGGCAGGTACCGCGCTCGCCTGTGGCTGGTGTTCACTGTTGTGTTACTCGAAGACCGTATCTGGTAGGGGTTTCATACCATGTTTTATCACCATGTTCTACATCTAACTATCTACCTAATATACTACAGCTGTTCCAGCCTACTAGGTATACAAATAAAACCATTTCAACTATTACTTATATCAAATTTATGTGTGTTAAAAAAACCCCACAAACACAAGAATACTTCTTATCCTGATGGATCAGAACAGCTTAATTTTTGAGTTAAATACATGTTTGCTCTTCCCTTTTCCGTGCTTCTTAGCCTGGTTTTCACATGTCCGAAAAAGAGCTATTTTGATGCTATTGGCTTCAGTCACTTTGAAATAGACAGCTTTTGACACGGTGAAGTCATGTCCTTTGACATCTTTCCTCTCTGCAAAATGTTTTTTCCCTTTCTTTAATGTGGCTACAGCATGTACATTAAAATATTTTGAGTAACATTCAAGCAACTCTGTGTTTTCTCTTACCCATATTCCCCTGGATTTTAGTGTTCCATGACAGGCTTTAATCATGCCAACATTACATGGCCCAGGAAATTGCCAGCTGGAACAGAGATCTGAAGTGATGAAACAAAGCGGGAATAGGAGTGTTCTCCTTTCACTGCAGGGCAGCTGGTGTGCAGCTTTGGTCCTATGCCCAGCTTTCACACTATTATTGTGTTTGCAGATACCACGCAGGCACGAGAGCTCGACCATGGCCCCGCTTCCCTAATGGTACCGGGACTCACAGGGCAGAGAGCCAGTCTGGCTCCTCACCCTGTGCCACTTGTCTCCTGTCCCCTCCTCCCCCAGCTCCATGCAGGATGGAACGGGGCGGGTGGTCCCTCTTCCAGCAAAATACATGTGTTGGCAGCTTTCTGCTACTCACAAACACATCACCCTCCAAAAATCCCCCTCGAGGCATCGGACAGGCCCAGCCTGGCATGACATGAGCTGGTTCGGGCCTTCAGTCTCACTGAAAAAGAAAGCAAGGCTTTAAAACACATTCCCTGAATCTGCAAACAGGGGTTTAACAGCCACAGCGCTCACTTCATACAAGTGCCGGAGCCAACTTGTACCGAGGCAGGTGGCCGTGGGCTGCTCCAAGCTGGCTGTGCTGAGCAAGATGCTGGATGGACGAAGCTTGATGTGTTTGAACACAAGCCGCAGGTGCAGAAGAATTTTTACAGATTTTTACAGTAGAAAGCTCTGCTCTGGAAAAATTCAGTGGACTGAATTGTACAACAGAAGCGGCAGCAACAGCAAAATAGCACGTGCATGGGTACAGCTGAGGGTGGGGTTAGCTTGATCGTGCAGCTCTTCCTGCAAAAACAGCCTGGGGAAGGAACAACCCCTGCATTTAATTATTTTTTTTCTGAGGCATCTGCTTTAAAGTTTTCATCCTGCCAAATAGTTTATTAACCTACAGGCAGAGAGGGCTCTGTGTTACATAAAGAAATAAACTGTCCGTTTTCCCTTGCCCCACAGAAGTGCTGGTGCTTTCTCATTGTGGGTTTGGAAGATGCATCTGTTTGTGTCACGGCTGACAGCAAGGCTGAAAAAAGGTTTCACAGGCCACAGCCAGTCCAGGTTGTGTAAACGAGATAGTGCAGTCAGGCTGACTAAAGGAGAGCTGCTCTTCGTCCTGAAGATGAGTGAGCTGACAGCATTTGTTCTTGGCTTCAAAGTCCCTCCGCTCTTCTATTAATGTTTCCATCCTGGAACAGACAGAAAGAATCAAGCCGTTGTTTACATAATTTAGCATTCATAAAACCCCTTTGTTTTCATAAAACCCTGAGAGCAAAATGAATTATGCACTAAATGGATCTGGCAAGTGTACAGGCAGCTAAAGCACAAGATTTCAGCAGTGGCAGCTTTCCTGAGGGAAGCTATCAATCCGGGGATCCCTCTCTCCCCCTGGCCCCATCCACGGGCCAGAGCTGGAGGAGGATGCTGCCTGGGGAGTCCTTATGAGGAGCATGGGGAAGACCCCACCCCTTCCCCTCTGCCTTGGGTGGAAGGGGAACACACGCAACACATGGGTCTAAAAAAGGTCATGCCTTTTGTTTCTGAAATTCAGATTTTGCAACCGTTTCCAGCTCACAAATGAAAGACTGAGGCTTGCTGCCGCCTGCTACCCTTGCAGCTTCACTGTGGAAAATAAAATTCTGCTGTTCTGTGTTTGCAAAGCTCTCTGCTCTGTGCACTAAACGAGGGGGGAAGAAAAGACTCGCATTAAGCAAATTCAGTTTCTGCAAGAAACTGCAAGAGCAGGACAGCAGGTTGACCTCAGCTTCAAGGATAGACACAAACATTAGCTTTACTCCAGAAGCAGCAACAGCTCTCACAAAGATTTTCTTCATCAGCTCTACCACTTCTGCTTGACTTCTGCAGGGAGACTGTGGGATGCAGTGTCCATGGCTGCAGCTCCCATAGAAAGGCGCCTTCCCAAGAGGCTGAGTAGGACACTGCCCAGTGCTAACAAAGACCTGTCTTATTTGCATAGGTAAATTGGGGGTAGGATACTAAACTCAGAAGTGCACAAACATGAATTTACTAGTGGTTGCTATTAAATTTTTTCTTTCCTTACTGTTTGTAGCAGCTGGTATCAATCCTTCTCCATCAGGGTAACTGAGGAATAGAATCATAGAATCACTATATTGGAAAAGACCCACTGGATCATCGAGTCCAACCATTCCCATCAATCACTAAACCATGACCCTCAGCACCTCATCCACCCTTCCCTTAAACACCTCCAGGGAAGGTGACTCAACCACCTCCCTGGGCAGCCTCTGCCAGTGCCCAATGACCCTTTCTATGAAAAATTGTTTCCTAATGTCCAGACTGAACCTCCCCTGGCGGAGCTTGAGACCATTCCCTCTTGTCCTGTCCCCTGTCACTTGGGAGAAGAGGCCAGCACCCTCCTCTCTACAACCTCCTTTCAGGTAGTTGTAGAGAGCAGTAAGGTCTCCCCTCAGCCTCCTCTTCTCCAGGCTAAACAACCCCAATATAGTAACATGGAAAATCAGGAAAGCACAACTGTATTCTGGACTGATGGACAGTTTGATGAACAGTTAATTTCTCAGATTTTTGTCTGTTTTGACAACATTTCCAACAGTGCCCTGTTAAGAAAAATAACCCATTCTCTTCTCATGTCAACAACTATTTTCCTCCATCCTCCTGGAAGGGGAGCCACCCCACAGCAGCCCCTCTAGGTGGGCAGCACAGCAAAAGACAGAAGACAATACCTGCCTTTCCAGGGAAGGAAAATAGAGAAGAACAGAAAGATTTTCTTTTTCTGGCACAGCTTGCCTCTAGGACTGATGAATTAAACCAACCATACTGCAAAAACTTACTCTTTTCAGGAGAGCCAATTGCCTCACTGAAGCACAAATATTTTAACTTGCAGAACAGTGCAGGTAATTCTTTCACCAGGCGTTTGTGGTATTCCCTCAGTTTTCAAATTATTTGCAGTTTTAGCTCATTTAATGCAAGTCCTCAGGACTGCTTGTTCACAGCTATTCATCTGATGCTTGGCACGAGGAAGCCTCACTTAGAGCAGTGACTTTGGACACTAACAGTGAGGGAAATGATCCAGATGTGGGTTTTTCAATGGCTCCTGAGTACTGAAAACCCAATGCCTCATCTCCTTGCAATAACACAGCTGCCTCTGCTTACCCTTGCATGAAGGTTAGAAAAAAAAGCTTATATACAGCAATAAAAAGCTGCAGAGCTTTTCCTAGAAGGTACCCATGCTTATCCAAACACATCAGTTGCCACCACAGCTCAGTTATCTTGTCAGCCACAGTCAGGATTCATTCTCCACGTGTGGTTCAGGGCAGAGGGCTGACAGAAAGGGTGAGGCTCCCGGCTACCTGGTAGATTGACAGAGCAGCTGCCGCAAGCAAAACACTCTCAGTTCAGGGTTTCAAGGCTGACTGCTTTGAAAAGGTTTCAGACCTCCCGTAGCCTAACTGCATCAGCTGCAAGCGTGAGGATGAACAGTGATGAGGAAAGCAGGGGAGACAGAGCCATCCTAGGCAAAGGAGAAGCCCCAGGCAGCTCAGCTCAGCTTGCCACCACTGGGAAGACAGGTTGTTGCAGAAGAGACACAATGACATGGAGCCGCAGATAAAGCAGACAGGGAACCTCCTTGTCTGTTGGCCAGGTAGTTTTCTACAGCTGGTTTACACTTAAAACTTTGGTGGCCAGAACCAGCCCATGTCAGACCGATGGCAGCAGGGACATGTCCAGCAAAGGATGCTTCCCTTCACCAACCAATCTCAGGTGCCGAGGGCAGGAGACGTGCTCTGCTACCTACTCCATACAGGTTTCTGTCCTATAGGGCTTCATTCTCACCTGTATAATAGGAAAAAAAGAGGCAAAGTAAATCTGAAGGTAATGAGACCAAGCTGATGCTGCCATCATTCACTGGGATACTCCAGAGACTGTAACCAGCCTTGGGATGGGATATAGGTGAAATAACCCAGAACATGGCTGCCGGAGGCTTTCACCTTGCAGATGATGGGAAGAACCCTCTCAAAACAGCCTATTCTTACCACCTGCAGCTCAGCAGTGGAATCATAGAATCACTAGGTTGGAAAGGACCCACTGGATCATCGAGTCCAACCATTCCCATCAATCACTAAACCATGCCCCTCACTGCCTCGTCCACCTGTCCCTTATGCACCTCCAAGGAAGGTGACTCAATCACCTCCCTGGGCAGCCTGTTCCCATGCCCAGTGACCCTTTCTGTGAGAATTTTTTTTCTGATGTCAAGCCTGAACCTCCCCTGGCGGAGCTCGAGGCCATTTCCTCTTGTCCTGTCTCCTGGGACAAGAGGCCAGGTCCCTCCTCTCTACAACCTCCTTCCAGGTAGTTGTAGAGAGCAATAAGGTTTCCCCCAGCTCTCCCAGCCGTTCCTCATAAGGCCTGTTCTCCAGCCCCTTCACCAGCTTCGTTGCTTTTCTCTGGACTCGCTCCAGAGCCTCAACATCCTTCTTGTGGTGAGGGGCCCAGAAGGCAGATCACTATTGCTTCTACACCTCCAGTTTCCCCCTTTGCAACTGCTGATTCGCGGTGGGAGGCAGCAGCCAAGAGCACTGGCTGCAGGGTCCCCACTCTCTCTCTGGGAGAAGTCGAGAGTACAAAGGAGAAAGAAGGGGCTAAAACCATACTCTGTAGGTTGCAACAGCAACAGTGGGTGGTCCCACACCCAGCAAGACTTTCCAAGGGCTGAAACACTGAGGCAATCTCTCTTCTCTGAAAGTAAAACCAGCAAGAAAACTGCCTTGGGTAAGTCAAACTGCTTATCCAAAAACCTGCAGGTCTGGAGCACCATTGCCTCTGTAAAGCTCTGACAGGACCACTATCCAGAACAAGTCCTGGTGCAGGCACAATGCTCTCACCTGGGCTGGCCGCTGGCCGTT
The DNA here is from genome assembly GCF_032191515.1 of Phaenicophaeus curvirostris. Lineage (NCBI taxonomy): Eukaryota > Metazoa > Chordata > Aves > Cuculiformes > Cuculidae > Phaenicophaeus > Phaenicophaeus curvirostris. The sequence goes on along the minus strand of NC_091392.1, from coordinate 140,499,394 downwards.
ACAGCGGGGGCAGAAAGCAGAGCCTGGCAATAACAAAGCTTAGTGGCTGCAGTCCTACTCCAAAGCAGCCAGATCGGAATTTTGTTAGAAAGGATATCCGCTTGGGGATTTTCATGTGGGAATACAAGATCCTCCCCAAAGAGACCTGAAAGAAATTGGCCAAAGAGTAACCCTTATCAGATGATCATAAAGAAGCGCATCCTGTATTTTGAAAAGAAAGTACAGTGTTGGTGAAACCAAAATGTCACCTGCTTTATTTTGGGTGACTTGCCACAAAGTTCATAGGATCCCTTCATGCACAGATGATGCTTGATTAAACAAATTAAAAAATTAAAATCAGTGTGTGAAGCACAAAGGAGATTTTTCTTTAGAAAAGCATGCTTTCATCTAGGAAACTTTCCAGTACTGAGTTTCCAGTTTTATTAAGATCCATTACATGAGGAAATAATAAAAAACCCTTATTAGTTCACCTGATCTTTACTCCTTGCAGCTCAAACACTAAATGCTTGCAATGGGAGAAAACAAAATCAAATGTAGCACCACATATGACAGCTCAAAACCTAGAACAGATGTTCAACTAGATGCCACTTCATGGACAGTTACTTGTGAGCACCATTGCTCGTGCTGTTGTACCATACAGATCTGGAAGCAAAGACATGCAGTGGGAAGACAGATTTAAGGGATTTTCTCCATACATGAACCTAATGGCACAGCAGAAATGCATACCAGAGCTTGAGGTGACATTAAGAAGAAGGGCTTCATGTCAGCTTTGCACATGAAAACATTTCAGTAAAAAAAAAAATAAAAAAATCTTCAAACTGCTGCAGTTTTTATCTTCACTTGACTTTGCTCAGTACTGGCTTGTCAACCAAGCCCAAGTGAGCAACAGCACCCCTGCATATGCAGTTTTCATAGCTCAGCTGTGCTGTGTGACCTTCCAAAGGCAGAAGTCCAAGCGATCACTAGCTCTGGTCAACGCTGGTTTAATTTTTAAGTCTCAAAACTGTGCACAAACCAGGGAAGATAACATAGTAGCTCCTAACACCAATTTATTAGCTTAATAGAGAATGACTGCTGTTCTCTCCTTGTATCTCTGATGTCCTTGTCCCTTAGAAATTTCCCTGCACAGAAATACTGAGTCGGGATATATATTGAGCAACAGACATTCATAAACTGAAGTGTACTAGGTAATTTCAATTATTTATCAGGACTGCTCACTGGATGTATCCTTTAAATATCGCAGAAGAGAACAAAACCACACTTGTGTATCAGAAAGCGTCACACTCGCAATTAAAACCACCTTTCTACCACCCCCTGCTTTCCCAAGATCCTTTAATACCCTCCTTTAAGATAAAAAAAAATAAAACCAAAACATACCACTGCTTCCTTCATCCTTCCACATCTCTTTCTCAATCAAAATCCATTTTCTAACTGCTTCTCTTCCCACCTAGTTATTTTTTCCTGTCAGCTTTCACTTGCTCGGCTCACCAGCCAAGGTGAGTGACTTATTCAGCCAAGCCCAGCTCCTGCCCAGGGCCCATTCTGTACACCAGCAATTGCAAAAGAAACACCAATGTTTCATACAGTAGGTTTCAGAGAAATGGGAATTTGCATCCAAGTGAAAGAAATACTATATTTTTCTGAGAAAGAGAAAAAAATCACAAGTGTTTTCTACTTGCAATCTTAGGCATGTGAAACTCCCTCCTTCTGTTCAAGGAGAATGTAGGATCCCAAACAAACACCTACCATTCTCCACTTTCTGGCTGTTTGGAGAGCAAAGCTTGCAGGAGGCACAATCCATGGATATGTGAAGGGAAAATTTGCCTTTTCTGCTGCCCATTGATTCTGTCACAGGAGTTTTCAACAGGCTGGACAGTCCCTGGTCCGCCCAGTCTGCAGCTGCACTGACTGAGCTGTGCTGTTTTGGACTTGGGCATGATACCACATAACCAGAAATTCAATCAAAGATGCACTGGAAACTTCTGGGACAATGGGAGGAGAGAGATTCCCAGGTTTAGTGACAAGGTGGTACATCAGGATGCAATGTAAGGGCAAACGGCAGGAAAGCCCTCTGATTGCAGGCCAACACCTCACTTGGTGATTTAGTACCAGCAAAGCCATGAAAACAGAAACATTATAGCCATGCAGCATACAGCCAAACTGCATGCCAAGCCAAGCAAGTAACTTTTAACGATTACTTCTTAGAGAAATTCAGTCAGACACCCTTTTCAATTTTGTTAATGGATAAATATAAAAGACAACATCATTAGATGGAGCACTGAAGAAAAACATAGGACATTATTTCATGGTTTCTCTGGATGAATTAATCTGAACAAGAAGCAACCTGCTCAGAGGCAAATGCCAGTTATCAACTCTATTCTGAAAGCAGTGTCCCTTCTACAATGTGATATAAAACTGAATTTCTTAAAAAAAAATCATTTCAAGTCTCTCACGGTCTTTTGAATTTGGTGACAACAGTTTCAATAGCTTCTATAACTCCAGAAATTTCACTGAAGTTGTGCACAAGTAAAATCAAGGCCTCTAAGTAACTTATCACCAATCCTTGAGATTCTGAGACTAACCATAATAAACTAAGCTCCTGTCAGAAAAGGCTTGATTTTGCATAGCTAAACTTGGAAGGAGTTGCTGCTACATCTTGCATGCAGGAAAGCTTAAGTTTTTCTGCATAGTAATTAAGGCACCTCAAATGTTCAGCCTGACTGAAGCATCTTCAGCCTGTAGATTCTTGAGACAACCAGGAAATTTTTCAATCCCCCGGTAAGACTATAAAGATTTACCTGGAAGCAGTTGGCTATGACAGTGCCAGGGAAGCACCTTAAGGCTGATGCTGGGGGTGGCATTGGTGTTGTCCTCCTGCTGAACGTCATCAGTGTGGAAACGTGTCCCCTGCCCCACAGAGCAGAAAACCAGGCAAGCATCTGGGTAGCCCACACACACTATGGGCTACCTGGAGGCTCAGCCCATCAAGTACATCACACATGCGTAGTATGACCTGTGGTACGAAGCTCCTACTTCGGCACTGAAGACCACTGTCAGATGAGAGGCATGGACTGATGGATACAACAGAGCTGCTCAGAGCCCTAGGGTTATCACCAGCTCATTCCAGCACCAGCTTTCCTCAAAGCACAGTGCTGGAGAGGGTCTCCTTGCCTGTCACAGTTCTGTCTCAGGCTACTGCCTGCTGAGTGGAAAATAAGCCCAGTCAGAAGTTCACAAAACATTGTTCTTTAGATAACGGAGCTGTGCTCACTCCTGATGACTGCTCCTGAAGTCTTTTTACAAAGAAAGGCCTTCACCTTTTATAAGGTAATCCTCTGTTCATGCAGAGTCATGTGCTAACATTACTACAATTTTTGAGGCATAGGATACTACTAAAAAAACCCAAACAACAACCAGATAAAAGCCTGATGTCCTCTTCACACCAAAGTTGGAAACATTTTGGCAGTCTATTAGGGTATGGAAGGAAATGTTCAGAAGCACTTGTCAAATGAAACAATGCTGAGATGCCCAAAATGTTTCTTGTTAGAATGTTTCTTGTTAGCATGCTAAGGGCACCCTGAGGCGAGAGCACCAGCACACTGCCATCGAACTGCTCCCCTGGAAGATGAGTCTTCTGTCTCACTTGTGAAAGGCATTTCACTGACCCATACGTACTCCTAACTTTTAGGTACACTTTGTAGACCTAAAATTTGCTAAGCGCTACTTAAAGACTAAGTGAGGTTGAAAGATGTTCAAGATATGCCTGGAACCCAGAAAAATAAAAAGAGAACATAAAATTGCATTTTTCTCCACTTTGACAAACCTTTCAAGCAACAGAAGACTGACTGGAACTTTTATAGGGCAAGAGAGCAGCTTGCAGCTAGAAGACACAAAGAATTACTAATTTTAAACCTTATCAACTGCTGCTGCTTGAGAAACAGCACATTTATATCATTGCTGAGAAGTTTTCAATACAGTGGCATTATGGGGGAGGCAGTATCTATTTAAATGAGAAATACATCAAAAACCAGTATGCGTATCTTACCTGAAAATGATTCCTTGAAAAACAACTTATGCTTTTAAAGGCCAATACAATTATGTATTATTTTAATCTTAATGCTAAAGGAAGACAGAATAAGCATATTTACAACATCAACACTTCAGTTGAAGAACTCTGTATTGCTATCCAATTACGTGGTCTGCCCAGCTTTTGGACCGATATAAAAAAACCAACATGAATCTTACACACTTGTCAGCTGGGCATAACCACCATCCACAGCTACATCAGAATAAACCAAGTTATAGGCACACAGCTTAAACAGTATTAGGCTACTGACATAGTACATACCACATAGCAGTATCATGATGTGGTTCATATTTGTAACACCTCAAGGCACTTGGCAAATCTTGTTCTCAGCACCTACAGCAAAAAAATGCCCCAAACCTGCAGGAATCAGCAAGCACTGCTGTCAGCTCCCCTACTGAGAGGTAGGATATCTTGTGTTTTCCTCTTCAAGTACATGCAATGAGGTGAACATTCAAGAAGACATGCCCTAAGTGCTACCTCGAGATCCAAGACCAGAAGACAGCCAGCACCTCTCCCCTCCCAGCAAGTTTCAGTTCCCACATTCGAATCCTCTCTTGGATTTGAGAGGGTAACATAGCTGGATCCCATATACTACAGCTCTGGAGAGTTTTACATATGTGTAACCCTCAAATTATGCTGCACTAAAATGTTTTCTAATTAAATAATTTAATATTTAATTTACCAAAATAAGGAAGTAATTTGTTTTCTTTTTCACTGAACCGTGGTCAAAAAAGGTCACTGCTTTATTCAGCATCATAGTTACATAACAGTTGTCTGTTTCTAATACTAGAAAGAATTTATTAAAATAGTCCCAAAAGACATCTTTTCTTTCTCCAATGATTTCAAAACTACGCCTTTTAATGCCAATTCCACACAGTCATGGGTTTGATTGGTAGCAGTCAGTTATAGCAACTGTCAAGGCACAAGCTCAGCTTTGCACATACACTGCAGCTTGTATTATAAAAGAGATATGCCAGTTAAGTCTTCACTTAAAAAAGCATAATCCCTTTCTCATATATTGCAATAGGAGAAATTAACATTAAACACAAACTATGAAAGGTAAAGGATTTATTTCTGATATGATTTGTAGAGTTAAATTAAAAACCTACTGAGTACTTTATGCAGTAGATGAACATAACCTTAGTACTTACTTTCTAACAGTTTATTTAATGGTAGGAAGTGTACAACATGAAGTAGGCCTTACGTTTAATATTGTTCAATTTTGCTTATTGTTAGATGAGATTAAAATACAGTAGCCATCCCTTTAGATTATGTTGCAACACTGATCATGTGCCTTGATAAGTAGGAACAATGATGCATTAAATAAATGATAACATAACATGTAGGGAAGACTTTGGATTGTCTATTTAAAATGTCAACATAGTAGGCAATTAAGAATAAAACTTCATTGTAAGTGCACTTCCACATGCTTTGTTTATAATATAGCAAAAACTTCCTATCTTTTTTCCAAACACTTCACTCCCTACTCTAAAGCTGTTCAGTTGAAAATGCACTTTTCCCAGTAAACTTCTTTTTAAAAAAGTAACTAAAATTTCTACCCTTCCATATGCTAAGAAATGTTTCCTAATTAAAAACACAGTTTATTATTACAAGACATGTGAAGACAACATATAGTGAAGTGAATTTTAATCGTTGTGCTGTGGCTAAAGTAAAGTTCTCAAGGCTGCAATTTAACATTCCAAGTTCTCCCTTCCATCTTTATTGATTCTTAAGATTTTGCACAGAAACTCTTTGGGGGCTAGAACAGCAGTAATTGCATCACACTGTTTTCCAAGACTTCAAGTTTCAAAAGCAAACTCTTCAAAAAGTACAGTTCTTGATTTGATTAGATACAGGGACAAAAATATAGCACATACTTGAAGGTTACATGATCTACAAATGATGGCAATATTTTCCTTGGGAGAGTACAGTTTGTTTTCTTGTAAATACTCAAAAAGGCTCAACTTCAAGCAGTAATAAACACAAGCAAAAGTGATTTAACCCTTAAAATAAATATTCAGGAAAACCTCTCTGTACATACAAGTGAAAGAATATGTAACACTTTCACGCTAAAAGAAAAAATAAAGATTTTGTTCATATAAGCAGCTGAAATCTGCTGTTCCAGCCCAATGTCCCCAGTAAAGAAGGGAGGCACAAACACAGGTGACTACTGTAGCTCACTATCTTATGGCCTTTTCGGACAGGGACATCACCATCATTTTTTTTAATCCCTTTTGTTATATTTACTACAGCATGCCAAAGCCTTTGGCATACGTGATGGCCTTCAATAATCTTTCTTTGAGCTTTTCTTTGCTTGAGTACTCCGGAAGCAAAAGTACATTAAAGCATGTGTGAGATGTAGGTAACCTGTGGGGAAAACAAACAAAAAAAGAATAATTCAGATCTGGGAACATGCAGTACATGCAAAGAAATACACTGCTGTTTCACAAATCCAAAATAATGAGTTCGAAGAGAATCTACTTTGCTGAAAGATTCAACTTTCAGATTTAACTAAGTTAATACATTAAAAGCACAGAACTTGCTTCCATTTATAAACAAACAAGTAAAACATCTATATTTTTACCTCTCTGTATCTGGGCCATTTTTGGCTATGATCATCTTTAACTTTCCAAGTCCTCCCACAGGGGCTCTGTCTGTGCCTGTTGTAAACTGTAAGAATAGCCTCTTCTGCTCATCTGTAAATGAATGGACTATTTCCCAGAATTCCCTAGCAAGGAAGAAATCAAAGTAAGTAAACTGAAAACTTTCTTTGGTATTAGTGAGACTTTCAAAAGTAATCAAACTTTGAAGGCTTAGTAATTCTAATCAATCTCAACATCAGTTTACAAGCTGCATTCATAAACCAAAACTAACAGCAAGGTATTTATCAAATTGATGAGATTAAGAATTAGAAAATAGAAATATTACCAAATCACTGCAGTTTAGCTGGTTTTAAATGTTAATTTGGCTGATAAAATAAAGGAAGAATACTGGAAAATCACTTATTCATATTTCCTAGGGAACTGTACTGGTTCCAGTAAAGTACTGTACTGCAGTGTTCCACTACACTGTCCATTTCTACCACCTCCCGAAACGCCACAAAACAAATGCAGCCGCTGTCAAATGTTTTCTACCCTAGCAGGAACTTTTTAAAGTAGTTCTTAAAGTCTAGAGGACTAAGGATGCACACTTCTCTGACCCTTGTCGTCTTGTCCCCTTTGATTAGAGAACTCTGAAGGTAAAAACATTACAAATATTTTCCCTTTAAAAAGAAACAAACATACATGCAATTTACTTGAGTGCTAATTAGAGAAGAAAGTTCCACAATACACAAGCTATTCAAACAATTCACTGCATGCGATCTTTTTTCCCCCCACAACAAGCAGAGCAGCGTAATTTACTGAAACAGCTTTGAAACCAGGGATTATTTAACTATATGGTATAAGAGAAAGACAAAAAACCCAGAGAAAAATTTCTTTTAAGTTTTACCAAAGTCCACTGGAAGCTAAAGACAATGCTTATACTATCTACTCTTTTCTAAAGACAGTACTCAAGTAAGTGAAATGATACATAAGACACTTGCAACTCCAGTACTACAAAAATACTATATCTTACAACACCAAATTCATTATGAAGAAACAGGCATGTAAAGTGCTTTTAATCTTTCAGAAGTTTGAAAAAATTACCTAATAATAAGAGAGTCTCTTGTATAGCCACCATCATATTCTGTAGTTTCTTCTAGTGCTTGAAAATCTAAATTCTGTAAGAAGATGACATTTTTAAAAATGGCCACCAATTATATACTTAGGATCAAAAACGCTCCATTTTTTCTGGTGTACATTCAGGATTCTTACCCTACTTCCACAAATAAGTAATTCAATTTCCTCTGGTCTAAATAAATATTTCAAAGGAGATTCATTGGTCACCATGTGGAATCCTCTCCGAAAGGCCTTGAACTGCTTTTCTACTGATTTATTGAGTATATAGTCAGCATACAGATTCACAAATTCCTGTAAGGAAACAATCCCCCAAAAAACCCTTAGTACTTTGACATATACTCCACCTGAATTATCTCCCAATAATGTAAGACCCCAAAATACATTTAGTTCTATAATTCTACCTAGATTATCAGGGCTCAGCTTTGACTGAGCAATAGTGAAGTGCAAGTCTCATATTTCTCAGTCAGGTCAAACACCACACCAAAAAACTAAGTATGCACGCATCCGCACTTTGTTTAAAAAACAAACAACCCCGTGTCCCACCCCCAGCCCCTTTTCTGCTTCCAACTACACTGCGCTACTGCAAATTCAAAAGGCTTTTAAATTGTGAGATCAAACCTTTATAAAGTCCTACATAATTCTGCAGGGTATTTAAAAAAGACAGCTAATGTTAAAAACATTATTTGAGTGTACCTTTCTATTTTCATTTGTAATAGGGATTTTATCACCGTTTTCCTTTAAATCATGCATCATTGGATTGCCAAAGAGATCCGTATGAGATATTTGAAACGTTATCATCATATCATCTTCCACACTTCCTTCATACTCTAGTAAGTCACTCAAACTCTGGTAAAGAACCTAATGGAATAAGAAATACATGACTGTCATAAATGAGTTTTAATAGATTTTGCTGAATAATACCAGCCAAGTGGCATCTGAAATTCCCTTTAAGAGTTCGCTCTACTCAAAGAAGCGACCATTCTTTCTCCCTCCTATGCCTTAGGAAAAGCCCAAGACACACTCAGAAACCAAAGGCTATGCAGAAAAGGAGCAATTCTTTGGCTGAGACAGAGGTGTAGGACTCAAAAATGCAAAATGAAGGTAAAAGCAACAGGTGAAAAGCAACAGGTAAAAGCAACTATATTTGTACAGTGAGGTAGAAGTAATATGTTTCCCCTCAATGTTTTAATTATTGAAAGTTCACATGTAAGCTTCATCCTCTTGCTATCTGTATCATTTTAATTCTTCCACTGTACCTTTAAAAATATCCTGCACTGAAAATGACTAGACTTGAACTGTTGCTGGCAAGGGCTGGTGAACACCCTATATCCTCCATGCTCCAGAGTGCTCAAGCAAGCCTTGGGTGGCTTGACTACTCTGAATTTCATTCTTGGTTTAAGAAACTGATGTACATGTTTAAGTCATATTAGAATGCCAAGAGTTTTAAAAGGATGGTTTCAAATGAATCCAATGTAGGTGTCAGAGGAGAAATATAAGATAGTGGAAAAAATTTTAAAAAAACCCCCAACTGCCTCAGAAATAAATTCACTTTTTCACAAAAATTTTGAGTTTATAATAAAAAACTACAGGAAACTGGGAGCACTGTGTTTCTCAATGTAATTTTACAGAGAAACTGGTCAAAGCTGGCATGTCGTTATTACGCAGTCATCCAAAACAGACTGCATAACCTATTTTTTATTATACATGCCTCATTTTCTGATTAAACAAAAATAAAAGGCAAGTTACTTCTAAACAGTATCATTTTACTAATTTTTTTGAATAGCTGAAGATTGTTCATAGCTACCTATGAAAAGGGAAATGTCCCACCATTTGAAATGAAATGAAGAATACTAATAATTCATACCAGCTAACATGAAGGAAAGCTACTGGTGATCTTTGATTGAAGATAGAGCTGGGCCAAGACATCCTACATAAATGCTTCTACGCGCACGTCTTAGTGTTTTTGTATAGCCACTGACTGAGGAGGGGTGGGGGAACGTCGACAATGCTCCCAGGCTACAGGGATGTTCATTAACTGCCTCATCTGTCTTTTGCTTTAGACAAAAACAATACGAGCATCACACCTTTGCACGTCTTACGCTCCTTTCACATTTTTCTTTTTTTACAAATAGATAAGACCAGCTTAGTTTTAGAAGTCTTTTTGGGAAGATACTATTAAAAATAGTTTAATAATACTTAGCGATTCTAAGCAATTCAGGTCATATGTAAAAAAGAACAAAGCTTTGCTGATACTCAGCCACCTCATTTATTGACTTGACAATTCTGCCTCCTCCACATCTGATGTAGTAAGAATTCTTATTGCTTATGAATTTATTTTAACAAATACAGACTCTTCACACAAGTCACTGGTTATTTCACTTCCCGCTTTTGAAAGTAAACTTGTGTTTAATTTAAATACAGATTAAGTTATTGCATGGAAAATGCATTAATAAACTCAAAGAACATAATGAACTTACAGGATGAGAGTCTGCCAGATCACGGAAAGTTCCTTTTTTGCCCATTAGCTTCCTGTAGACAACCATGGGAAAATGCACATCCAGTATACAGTTATTGTAAATAGCCAGACCCAGTACTATGCCAATCAGTGTAAACTGACCCTCAGTTTCAAAAGAGGACGGATTAAACCAAAACAGTTTTGTAGATTCATCGTATGTGAACATCCCTGTAAAAAAAAAAATGATGTTGAACAATTACAGTTACATTTCAATAAAAAGGACACGTGAAACATACCATTATAAATCCATTTGCATTAGAATGCCTCTAAGACATGTTTAACTTAATATTATACTGAATTTAATGGCAAAGAGAAGCTACTTACCTTAAGAGTAACTGGAGCTGCTCAGAATACTGTTACTCACATTACCACTAAAACCGTGCAGGAAACCTGTGATACAACATCTTGCAATGCCCGCTCAAGCTGTACATACACAGCCTTTCATCCCGATCCATTACGGAGGAAGAATCAGCACATTGTTAACATAGATCGTAACTTTGATGAACATAACAGTGCGAGAAAAGAACGCTATCAAACCCCACATGTATTAAATAATCCTGAAGAATTCTAATAATTATAATGAGACAGCCTTTTCTCAAAGGTTTTTCTAGGCCAGTTCCAGCAAAGGAATAGGACTAGGCGCAGCACTGTTACTGAACTGGAAGCTGCAATGATGGAAGCAGGGATTAACCATCATATGAACTTAAGAGTTAGATATTCAACGGTCTTGTTGGGTTATTTAAAGGTAATCTACAAAGTCCAATGAGTTGCTGCAGCTATCACATGCATCCTAACTTGAGGGCAAAATGTAACATGGGACTGTTGCTTCACAGAAGGGGCTGCAATTTTAACAGCTTGTCACTGTTGAAAGGAAGAGGCTTTGCTTTGTTACCCTATCCCTTCATCTGCTTCAGCTCACTACTTCAGGTGACCGGTTGCCTGCTGAGCTCACAAGCTGACTACCTCCTCAGAAGGCTTCAACAAGCAGGTGAACTGGCACGTGCCAAGGAGCTGGAGGGAACGGATAGAACCATATGGACAAGAGAAGGGCAAAGAGATTCTTACTCTTTTGGCTGCAGCATGCCACTAGATTAGCTCTTGTTTATGAAACCGGAGTTTGTGTACAGGTTATAAACTATTTAAATGAGTCCCATTGCTTACCTGACCAGATAGTGAAAGCCAGATAAATGCAAAACCCATAGACTTAAGAGGAAGGAGAGAGACCCTGGACAAGTGTAGTCCCAGTGACCTGTTACTTGTATAGGTAAGTCTCACGATTTCCATGCAAAACCTAAGGAAAAGTGCTAAGGATCCTTCCTCCTCATGTGAAAAAAGTTAGATGCATGTAGTCAAGAACATGAACTACTTTTGCCACAAGGATTTACCTTGTGAACTCTTGAAAGGTATGCTTATTTACAACCTAAGGAGATGTACGAATTGATGACCAAGGCACAGACACAGAGCCACAAAATGACTCTTCAGACTGAGATTGCCACCTTCAGCCAAGAGATAAAGCCTGAATTCTCATTTAGCATAAGGAAATGAACGGCAAACTCAGCGACTCTGGCTATTCCCCAAAACTGAAGATTACTTATCTCAGTAAAGTACTAGGACCAGCTCAGCTGTTAGAGGAGCACTTAAATTACAGGCTAACCCATCAGGTAAGGCAACTAAAAATCAGAATCGAGAGCAATACAAGCACATATAGAGGAAACATTAAATAGAAGCCTGTGTTCCGCTTTCTGAATTGACTGAATTAACTTCTGGGTTACTAGCACAATAAAAGCAATGACTTGTATTTTCTAGAAAATGATGGAAGAGTTAAACAGTCAAAACAAACAACTCCAGCAAACATCTAATAACGAAGGGCTGACAGTTTACCCCGATCCACATCTGGGAACATTTTAATGTTAAATACAATGTCTTATTCACTGACCCAAATTAAGACTACAGTACATTAGAATCATAATAGAACACCAGAAGAATCTGGAAGCTGCAATAAGGCAGAAACAATTGTATAGTGTTGCTAGTAATATTACATGAAGATTTCCCTTTCTCCTTTTTATCATGGTGACTTTTGGCCATAAATCTAATATTTTGTGTGAGTTATCACCTCCTTTGAGTAAAACTTTAAGGTAGTTTAATATGACACCACTTGAAATGTAATGGCAAATAAACTATTACAGCAATAAACATCACTCCGCACATACCTATCAAAGAACAGATATTTTAAATTCCATTCAAAGGATTTCTTTAATTTTCTCTAGTAAATGAAGTGTTTACAAATCAACAAAAGTCACACTTGATATACATGGTGTGTAAACTGTTATACTGTGGTGCATATTAATAGCTGCAAAAGATGACTGTGAAAACGGGCTACATTTTCTGCTTTTACATATATACGCCAAAAGCCAAAAAACACCTGTTTTTCCAAAGTTGATATGAATACAAAAGACACACATACATTTTGTATTTTGAATACAGAAGTCAAATCGAAAACATGCATGCATATCTAATCTATTACCGATGTTTACACACAGGGAATGTATATACACTGGCTGACTCTTAGCTGAATCAGACTTCAAATACTAAGTAGGAGTATTTCAATATAGGTACCCCCCACAACTTCTGTTTAGACAAGCTCAGGCAAAAAAAATGTATTTGGCATTGGAAATACAACTTTGTCAAAGTACAAAGACTGCCTTTTTTGACGTACTCTAGCTTATTCCAAGTAATTTGGCTAATTCAGTTTCCAAATCTCTCCAAGTTCAAAGAAGTTTTCAGAATGAGTAAGACTTGCCTATGGATCTGTATCACTTGTTCCAAGAACTGGATGTGTACAGTGAAAGGCAAGTGCCAAGGTTTGGGTTCTGTTACCAGTTCCGTGGAACTCCTCTGTAACCTGGTCAAAATTAATTTCTGTGTTTCTTTATCAATTTTCTACGCTACAAAACCAAACCCAACAGCTTTCTTTAAAATACTTCAGTGAACTCAAATTAACTAATGACCATAGCCACTAATGGAAGCCACTACAGGAACTACAATGTGACCTTATATTTCAAACTACGAAATTAGTATATGAACCTGGTAGGTCTCATTTCTACTCTAACACAAAGTATTTGTAACATTTCAAAACATTTTAATCTTTTTAGAGCAGCAGACAATTTGCATATTAAAAGCAGCATGTCCTGGCATGTATAAAGACGGAAGCATAAAAGACTGGTGCTGGGAACAAGGGAAAAAGACCAACCCAATAAGATGGAAATATCATTATTAAAACACAATCAAAAAACTTTGGCTCCAATATAACTGCTTACTCCTTGTTCTTAACTAACTATAATCAAATTTGACATTATTGCCACGCTTGGAATCTGTACCCCTTTTAGATGAAATCATAAGAAGAACTGAGACTATAAAAATTTTTAAGCTGGAGGAAGGGGAGGAAATAACTAAAAAACTCACCATAGTCCTACTCTGGTTTTATTGCAGAAGCTCTTCCTCTTTGGTTTGATTACTAATTCTAGAAGCTAATCACAAAGCAAAGCGAGGAGAAAGGTGAGAGAACAAACAAAGGAACCCTGCAAAGAAACCCTATACTACTGATTTATATCTAAGCAAGCAATGGTAGCTTTCAATAACTATACACAGTTATTTCTTTCATTATTCCTCCTTAGGAGGATGACTGATGATGACACAGCGAGCCTCAATGGGTCAAACACTCTCACAATCACCAATAAACCTGGAGAGTTTCAGAGAGAAGCAGCAGCAGAGGTAGAAAGGTACTGCATAAACACAGAACAGCCCAGGTTGGAAGGGACCTTGAAAGATTATCTGGTCCAACCTTTTGTGGGAAAAATTGATAAATTAGTGAATTATTAGAACACATACCAATATCTGGATTGAAGATTTCTTCCACAACAAGTTGAAAAAATTCTTTGGAAACACCGCCTTCATCTACCCCTTGCTCTCCTTCAAATTCAACATACAATTGCTTCTTCAAGTCTGCAGGATTTTCCATGGCAATCATCTCTAGCTATATTAAGTGAATAGACACAAGTACTTCATTAGTCAGTCTGTTTACTAGAAGAGTCAATTGAGTATCAAATAATGAAACCAAAACTACGCTCCAAAACTAAGAAAAAAGTAAGAACAAATCACAACAGTAAAATATCAGAAACCAAGAGCAATGCTAAATCACTTTAAGCATGCATTAGAAGTTAAGGATAAACATGGGCAGAAAGTTCCACGGTTCTGATCTGTTAGCCAAGGAAGTGTGTTAGCTTTCTCCATTTCTATTAAGTGCTTATCTAAAATAAATTAGCATTGTGTTGCACAAGATTCACAGAAAACTATGAAAACAAGATTAATGGAATAATTACATTCATCTGACAACAGAAAGAGCCTGCAATCCAATTTACATGTCCAACAATGAATGGTTTTGTGAGAGGATTACATGGATACATTTTCAGAACTTTCATGTGAAAGTTCACAGTGGAAGACAGAAGACAAGCCTTTGACTAGCGGCTGATTTTACATTGAAAATAAAAAGTCAGTAATACTACAGCCAAATCGCTCCCCTTTCCTCTCAACCCTAATGAAGAAGTCTCAAAAATCTATAGCTCTTATTTCTTCAGTGCCTTTAAACAGATCTACTGCACTGCTTCCATGAAGGTGGAAGTTCAGTTAAGGTCAAACAGAAGTTGTGACATTTCACAGCAAAAAAGTTTCACGGCTATATAAAGGCCATTATAAGTCTTTCACTTTTTCCAACAAAAATGCATCCTTTCAGTAAATCAAGAGTTGCCAGCTGCAAAATATTCTTGCATGAGAAATACGCTGCTTAAAAGCATAAATATATTGATTAAACCTGTGCAGCATGATTACATTAAACATAGGTATGTGGCAAACAAAATTCAACAACAGTAAAGAAAGGCACAGATGAACATGTACATTCCACTACCAAGATCATATATTACTGATAAGATTTACTTCTAACTCGGGCAAGCGCAAACAGTACTCACCAGCAGATGCCCTTAACATATCAAAACATTTGTTTTATTTCACTACCCTACCTTGTCCACATACACATCTCAATACATCCTTTACCACCCAGAATTTTACTACAGAAGTTTAAAGGAAAACAGAAATAGAACAGAGAGGATAAAACAGCAATAATAACACCATTAACCCATAAAATGGCACCAACAGTAAGATTTTTTTTTTTTCCTGGTAACTGTCAAGTCAGCCAGCTATGTTTCAAGTGGCACAGCTGGGTTAGATAGGGGCAGACCTAAGGTGGTTAGCATAACAGATTTGAAGACTTTGAAGCTCCTCACGCAAAGGGAGCATGTGAGGAAAGAATTGCACTAACCGGTATTAAAAACTACAATCAAGAAGAGAAAGAATCATAGAATCATTAAGGTTGGAAAAGACCTCTAAGATCATCAAGTCCAACCATCAGCCCAACACTACTGTGCCTATTAAACTAACTCCCAAAGTGCCACGTCTATATGCTTTTCGAACACCTTCAGGGCTGGTGACTCCACCACTTCCATGGGCAGCCTCTTCCAATGCTCGAGAGTAACTCCATAGCATATAAAGCTCTGTTTAAAAAATGAAGGTAGGCCATGAAGATCCCAAAAATAAGAGCAGGCTAATTCAGATTAGCAGATTGAGATGTCCAAATACAACTGAGATTTTTTTAAAAAAACAGAGAAGTAGCTTGCATTTAAGACCTTAAGTGCAGGTTATATAACCTGTGTAATATTTACCACCAGCAATTTACTATTTTGCAAATTTTATGAATTTTGATGAGTTCTGAGAAAGTAAGTATTGCCCCAGCACTTCTTTTGGGACAGCAACCCTTTGTTGTACCATAAACACTCTTTTGTGTCATAGAAATACACTCGTATTAGGGAGAGTGACCACATTTATACATATAAAGCAATTAAAAGAACTATATCAAAATTATTTTTTTGGCTGAAAACTATGCTGCAGTGGCACATGAAAAAGAAAAGCAGCATTAAAAAGGGGAAGGAAGCACTCTTAGTTGAGCAATACTAGCTGGTCAGTATTTTGAGTCAAATTCTGACATTCCTTCAAGTAGCTTCTATAACCAGGACAATGTTGCTAAGCTGCTCAACTGAAGGTTGAGCTGCTCCTTTCAACATCCATATCTCTCCACAGTGACGCTTCACAAGAAAAACTGGAACGCAGGGAAAGCAGCATTAGTTGTGATAGTAGAAAGGCATCAAATTTTAGCAGAACTGCAGGAGTTTTTCTACAGTAAAGCAGCATGAACTTCAGTTTAAAGTTGTTTGGGTTTCATTTTTCTTTAAATAATCAGAGCTATCTCAGTTGTGTCAACACAGATGCTGCTAGATAAACCCAATGTGAACTCCCAACATTTTATACAGAAATTATGCTTTCTGTTACGATGGTTTAACAGGCCAAGCAAATGAAGTCATCACTACATTTTCGAGGGACTTCCCAGAAAGCATGTGTGTAGCACTGTCTGAACCAGTAGCATCAAAAATTGAGTATCTGCGAACTGAAAAGCTGAAAACTGAGAAGTGACTTTATAAAGAATATATTTTGTTGGCTGAAACATGGTATTGTGCCACAGCATAACAGATTGTATGATATACTTTGTTTATAGAACACCACTGTGCTTTCCTGAAATACAAGAATCTTCCATTGAATGACAGAAATATGACAACATCTAGAAGCTTAACATAACACCAGAGTTTGGTTACCTGCTTAAAACTGATACTAACTGCAATAATCTCTATTCCATTAAAACTTATCAAAAAAACCCTCAAGTTCTAGCAACGTAACATAGAAGTTCTCTTTAGGGCAGTGGCAGCTATACTTTCCATGCTGGAAGGCAAAAGTGACACAAATACAAGTAATTTAAGTTTCAAAGTACCAGTGACACATCATTACAAAAATTGGTCACTACATTTTCTGCAATACTGCACATGAAATACTAAACTAACTAAGAAGCATCCTTCCAAGCTGCACTTTACAGTCCATGTATACATCACCACAGGCAGTCAGACATATTCTACACACAATTGGTTGTGTGTACAAACACACCAGTGCTGAGATTTTCAATTGTATACAAACATTGACTTAGTATAGGAGAACCTCAAAGCTCCTGGAATACTTTGCTGCTAATATACTGTAAGAGAATCAGCCTACCGGCTTCAGTTGTCACATTAAGAGCTTTTGCTCATCAATATATTTAGCAGTCATTTACAAGCAGGAGAGGCTTGCTGCCCACCAGCTGTATACATTCCATGTGAAATTTGTCAAAAGTAAGTTTCTAATTTGCAAGCATCAGTCAGACTCTGCTGAAGAAATCCACATTTTCCCTTGCAGAACTCGTGTGTCATAACTCACACCCTGTAAGTTACTGTTACCTGAGAATAAATTCACATACAATCTGGGAAAAAAAACCCCAAACAAACCAGTAAACTCTGAGGAAGGGGATGAAAGAAATAGCTGTTAGGGAATGAAAAGGCTGAAGAGGGGATTTAAGGACAAACTTCCTTTCACTACTACCACATTCAGTTAACATGACTCAGCAGGCTAATATCTCAAAAGAAACCTGTTAGACACAGAAAAGCATGTTTACTCCTTTCAAGAACTGCAAACTCAGCTACCAACTCCCAAATGTAAGGGTTCCTTAAGAACAATGAGACCTAGCATTTTGCTATTTGCAACCTCACCTCTCCACTGACTTTTCAGACTAACATGCATATAAATAAGCATTCAGTAAGTACATAAAAAAGCATGTTTCATTAAGTCCATTTCAATAAAAAAGTAAAATAAGTTCCTGATGTAACTTTCGTACAAGCAATAGTGATGCACGTACAAATAAAATTTCTGCTTAGATATATTTGTTCCAAGGCAAACTGTAATTCTCACAGTAACTGCCTTTAAACAATTTATTGCTTCAAAGGTATTCAAAAAAGGTATTGCTTCAAATCCTCAACAGAAGAAAAAAATCCTATGGTAATTAAAACAACAATAAAAAAACCAACCACTTACCATTGCTCATATTGGTACTAATGAAGCCCAAGAACTGAGCACATGAACACAATGAATTTTAAAAGTTTAAATATTGGTAAGATAAAACGAGCTTGGTGATCACTTAATTAGCTCAACTAATTAGCAGAGAAAGACCTGTACTTAGTCAATTTTCAAGAAAAAATTACACAGGCTGATCAACATATTTTGCTTGAAAAATTATCCAATATTAATAAGGAATACAGAATCATAGAATGGTTTGGGTTGGAAGGGACCATAAAGGTCATCAAGTGCTACTCCCCTGCAGTGAGCAGGGACACCTTAATCTAGATCAGGTTGCTCAGAGCCCTACCCAACCTAAACTTGAATGTTTCTATGGACAGGGCACCTACCACCTCCACGGCCAAACTGTTCCAGTGTTTCACTACCCTCAGTGAAAAAACTGGCTTCCTACTCTCTAGTCTAAACCTTTCCTCTTTTAGTTTAAAACCATTACTCCTTGTCCTACTGCTACAGGCCCTGCTAAGAAGCATTTCCCCATCTTTCCTATAGGTCTCCCTTAAGTACTAGAAGGCTGTAATAAGGTCTCCTCAGAGTCTTCTCTTCTCCAAGCTGAATAACCCCAACTCTCTCGGCCTCTCTTCACAGGGCAGGTGTTCTAGGCCTTTGATCATTTTGGTGGCCCTACTCTGGACCTGCTTCAACAGGTCCATGTCCTTCCTGTGTTGAAGGCTCCAGAGCTGGACGCAGAATTCCAGGTGTGGTCTTATCAGAGCAGAGGGGCAGAATGACCTCACTCAACCATCTGGCAACGCTTCTTTTGATGTAGCCTAGGACACAGCTGGCCTTCATATGAATAAGAAAATCTCATCCTAATTTTAATCAGTACTCCTGAAAATTCTTTTATCATGAAATTATCAGTTATTCAACATATAGACAAAAAAATTGACAGTGGTGGTGCTGTAAAGACACAGGTCTAGTAACATGAGTATGTAATTACTTACAATTCAAAGAAGTCTGCTAGCATTCAAACCCCAGGAGTAAAAAGTGCAATGCAAGGGTAAAGATATAGGAAACCATAATTACTTACCTATAATTTAAGCATGTTTGGAAAAATTTTGTCACTAAACGGATCTAATAATACACTTTTATACTGAAGATTAGTACCATGGCAAGATTTTTCAATAGTTTTCATGAGACCTTCCAAAGTACTGCACTCAAAACTGCAATCATCACTGAAGCAACTCACACATTGTAGTTTTCGCTTAAGTACCATGAGTTTCTGTAGCAGCACTGACAGCATCAAACCTATCTTTGAAACGCAGTTCAAACTTTGACAACAATGAGAGAAAGAGCAAACCCCTTCAAGGATTAGGACATAAGAACAAAGATGTTAATCCAGATCTGTTACAGGCCAATTAGGAAGTGGAAACAAACTGTCCAATTTACAAGGAGGGGGGAATTACTTCACAAGATGTTACAACAGGTACCTCTGTAATAAGAGGTCTCCTGCACTTGGGGCACAACCACCCTATGCAGTGCTACAGACTAGGAGAAGTCTGTCTGGAAAGCTGCCTGGAGGAGAGGGATCTGGGGGTGTTGGTTGACAGTGACTGAACATGAGCCAGCAGTGTGCCCAGGTGGCCAAGAAGGCCAATGGCATCTTGGCTTGTATCAGAAACGGCGTGACCAGCAGGTCCAGGGAGGTTATCCTCCCTCTGTACTCGGCACTGGTGAGACCGCTCCTCGAATCCTGTGTTCAGTTCTGGGCCCCTCACCACAAGAAGGGTGTTGAGGCTCTGGAGCAAGTCCAGAGAAGAGCAACAAAGCTGGTGAGGGGGCTGGAGAACAGGCCTTATGAGGAGCAGCTGAGAGAGCTGGGGTTGTTTAGCCTGGAGAAGAGGAGGCTGAGGGGAGACCTCATTGCTCTCTACAACTACCTGAAAGGAGGTTGTAGAGAGGAGGGTGCTGGCCTCTTCTCCCAAGTGACAGGGGACAGGACAAGAGGAAATGGCCTCAAGCTCCACCAGGGGAGATTTAGGCTGGACATCAGGAAAAAATTCTTCACGAAAGGGTCATTGGGCACTGGCAGAGGCTGCCCAGGGAGGTGGTTGAGTCACCTTCCCTGGAGGTGTTTAAGGCACGGGTGGATGAGGTGCTAAGGGGCATGGTTTAGTGTTTGATAGGAATGGTTGGACTTGATGATCTGGTGGGTCTCTTCCAACCTGGTTATTCTATGATTCTAAGAGAGTGCAATTCCTACAGAGAACAGGCACCCACAGAAGAAAGTGCAAGATGACAGTGTGGAACACTATTTTCCCTATGATACTTCTCTAGCTAATAGCAGACTTGCTGCTTACAGACATCCTGAGATTTGTGCATGGGTCTCACTAAAATGCCTGCAATATCTGTTAGCTTTTGACAGATCTCTCTTACATGACGAGCCACGAGTTCTGGGCAACAATATTCCTAATTTTAAGGCACATTGTGTTGAAAAAAATATACCTTTCCTTATGGTAAGCCTGCTTCCTGATACGATAGGGTGCTACCAATTCAGAAAAACAGTACCTTACATTCAAATTCTCCAAGCCATCTTTTATGCTCAGTCATCCTTTTTACCACTAAAAGGACTTTACAATCTCTCTGAAGAGACTGAATTTTCCCAATGCATTCCTGCTGCACCCTTTCTGATATAAAAATAAGAAACAAATGAAGAGAGAGACATAGGTAAACTACAGTAAACAAGAGACATTGTGTTATTTTATTTGATCCTTCTTAACTTCTAACACTTCCTCAGGAATATTTAAAATCTCCTCCTTGAATACTGATACTTCATATCATCAGTTAAAACATATCAATGATTAAAAGATGACTTCTGTACTCACTACATATTTACCAACACTATTTTCTCATTGTCTCAAAAGAGATACTTTGTTGTATCTTTTTGAAGTGGCACATAGAGCTCCCGTCCTCCAGCTAGGATGGCAATTCTTCATTCTTCCCCATTTTATTGAATATATTTTCTGCTTTGGAGAAATGCCTGGGCTGTGCTTGCTCTCAGTGACTAACACTACAGTTCAGCTCAGACTGAATCATAGAATGTCAGGTTGGAAGGAACCTCAAGGATCATCTGGTCCAACCCTTTAGGTTTTATTATTTACTTCTATAATTTCATTATTTACTTTTTTTTAAATAGAAATTTTTTATTTTCTTCCTTTATTTTCTGTCCCAGAATAAACAGTTTAAAATTCTTACTCTCCTTGAAGCTTTGACAGAGTCAGATCACTATAATTTAGCACATTCTGACAGCTTAAGTTAACAGCCACAAGATGATCCATGGTAACTGCCCATGCATGTACTCATAGACTGCTAGGCTGTGCAAGGGCTGCTACAAGTGCATCACAGTTCGAATTAGCATGTTTGAGTTTAATAAGATTTAAACTACCTAAATTTCCAACAGACCAAGAGTACCCACAGCGCTGACGGCTGCAGCCCTGCTGTAACACAGTACCTACATCACTGCAGCTGTCTGTGAGCTTTCTAAGCAACACCAAACACATTTTTTGTTCTCACAGATTTCAATTTCCTTCCACAAGGAGAAACATGTGGAAGGATACCTTTTCTCATACTTACAACTTTTCCTTCCCATCACAAGTATGAGGAAGATTTGCTTTGTGTTTTTGCATGAAGATGATCAGAGGGCTGGAGCACCTGCCATACCAGGACAGGCTGAGAGAGTTGTGCTCATTCAGCCTAAAGAAGAGAAGGCTCCAAGGAAACCTCATAGCAGCCTTCCAGTACTTAAACAGCGCCTACAGGAAAGGTAGGGAGGGGCTCTGTGTCAGGGACTGCAGGGATAGAATGAGGGGGAATGGTTTTAAGCTGAAATAGAGGAGATTTAGATACAGTATTAAGAAGATTTTTATTTTTTTCCTGTGAGGGTGGTAAGGCACTGCCATAGGTTGCCCAGAGATGTTGTGGAAACCCCATCCCTGAAGGTGTTCAAGGCCAGGCTGGATGAAACTTTGAGCAACCTGATCCAGTGGAAGGTGTCCCTGCCCATGGCAGGCGTGCTGAACTGGATGATCTTCAAGGTCCCTTCTAACCCAAATCATTCTATGAGTCTAAGATTCCTTTCTGCTGGAACTGACATTAAAATGAACACCTCCCTAAAGCTAGTTCTTATCCTCTTTTTAGCTCATGCTCTCCTAATGAGATAGCATTGTCTCTCCCTTTTCCCAGTATTTATGTACCCCAAGGCTGAACAGAGCTTTGAAAATGCAAACAAACTCTCATACAATAATGTGACAAAACATAACTGGATAGAACTAAGTCTGACTGGTAGTGAAATTAAAAAGAGTATTCTTAAATTAGGAAACTGGTATACAGTAGTGCTTAATCTTAGAATAGTGTATTTCTCATTTGCCTAGTATAATAATTAGGCTTACAGACAGAAGCCATTTCTGCACTGCCATTTTAATTTTCCTACTGGTACTGGAGACAAAGGTTTTCCCTGATAAGTCATAGTATCAGCAATTCCCATGAAGCAGCTAAATCATCTGGAAATTCAGAGGTACACACAGAAGAAAGCACGGAATCATTTAGGGCTCTTGCATTTGACCTTCAGTGGCAGTTAAAGAAGTCAAATTTAACAAGAAATAACAGCCGGGTTGAGAGGCAAAGGTGTATTTTCCCCAGGGTCTCTCCAAATACCTTCCTGGGTCTTCAGCAACAGACTTTAAAGCCATGGTTAAATGTAAAATTTTGCAAATGTTGCACTTTTATAACAGAACATAGAAATTAATGAACTTCTGAAAAATAACAGCTTTAAGGAAAAAATAAAGGGAAGAAGAGTCCTAAAATTAATGGACATAGACATGAAAATAATTTACTGTCACATATTCTTTATAGCTTGTATCTTGTATAACTCCCATCTTCCAAAAATGCGTGAAGAAATTGTTTTAAGTTTTACTTTAAGAACCCAGCATATCCAGAAACACGCTGTTCTTACAGTTCTTGGGTACTAGCAGGTCTTACTTCTCTGTTCTTGGTCATACCAGTTTTTGCACCAAATTGCAACAACGCTTAGAGAAGCGAGAGGTTCTACTTATTAGCAGTCATTCCACATACTTTATATCTAGAAGTTCAGCAGCCCACAAGAAAAAAGTACACAACTGAAGGCTTCAATTCCAACTTCCACTTGAAAAACCCTACTATTAGAAGATGATCCAAGACAGTCCAGAGGACAAAGTATCACTCTCATCATTAAAAGCTGTATCAGTGCAGAATCTGTTAATGGGGAATAAGAACTATTTGACACTTTAGAACATCAAAGCTGCAACCACTCTGAGTAGAAGTGGTTCTGCTGAACACAGAAACCTTCAACTGCACACTTCTAATTCAAACTTAATATGGTAAAGTTATTTTGAGTTTCTTCTAGAGGAAATATAGTACATAGCACATTGCACTCAAACTCAGTCCTTTTCAGTTAGTCAAAGTCCACGTAGCTCACACTAGTCAGAGCCAAACCTAAGCTCCATGTTGCTACATGACTTACCCGGACGAGTGCATCATCTATGATGTGATCACGTCTCACTTTAAGTCGCAAATACGGGTTGAGCTGCTGTCCTTGAACTAAGCTGTAGAGCACAGTAATGCGTCTTTCACTGTACATCCGGATTCTATTGTCATAATACAATCCCAGATTCTTGGTAACAGCATTCAATATGAAGGGACAGGTCATAAAAGAGAATTTATTTTCTGTTTCTACTTTGAAGAAAGTGTAGTCTTTGTCCATTTCTAGAACATCATTCAGTGGTTCATTAATAAATTCTTCAAAAGGGATAAGTGGTTTTCTGCAATCTATAGTTTTAACACCAAGTTCAGTTTCCAGTGGGTCCACTCGAGGACCTTTTTTATTTCTTCTTTCCTCACCCAATAGCTCTTGAAGAGTTAATTCACTTGATTCTGGGATGGGTTCTTCATCTTCCTCTTCATTATGATCTGTATCCACATCCCCTCCTACTACATTTGCATAGTAAACCATTTTCAAGCACTTTGAAGCAGCAACAACAGCATCATCATCATTCACTAGGTTACGACTATTGAACTCATTGCTTATAACTTTGTAAGTAATAAGCTGCTGAAATGTTTCCATCATTCTCCGAATTTGGTCTGCTCTGTACTTAGACCACAATCTGACTAGTTTTGCTTGAGCTGCAAGGGGCAGTTTGCTCATTGCTTTGCAAAACAATGGTAAAGCCATTTCCAGATATTCTGGGCTATGAAGATTGCCATTCTCCATAACGATAATAAACAAATTCAGATAGTTAGGATCCCGAGAATACACATTATGGTAAGTCAAGTCACATTCCACATTGGGTGACAAGTACACAAGTGCATTTAAAAAGGCAGTTTCTATTTTTTCATTAGAAAGTAATCTATCATAGACCCGTCTGACTGCTTCAATATCTACAGACACTTCATCTGGGCCTAGCTTTTGGAGGTTGTTATCTCCTTGTGTGTTATCACCTATTCTTGATGACGAAGACGATGATGCACCTGAATCTTCTTCCATAGCAGCAGCTGAACAGGCAGCTTTTTCCTTTTCATCTTCATCTTTGTCTTCATCCTTTCCTTGAAGAGACTTGAGCTCCTCCTTGGTGTGCTGCTTGGCTTTCCGGAAACTCTGTACCAGTGCTTCAGCACTAGAAAACACTCTCCCAATCACCCGGATTAGTGGGGAATAATCCTCTTTCTCTCGACATAGTTCAAGAATTTCATATATCTTGTCTTCCGTTAGAAAAGTCACATCTATAAGATAAAATATTAATTTTATCAAGACATAAATTAAAAAGATAAAAGACTTCTGATTTTCTCAAGAAATCTGTTCATCAGATCATTAACATTGAAAAAAACCAGTGTCAGTGCCAGATAAATTCAAGACAGATACTTTATAATTTCATCAACATGAGGAAACATGATTTTGTTGACTGATTTAATAAAATATTTTACTTATGGATGCTGAACAGAGAACACACTCAAAGGTAAAACTCTTTTGAAGCCAATCAAGCACATTTGGTAGTATTGCACCATCTAAACAAGAGCAACTTAATCAATCAGTAAGATGTTTAAAAGACTATGAATAAGACTCTGACCATACAGTCTTCCTGTAAATCTGCACAGTTAATGAGCAAATCATTAAACTATACAAACTAATCTTTATCCCCCCCTCTTTCTTCAAACTTAGCACATGCGTATGGACTTCATACAATTTCTCCCTTAAAAACAGATCTGAAGATTTGATAATTTTTTTTGTATATTAACAGGAATATAAGATTTTCTAGTTCTGCTTTTAATGCTTTCTGCCTCTGTTTTTATATTAAACCAACACCTGAAAATTACCCCCAAACACCACAATACATGCTCAGAAGTTTATGCTGCCTTCTAAATTATACACACAGTTGGGCACGTGGGTTCCTTCTTTGTACATTAATACCTTGCTGAGATAAACTACTTGAGTATACTCATCAACATGCTCTTCAGATGAACAAGATGGTTTATACACATCATCTGCGTGGGCTCCAAATATCAGTTTCTTCCCTCTCCCCCCAGAAAACCTGCATATGAAATAAGTCTTTTGGTGGTCCATTTGTTATTTGAAATCTTCCTTTCTTTTTAGGAAAGAAAGAGAAAACAATATTTATAGCTTTCTATACTACTTCCCAAACATAACCCACAGATACTTTCACATGAAGTGATGATTCAGAGTAGGATTATTCTGAACCAATGTTCTAGCTTAAGCAGGCTCTTCTAAACTGACAGAGAATTTACAATTAAAACCGGATCTGTTAAATAGCATTTCTGGAGATCTAAAAACCTCACATCACAGCACTATAGTCACCAGCCATGCTAGAACAATCACCTCTGCAGAAAGAAGTGTATCATTTTAATAGTGAGTTTTATGTTGCAGTATTTTAAAATGTGATTGCCTACACTAACATCCATTACAGGTAGTCATTAAATTAAAAATACAACTAAATGATGCAAAGACAGACAATCTATTGAGTTTCTGAGAGCCTCAAGTCATTCTCAGGGCACATACAACACAGGAAAAATTAAGCTTATGTCACTCTTCTGAGATGGGAGTTCCAACCAATCTGAAGATGGTGAAAAAGCTTCAGAACTAAAATGTCCTGTCAAGAACAACAAAACTGAAAATATCACTAAAGGATTCAAGCTTAGTGCAACATCTCTTATTTTTATCTGTTGCAGTACATGCTTAAGAAGCAAATTCACCTAAAAGAAATTAAACTGCTGATGCAGATGCCGTTCCATGCCATAACTCATCAAAATGAGGACCAGAGCCTCAAATTCACCAACTCTGGATTACAGAGGTTATTTATAGCATAAAAATCATCAGCAAAGTAAACAATTCAACTATGTAACACATTTCAGATTTCCATATTTAAAACAGGTATTTCCAGGTTTTAGTATTTGCGGGTCTGCCCCATTTTTACTTTACAGCAGTTAGAATAGCTGGAGAAAAACAAATGTAAGTGAACCTTTCTTCTAACTCAAGTCAGTTTTAGCTGACTTGTGTCTAAGTACGTGAGCTTTTACCTGCCTTCTCTCATCCTTTCTATTACAACTAACTACCCGGCATCTCTTCTCAGACCTCCTTTTATCAGTAACAATCCATGACAAATCTGTACACGAAGTCAAGCTTTAAGAGTGATCCTTGACTGTAAAAAAAGACTGCATGTGATCTATTTATTTCCCTATATAGGAAACGTATTTCCTAGACAAAACACTCCCAAAGTAGCAAATTTATTAACTATATTTTCATTATACCTTGCAGAACCTTTGCTATGATTGTGTGCTCACTGCCTGTTCACTGACCTTCTCTGTCCCCAGTTTAATGTTTTGGTGATCGAACTTGAAAATAGCTTCCCAGGAAATTATAACATTGATTTTGAAATGGCTCTCTCTATAGGGCTGAGTTTGTAATCCATGCTTTTTACATATCTGCAATTTCCCCGTTTCCTTCCTCCTTCTGGACTGCCACCTAGGATATTATTGAGATGCTGACAATAGTACCAGATTCATTTTTCCCCCAAGGGTAACAGTCTTAGGGCTTTGCACTACAGAAAAATAAATTTATTCATTCTAAAGGGCATTTATTTCAATTTATTTAGAACTTTAAATCCTATGTCAAGCATCGAAGCAAGCCGCACATCCTTGTCCTTGGCTTTCTTAAACTGCAGTTTTCGCAGTAACTGTTGCTGCAGACAGATCTTAAAATATTTCAGAGTGCTAGACCTTTGACATCACGCAATATCAAAGGTAACTAAGAGTCTCAGATGGACTTTAAGGACTCATTAATGCTCTCTGTCCATATAGCTACACAAGACAGGTCAATACTTGTGATGCTGCAATATATGAAGTCAAAGACAGAAAGAGTCACTGCTTTCCAGACTGTAAGGAAATAGGTGGAGACGACTTAGGTATCTGTCTTGGGGAGAGAGGACAACAGGACTGCGGAGAAGGAAGAAAATCATACGTATGCACACCTCCATTAAAAATACACAAAACTAAGAGATGAATCATAAAACCAACCTCATACCGGGCCTTCTTGCCCTCCTAAAACCACGCTGGCTCCCCTCCCTACTGTCTCCCGCTTTGCTTACGTAGATCATAAATAATTATTGCATTAGATAAACAACAAACTGACACAGCTATTGACTGGAGCATCTTTGGTTCCTTTTAACACAGTGCTATGTTTTATTGCTGATTCTGTAGGCCTTACTTCTTTGCTGTAAACAGTTTCACCTTCTTTAGCTAAAACTAATGAAACTGAACCTCTGTGTTTATACCACTTACTGCAATGATACTTAAAAAGGCCTACTCAGAGGTTAATGGTTTTAATTTCATTTAGCTTATGACTTCTGTTTGCATGACAGGTTTCTGACAACTAAAATTATTCTTATAGTACATATTCACTATTCCACGCAGTTTGAAAAGCTAAATAGAAATCAGAAAAGACATGGAACAGTATTTCATTTTCATATGATGGCTTAGAGATCACTCTGGTTAAGCTTTTTTTAGCTTGGTACGTATATTGCCTATCATCCACAGTATTATTTTTGTTCATCTATTAAGTTTCTTAACACAGAACCTGGCATTGGTTAAAGTGTAACTTTTATAACTCATTAACTACAGGAGAACTATGAAACTAGCAAAACTAGAGCAGTCATACAACAGCACTTAAAAGAAAATCCTGTCCGTATTTGCAAATACAGTAATCACAGAAGGCAACACAGATTTTAACAGAGGTTAAAAGATACAGATTTGAATCAGTGTTCCGCATTATTCCAGTAATTTTTTCAAAATCCATAGTGAAATATTTTACTGCCAAATATTGTATTTTACTGAAGAAGTCAGCAGAATACCACCACAGTGAATTCTGTATGGTTATACTCATGCATATTAAATGCGTTTTATTTCAGTAAAATTCTAAAATAACATCTTACCTTTAAAATCATCTCTTGGGCCTTGCATTTCCTTCTTGTTCATTTTTCTGTCAGTGCAGGAATTGTTATGGGCACCTTTGGAATTGTTTTCTAGGTAAGCTGAGCTCGTTCCTTTCTTGGAGGGATGAGGATCACAGAGTTTTGCATTAATCTTATAAAGCTCGAGGGCCTTAATGGCTGCTGCATTGTTATCCATACGGAGAAAAGTTGGACAGGAAGCACAAAATTCATTCGTGCAGGCTTCATTTCCACAGCCCTCAGTTAACTGGTGGTAGTAGCGCTCTATTAGATGCTTTGCAGCTGCTCGCTTCCTGTAGCAAACATTCAAACAGTAAGTACAAGGATTAGTACAGCTTTCACATACAAAGCTCATTCAAAGGCATCAGCAAGGCAGAGATTAGTCAGGCACTGAAACACAAGATTTCTGTATCAGAGAGGACACATCAGGAGATTTTTTTAAATGTGGGATTCTCATCTTTACAGATGCAAACATATTAAACACATAATTTGATTTGTGGATGTTATGTACATGAAAGGCAATTCCTGTTTATGTACAGTTTCCAGCTTTACATTCTAGTGTTATAGTGGACACAATCTTGTTCAGTTCTGAACAATCTCAGTTGTCACTGAAAAAAAAAGAGCAATTTAGATGCAAAGCAAGGCTGCAAATGAAACAGAATTGGATCTCGTACAGGTGATGAGATCTGATGTATAGTACTGAGGTATGGTTGCCACTTACAGAGGGAAAAGGCATGAAATAAAAATGATGCGGGCATTTATTTAGTAATACTATCAACAGGAAATAAATCCTTCAAAAATTTAAACCATTTAAAAAAAAACAAACAGGATTCCAGATGATTAATTTATCTGGTATCTAGTCTATTAAACCCACAGGAAAACCATTCCTTGGTTAATTATACAGATGACAAAATCATGATTAATGATGAGCTCAAGGTTCAATCTCTCTCTCCTTAGCTTAATAAGGTATATGGCTCAGTACTATATATACATACACAAGAAAATTTAACTGGCCAATTAATGAAGTCAGACTTTTACAGAAACATGCAAATGGTAAAGAAATCACTGAAAAGCTGCAGGTAACTGGGACAGAAGCTGCATGTAGCACAAAGAGCACCATATTTCATCACATTTTGGAAAGAAATCCCCAAACCTTCCCTTCATTTAAGAAAACGAGTTATTAATGAAAAATGTAAACTACACAACATTTCAAACACTTTGGTCAGGTGTAACATGCAGGTGTTTCACCTAACTTTAGAGATATAGTGCTATAAAGATTAGGTCATGGGAAGCAAGATATTCATCAGAAACTGTGATACTGACTTAAAGTTGCCTTTTCAGATGCACACACAGACTTTGCACAGAACAAGTGCTTGAGAACTGAAGTTCTAGACCCACTGGTACCACTTCGCACTTGCTGCACCTAGCTGGTTAATTATCAGAGTTTCAATGCAGCTGCTTCAGAAGGAAAAATGTCCTCAAGTTCTGAAAAAAATTACTGAGGTGTACATTATTTGGCAATAACACTTTTGCTCCTTCCCTTCCGCCTGTAAAGATTCTAGAGAAGAAAATATTTCTTACAAAGCAAACATTTGCCTCAATGTCTACCTGACCTGCCGAATGTCCCAGTTCCAAGACAAGACTGAAGAAAAAGGTTTCCCTGGCACCTCGAGACGGAGGTGGAAGACCATTAAAAAAAAAAAAAAAAGCAGTACTAGCAATACCATCAAAATCACTACTGTATAAACAGGGAACAGCTGTATTCTGACCCATGGAAAGACTTCTAGCCTCTCCAATGTTTATTTGTGGACTTAAGAAAACTTGCCTCTCCCCATTTACATATAAACTTTTTTGATCATTCATACTTCAGCTTTTCGTATAGAGGCTTTTAAACATCTTGAAACTCAGACATTTTTAATATATCTTAGACTAGTATACAATTTCACAGACATCTGTTTCTGAATGCTAACATTTTATGCTTTGATCATTCTTGACTTTCAATTATTCCAGACCTTCAGATTTAGAGTGTGAAATATTGTCATTTGTAATCAGATAAATATATCATGTGAAAGTCTCTTTCTTAATACTGAACTGTTACACCTGAGCTACGGCCACCTGTCTTGCCAACTGCTCCTCATTTACTCCTCCTTGCATCTCTCCTATGCATTATCTTCATGCCCTCATGAAAGCTCTTTCCTACTCAAGTTGAATTTTACTGTTACCTTGACCTTTCCCCCGTCTCTCACTGACCACATTTTCCACAGTGCATACAAAACAGTGTTTACTTCATATACACACTATCACATTTAACTTTATTCATCTTCATCACACTTTCCTTCCATTTTATTTCTCTATCAGTCTACATGTACATCAAGTTTTTTTGCCGTAAGTTACATATTTTCTGAATAGTATACCTACAAATGTTATATGGATTATTTTTAAACAGCTGTTATAAGTGTTTAAAAAATGTTAGGAAAGTGTGTATATATTTATACATACCTAAAGCTGCTGGAGTTTTTATTCAGACGAAATGTATTGTAAGAAGCTGACCAATTCCCTAGGAAGAGCTAACATTTTCAAACTGGAGACATTATTATGCCTTAAACAGGCATGCACACATCTGTCATACATAACATCCAATCTGCATCAAGTTATTTCAATGTATAAACACTGGCATATTCACAACACATTTTATCATATTAAGCACTCCACTGTAATCAGGTTGTCTGCTAGGTGTCAGGAGACAAAAGTTAAGCTTAGACTTGTCTCTAACTTCTTCTAACTGCTGAGATACTCAAGTTTTGGGGTTTTTGTTTGGGTCTTTTTCGTATGTTTTTTCTACATTTTTAACTTCCAATTACTTCCCAGTCTGTGATAAGCCTACAATAATGCTGTTTGTACAAACATTTTCATTTTGACCCATGGCCACAGACTCACTGACTCAAATTCCGTGAAATTCTATCAGAGATGAAGGGTTTGAATGAAATGTGGATTTTATTTTTTATTTATTTATTTTAAAAAAATCAACTATGGATGCAAACAAAACAATGTTCAACAGTACTAGAACACATCGGTATTACAATTTCCCCCCACCTCTCCCTGGCGGCTATTCCTCAGACTTTTGACACGATCTCAGATGAATTATTTAAGTAAATAAGTGGAGCCTTAAAATGAGGACACATACCTTACAAGGTCAAACAGAATTTACTGAGCCTGCCACACAAGCTGCCCTTACTGAGGTCCATCCTTTACAGAGAATGCAGTTCTGAATAAGCCAATGCGTGATTTTACAGAAAGGTAAGATATTCCACACCACATTGCCTTTGGGGTACTTGAGGGATTACTGTCACCGTCCAATGCAAACAGCCCACATTACTATACTACTCAGAAAAAAAAATGTAGCGTCCCTTCTCTGTTCTCCAGAGATGAAAACTTAATCTCTTTCTACCCTGCTCATTTAGCATGTAGAAAACTTAAGTTCTTAACCTGAGGCATTGAAACTGGTTCATCAAGAGAGGTAACACAAAGCCCCTCTCTATTCTTAGCTCAGGGTGTACACAAGTCTGCAGTTCCCTTTAAATTACTTTACACGGATCTAGAGAAGAGTAACTGGTCCCTTATAAACTCAATGACTACTTTTTACTGTACTTCAGCACACAGACACCTTTTCTAGTGTAGCTAAGGCTACAGTGACTGACCTTCATATAAGCTTCCAAAGACTCACACTGTTGTTGCAGGCTCAAGTACGAAACTGCACTCGTGTGGTTGCAGTTGTAAACATTCCACAGATGCATCCTTAAGCCTTAAGGGTAACCTCCCACACAGTAGGCCTTATATAATCTCCTCAAGCAATACTTGCTACTTCAGTGAGGGGGAGAGGTACCTAAAATAGACTTCTTCCTTCTCCCAAGTCCAACAATTCCACAAGCACATTTTTCTGTTTTAAAAAAATTTAGTATTCACCGACTTACTTTTGTAGTACTTAAAGAGAAAAGAATGTCTTCAGAATTTTTAATTGTTCTTTTACTAATAAAAGCCAGATAATAAGCACTTTGCATTTGTAATTAAAATGCTGCTAAAATTGTGGAGTATCACTAGAAATGTGCACCATTGAGCCTCTACCTTTCTAGATACGTTTAGAAGTTCCTATGTTACAACACCTAATTTGAACTTCACAAATATCTTTAACAAAATACAGAGAAATGCTACATAAAGGAAACTTCTGTGACAGAGAAAAAACAGATGTTTAAATGTTTAAGTAATTTTAGACAAAAATGAAGCAAACAATTCTTTGGAGAAAAGAATTTCTATCCAAATTTCAAAACTTGCCTGAAATTTAAAAAGATATGAAAAATGGGACATTTCTGCTTTAAGCTTATCTACACTTTAGAAATACGTATGAAGTTTTCATACTTGTCTGGAAATAGCAGTATGAAATTACATAAACCTGAACAGTTTCTCCTTGGAACACAACAACTTTTATGTTATTTCTACTCAGAAGTCTCACACTGCTCCAAGATGGTAATTTTAGTAAGTGGAAATATACAACGGCCTGTTGTAACAAAACTATTAGGAATTCAGAAGTACCAAAGTATTTGTAGGCTGTTTTCTTTCTTAACATGAAATACTAACAAAAGTATTAATGTTCATGGAAACCAGAGGAAAATTTATGCTTGTCTTTTGGATAGGGGAAAAAAACCCAAACAACCCAGGGAACAACTTTTTAGTACTAATAGCAAGACAACTTTCAGAATATGCCTTAACAGACAGGAGCATAATGAGACCGGCAACAATTATAGTACACTCTGGAAATAAGATGACCAGCAGATCAAAACCTTTTAAAAGTGTGAGTAATGGACAGACATCTTTGTGAAGTTAAATACTACTTTGTGAAAGTTTCAGTTTCAGACTTTGCACATTGGTTTCCTGCTTCTGTTTAGTTAGAGTAAGAACAGCAGTGCTAGAGAAGACAAGCTTCCAGCAAAAGCAACTGCCTAGCACAGACCCTTTAGAAGTGGCCTGCATACCTAACTGTCAAAGGCTTCACCCAGAGCTGGAGCTGAGCCCTCAGTGTTGTCACACCTCTATCCTGCCTTGGCCACTGGCACCCCAGCAAAAGCACATCTGCAAATACTGGCTTCATCCGAGGGACCTCCCTCCCTGCCACCTACACTAAATCCACTGTGCCTCCAGGAACATCTTGTGCTGACAGTCAGGCACAGCACTTCCTCAGGAAGGGCGAACCTGAGAACAGAAGAGTTGTCCTGGCTTCACGGAGCAATGCAGAAAGACAGCTAGAGAGAGGGGTCAAGAACACGGTCAGCATGTATCTCTTAATCTTGTCTCACAGACAAATTACCTTGCTGCACTCCTATTAGAAACACATCCTTCATCACTGCCCTTTCCTCTTCAAGTTATTAGCTCCAAGACTCCAGAGAATGTCATTCCACAGAGCAGCTGGTTTCATATCCTGGTTCCTATCTGTCCTTCTTAAGAACGCATGGAGTGCGCTGTCACCTATGCAATCCCTCCAACATCCAATTAGCCAAAAAAAATGAGATATAAATAATGCATCAATTTTACCCTGGCTTTTCAACCCAAGCGATTTCAGGACAAATCCTCATCCTCCACCCTCACATTACAGGCCTGAATCTATCAAATAACTGACCATGGGGAAACAATTGTTAAGTAACTATTGTAAGCAATCAACATATGTAAATGGTAATGACTGTAGGCATACTTGACTGTTCTAAACACTATGCTCACGTTTACAGAATCAGTACCTTCTGAAAAGGTATGGAGAAACACAGCCTTCACAAAAACCCCCTTACAATTTATACACTGCGTTCTGATCAGCAGCCCAGCCAAAGCAAGGAGATTAATACTATCACTGCAGTATGATCTTAAAAGATACATAAAGCACCTAGGAGACATCACCTCCAATTGTCTACTTCTAGACCACTGGAGTGTTTAAGTAGAAGGCAAAATATAAGCAACAAACTATTCCAGACAAAAATACTGATATTGGAAGAAAACTGACCATTGCGACATGTAAGACTGATCCACAGAGAACAGACCTAAATGCTGATCAACCCTGTGCTCTCTTTGGACAACTTGAGGAAAAGAGGCCGAATACAGGAAAGGGACAATCACACAACTCTGCTTTCAAGTTATTAGAAACTCCACAACACCTTTTTAAAGTTAGGTTTCTGTGGTAGCATTCTTTCACTATACCTTCATTCTGCACGACACTGTCCAAGAAAGATGTCCATAATCGTGCAAAAATTAAGTGTAAATAACATCGATCATAGGACTTAAACTGGAAACTCGGGTGTTTAAGAACAGTTTGCCATTCCTGGATAAGACAGTTCCAGAGAAAAATGCCTCGTCTTTAAGCTTTCTTTTTGCTTAATTTTAACTGTTAAATTCACAGCATCTTCCAAGCTCCATGGGAACAAAGGCCTGATTCAGTCATATTTTTCTAGCGCAAAATCTGGAATTCCTTTTCTTTCAAAAAATTATAAATTTCAGTCAACTTATCTTACTGCACTTTTGCTCTTGGAAACAAAGGTAACCAGACCCTTAATTTAACTGAAGCAATTGCTAAATTTAAGAAGGTAATAATTCTTGAGTAGAGTCAATGCAGTGTTATTAACTGATGAAGTTTCCTCAAGGGACTGACTGCCTGGCTAAACGATGCCTAGTGAGAGGCTCTGAAAAGACATTTTTTAATTCATCCTAGACAGATAACAATATTACAAGCAGCAAGGGTGCAGGTACACATAAATATATTATGTAGATCTTTTCCTTCCCAAAACGGCAATAAAATAAGCAGCAAGTGCCACAAAAATACCTATATGTAGCAAGGCTTGATACAGAGGCCCTGATGAGCATATCCCCGCAGTTACGTTATGCGAATCCACCTGTGTTTTCAGCTATGAGGAAAGAAATTTAAGGCATTCTGTGTCTAGAAAGCACTAGGATATCATCTTAAAGTATGCATCATGAAACACTAATATTTATACAGTTACTGTATATATTTCCAATGGTTGTGACTTTTTTTTTCTGGCATCTTTTGAGGCTGCTGAATTTTTATTTTGCCTCTCTTACAAGGGAAAAAAGCCAGCAATTAAATCTACTCCAATGCGAGATGACTACATATCAAACGTAACTGTAACAACACTAAATGGGGGTGTTCAATGAACTCAAGAGAGAGGGAAGTTTCAGAATTACAAAGCATCTCATCCTCAAAACCAGAAAGAGATGAACGCACAGGAACCCATTGTATCAGAATATGCAAACCTTGGCCTTGATAAACGGCAATGTACAATACAATGAGTGGAGACAGATGAACTGATAAGTTATTGTTAAAGTAAACAATTAAAAACTATGTAATTTAGGGCTAAAGAGGTTTTAAGAAAGTTATACTACTAGGAAGCCGAAAATTAATGCAGATCTGTGACAGGACCAGACAGGAGAAAACATTGATCCTTAAAATTCAAGGACTTGAAATGAATGGTAAGGAAAAAAAGACTCCTAACTCTGAGCACTAAGATGTTCATCACACATACAGCCAGAATTAAAAAACTTGGTAATTTAAAAAGAATTTCAAGACTTATCCATGGAAGAATTTGCTGCCTGAAAGTCTGAAGGAGTCAATATTTCTTTAATTTATTTTAATTCATACATGTGAAACATATGGGATTATGCTCTTGGTATAAAGCTTTGCAATGCAAAGAAACAAATAAAGCAATTATATCAGCCAACCAGAGCAAAAAACCAAACAAACTTGAACATTCACTGTGCAAATAGTGAAACACTTGTGTAAGCCCTTGCATCTACTAATGAATTACAGGCATGCGAATAACATAGTAACTGTTTTAGCTACACAGCAGGCTTTCAGGTCACATTGTATTACCCAGCCTGCCATTCCACCTTATGTGGCAAGAGCAACTACGCAGCTGGATTGCAGAAATTCTCTGTAATAGGTAATGTATACATCACATTGTGACACAGTTTTAAAAAATTTAGTTTTGCAAGTATACTGTGCATTAATACTGTATAAGTACTACTCAAGTATTTGAACCCCTACAGCCTGACTTACATCTATATTAGATACCTGAAAACCTACACAATCAAAGCTGATCATCATTTTGCACAAAAAACCCACTCAGCTTTCACACAGAAAAGCTTGCTACTGTACATTACTTTTTCAGGTTCAGTTTTAAGAAGGATAAAACACACAGAAAAATCTTTCAAACGGCTAGAAGGAAAAATAGTTGTACTGCCTTTTCTTTTTGATTTATCATAGGCCCTTACACAGTCTTTGCTTCCCAATCAGTCAAGATCCTCCTTTCTAAAATCTTCTCCTTAAATGTGCAGAAAGCAGCAGTCCAACTGACAATATCCAAAGAAGACTACAGCCAGTATACAGTCTGATTTCCTGTTTGAATAGGTCAGGGAAACAAAAGAACACAACTCAACTTGCTGCAGAAACAATAAAACACAACACAGCAGGGGCTGCTACTGGAGCAGGAGAAGAGCGTATGGCAGAGGTTTTGTGCTGCAACCTGTCTAACAAATGCTCACATAGCAATAGCCAGTCATCTCTCAGGTCTGGATCCCAGCAACCTGCCTTCTGAAGAAAGCAACTAGACAGCATTTCTGTAACAGATCGCATGAGAGAGGGAAAATCAAATTTATCATACCAAGAGAAATGCTCCTCCTACTACAAGAAAAGACTGAACTACAATGAATTGCTAAAAACACACAGGAAAAGTGCTCCTTGTTTCCTTCTCGTGA
The DNA here is from genome assembly GCF_032191515.1 of Phaenicophaeus curvirostris. Lineage (NCBI taxonomy): Eukaryota > Metazoa > Chordata > Aves > Cuculiformes > Cuculidae > Phaenicophaeus > Phaenicophaeus curvirostris. Next base: position 140,461,687 of record NC_091392.1, on the reverse strand, counting down.
CTTTTAAGGTTAGGTGTGCAGTCCAATGTGGAGGGGCTTACCTCACCTTTACCCCTTCCCAAGTTGAGCAGCTACAGCAGAAGTCCTTGAGCAATTCACACTATGTCCCTAGCTTGCAAAACATCCTGAAACTGGCATCCAGCCCACAGTGTGTAAAATGCTAGACCACTTTGGGGGGAGGGTGTGGAGGAAATACTTTGTCAGAGAAGTTTGTGGCAGAACAGGAATGAACCCAGGTCTTTTGAAGCCTCGAACAGTACATTAACCACTGGACTATGCTCCCTCTATTATTTTGGAAAATAAGCCAGAAAAACAGTTTGTGGTTTCCCTACCAGAGTTCTAAAACAGGGCAGAATGAATAAGTAAGAAACAATAATAATAAAAAAACCAACCCTTGTTTGTTTGCTAACTCAACGATAAATAAAGTCTCAAATAACTTTTTTTTTTTAAAAATGGTCCTCTCATTCCTAAAACCCTTTTGAATTTAAAATCAAAACAAACATTTTGGCCTATCACAATCTTGCTTCTAGGCTACTGAAGACAGACCAGAACAAGGTTCATAACTGTGAGCAAAATGCTGTATGAGTACTGTTTAGTGAAAGAATGATAGATTCCTGTTTCTAGAAGTAAACAGTATGTAAGTTTGACAAAATAAAGTCAGACTTTTTTTTTTTCTTAGTTCCACAATCCATCTGCCACAATGTGTATTAGCAGGTATTGTGCCTTAGCGCCTAAGTGTTTTCAAACCCATGCAAGATGTTAGTGAACAGCAGGTTGAAATCACACCCCTACTGTCAAATCTGAAATAGGCTTGAAGTTTTCTGACACTGTATTATGCTACCATCTACTGGTTCACATTAAATTAAACCTCTGAACTTCCCCTTCAACCCATTCACCTCTGGGGTGGGGGGAGACGGGAAAGAAAAAAAAAAAGAACAGTTTCTATAGAGGCTTAAAATTATTTTTCCATAGCAAACTACTAACTTGAAATTTTCTAAGGTGATCCCACAGTTCTACTTAGCTTATGTTTTTTGGTTTTTTTAAGCAGGTGCAAGAGTAACTGTGACAAATGTTCAAAACATTTTTAAAAAAGATGTATCAAACACATCCACTCAATTACTTACATTCGGCTAGCTTCAATGTTTTCAGAGTGAGGTTCTCCTGGTGATCTGCAAATACAGATACAAAACCTTGAGCATTGTTTATAATTTAAAGTCATTACAGTATGAAGAGTTCGGAAAGGTGAAAATGATGATGATGACATCAAAAGCACCAACTTACGTGCACTTGCACGTTTAATTTGTTTGACGAAACTTCAGAAGACAGTTTATAATACAAAACTTGACCATATAATTAAGCCAAATTTCTCTAAGAAGGACAGCATTTTTTCCCCACAGCATACGCAAAAGCAGCCATCAGAGCAGAGTTCTGCTGGCAGTGCTTCTGTATTCAGGTTGCATAGTACACCAGTTCTGGGCTAATTCTTCATAACCACTTCTGTAACCAAAACGTATACTCAAAGTTTATCAACTGTTACAAACAGATTCCCTGCATAGTTGGACTCTAAGAAACAGCAGCTCAGAAGCAGGTCTCAACAGAATCTCAAACCAAATTTCATGTCGCTCTACTTGAATTTATGGATAAAAATCTCACCTAGCAGAAGCATTAAAGGCAGCTATCTGCTTCTTCCTTCCAGCTAACAGGTCAGCCAGTCATATTCAGAATTAGGTATTGTTGACTGATATTTCTGAACATACAAGCAGCACCTGTATCAGATTACCAACCCCCTCAACTTACAGACTCACTTAAGGAGTGTAGTTCCATATTAACTTAAGTAGGCTGAATTACAGCTGGTTGCCTCCTCCATCTTCTTCCTTACGCCACCACTGATTCAAGAAGTAAACATTTTTTTTTTTTAAAGACTATTTTTTTTTCCTTCCCTTCATGAGTTCCCCCTACCCAGTGAGTTTGTAACCAGGCGAGAATTTGTAGCTGGATGAGCAAGGAGACAAGGCAGCATAAACACAGCAGTTCTGACTTCAATCACCTTAAGCTGCCTTGAAATCATACCATAAAGAACCTTATCCAACCTTCACGTAGGTACAGATTTTGGTACAGCTGACCAGAACTACCACGCTAGATGTATTATGTGAGGAATGGAAATAGAGCACAGCCACTATAGTGAAATTCTGTAGCTTACGTGAATAAAAATGTCTTTCATGAAAGAGCTATCTCAGAAGTGAGCTAAAAATCTGCAAACAGGATTCACTTTGTAGGTTTCAGAGTTTGATAAGGCACTTCAGTTTCCACAGCTAAGCAGGCTTTGCCATGGTTTTACTGGGAAAACCTTTGTTTATAGGAACAGAAATTCTCAATGTCTCTACTTGCTATATGACTATCTATACTATTCTAAATGCTGTTGGAAGCCTCCAACTACAGCCTTCAACATTTCCTTACTTCCTATGCTTCATTAACTCTATGGTCCCTCCTATTAAAGCCTTGACTGTTCTCCTAATTCTCTACTAAAATCTTTGTTGCTTTACTGACATACCAGATCTTGGCAACTTTCAGGATATTACCAAACTGTACTACACGAACAGACCCACTGCCTAGAAAGCATTTCTGGCAGACAACTTAAAATTCCTAGGCTAGCTGGATACTGTGCAGCGACAGATGACGCAGAATACAGGAAGTTATTTGTTTATATTCCACTAAGTTATAAAATTCAGCTGACACCAGGGACAGAATTATGAACTTACTATCCAACTAACTTTACATTCATGCTTAAATTGCAACTACCTGCTTAACTGGAAAACAAGATTAAAACAGCTCTATCTCAAAATTTGATCTCTATTTATTCTTTCCAAACTATGTTTCCCCTACTCATGAAAGTTCAGGACTGATGAGATAGTTGCTGACAAAATAGCATTCAAGAGTAAAACGGATCAAAATGTCATCTTCCTTAACTCCAGTGACCAAAACAAGTCACTGAACACTTAGCAGAGAGAAAAGCATTTCCTTTTTTCCCTAGTCATTCACCTAAATGAATAGTAAGTGCTAGAAGCCATATAACCTGAGCAGCAGTAGAAAGAAAAGTGTTTATCTCGATAATGGCTAGCTCCTCTATTCCCATCCAGGACTTTAGAAACTGATAGCAAAGAGCCTGGAAGTTTGAGGCGGTTACTATCTTTGTTCTAGTCATAGGAAATACAACGCAATGAAGCTCTAGGTAAGACAAGTGCTTTAGAAGTTATGTGACATAGTGATGTTATAACAAAAAACATCAATCACTTTGAGACTTTAAAATACACATCGTATGAAAAATTACAAAAAAAACCCTGCAGATTGGCATCTAAACTTTGCACGTGAAAAAGGTAGCCTGATGATTTACAGTGAAGACATGTAAGCACAGCTATCAGGATATCAAAAATCTTTTCTTATCCTTATAATTTGTAACAGAGTTTTACCTGGGCTTTGAATAGACAGTGCAGTTCAGTACATGCTATTCTACAAAAAAGGTTTTTCTAGAAGACAAGCAATGTAAGAGAAGACAAAATTTCAGGGAAGTCCAGAAAAAATAAGCCTAGCCAAGTCAAGAAAGGTTCAGTCCTCTAAGGCAAGTCGTTCTACAGAAAACAGGGATCAAATTCCTTCAGCTTATTGTTTTCTGTAACATGAACAGACCTACCATAACGATGATTTGCAGAACTATTAATGCACTAATTAAACAGATATTAAAACGTTTCAAATGACAACATAAGCATCACATAAAATGAGCTTTCACTACTCATTAAAATAAAACGGAAGATCAATCTAATTACAAGAATTGTAGTTGTTTGATGAGAAGCTATTTATTTTGCAATACCAGATTGTTTACAAACAAGATACCTTGTTTTTCCTCTGAGCAGGCAACAGTACTGAAAACCAACTATATAGTATGGCAAGACGTCCTTTCATCATGCTTAAAATCTGAAACAAGAGTTCTGTTCAGAGGAAATCTCAGAGCAAATGCTCTTACAAATTTCAGCTTTGAATTAGATTGTGGATACTGATCACAAGACACAAACTAATCTGAATGCTGCAGTATGAGCTAGCAAATTCTAATGGTGGCTCTCTTCCAGTAACACAGGGAGCAACTTCTCCATTCTGCAAGCCACTCCTTTTACCTCTGCTGTACCTCCACAGGAGAGAAAAGTAAAGGTATGCAAACCTACAGATTCTAACATCATCAAGCCTCCTAGACAAATACTTTAGAAGAACTGAACAAGCTGCTTAAATAAATATGCTAAACAATTTCAGCATGACAGTAAAAACTACCAGAGACTTTTAAGTGATTGTATTGCTCTTAAGAGGGAAACCACAGAGTCCTACAGTGCTCATATTTTAAGTAGTGGTCAGGAACAAGCTAAGAGAGCTTTGGAATCACTCTAAGCAGAAGGGTAAGTCGACTTTGCCAGACCTTATCTTAAACAAACAATATACCTTAATACTCTTTATAAAAGTAACTCCAAGTCATACAAATTAAAATACTTCAGAAATAAACTTTATACCAAAAATGACCCTGAGAAACAACACCATAAGCTTTATGCTTACCTTTTACAAGCTGTGGCCATTCGGTGACATCAGGGTGATCACAGTTTTGAGTCACTGATTAAAAATGAGTTGTCACACCAGTCCTGTATCACGCTGGGACAAGCATAAGCTTAACAACTCTAAATAAGTAAAAATAATTTAGTTAAAAGTCCTTAGAAATTATTTCCAGCCAGTCCACTAAATAAAAACTATAAACCAAAAGAAAAATATTGATGCTAAGCATTGCCTTATCTGCGAGATTAAGACCTACTTCACAAAAATTAGTTCACTTTTGAATGGCATTCTAAGATTCCCAGAGTAATTGACCACAGTACACTTAACTGGCGAACTTGAAAATATTTTTAGCCTTTATAGAAAAAAAACCAAAACAAAACAAAAACCAAACCCCCATTTCTTGGATCAGTGGAAAGCACTGATCAAGACAACAAGAAATCAAAATTTGGAAGCACGTGTGTAAGTATGAACTGAAATTTCTAACTACAATAAGATTCCATTAGTTGTTTCTCTGCTAAGATTCAATTTAATGCTGGTTCCTAAGGAGGTTCTGTATTTCCAGGGGGAGTAATGTGTAACTTGCACTTTGCTGTGTGCCACTCCCCTAAATGAAGTAAGCTAAAGCCATGTAAAAGCTTCAGAGAAGCTACCTTTGCTATCTGTGGCCAACGTTTTAGGTTCTTTGCTCCATTTATACCACATATATTCTCTCCTCTCCCTTAAATTTTCAAAAGTGTCTTTTACCTGTCAATTGTTTCCCGTGATCTGGCTCCACTGGTATAAATTGAAGGGTTGGTCCTTTATTTGTCATGCAGTTGGCAGCCAATGATCACTCAGCAATACTCCTGCCCAGAGCGCCCTGGGACCACCCCAGCTGATTACTTCCATGGCTGAAAAGGAACCAGTTAGTCTCTTACCTACTGCTATTATCTACTCTAAACTAAAGTTAACTGACGAAATATTTCCAAACACAGCCCTCAACACTCAATTTGCCCCATTTTCTCCCACCCAAGCTCCTAGGTGCACTGGACAACTGTAAAGAAAAAGGCCTCTGATGGAGAGTCAGATCACAAACAGCATTATTCACTTTTTGTTAATATAAAGTCTTGATTAAAACTGAAATGCTATTACTGCGTTTAGTAAATAAAAAGTTATCTTACTTTGCCTAAACAGCCAGTAGCTATGAAGACAGGCCTCTGTCTCAGGTTCAGAGAATGAACCTGAGAAACTCATTCCTGTAACTCTAAGCCAGGCGAAACCCCACATTTGTAGGTTGCCATGCAGCAGAAGCCTCACACAGACGCAAGGCGCACAAAGGCTAGTGAGCTATTGAGGGCACACCCTCAAAGAGCTGCAATATTCAAAAGTCATCACCATCAGGTGCAAATACTAAGAGAGCAAGCACAACAGACAGCTTTAAATGTTCCAGTAAAGAAAGCTTTTGTGCTTCAGCCCAAACTATTACAAGGGTCTTTCAGTAAGGTCTTAGGTTTGATGAGCAATAAAGCATTTTCAACACTAATTTGTATCTGTTGACTTGTCAAAGTTACAAAATCATTGATTGGTAAGCAAGGCCCATCATTTTCTGAAGTTTGACAGAAAAGCTGCTGATTTTTGCGTTTCTACTACAATTTGCCATTCTGCTACACACTCTGCAATGGAACAAAATTTGTATTAGCTTCAGAATGATGCTTATTAGCTTTATCGGGTATGCTCCTTGAGGTACGAAAAGTGCCACTTAATTATTCAGCATCAGTAATACCTGAATCTTCTCATCTAAGCACAGTTGACACAAGTGAAAAAAAAAGGCAGATACCAAAAAACTCCAAACCAAAAGAAGTTCTCTAGTATCTGTTTTAAGGGTGTAAACTGTCAAAATTCAACAGCATCAATGCCAGGAATACAGTACAAGGAATAAAAGCCACAAACGGTAAAAATTTTCAAATTCATGTTTGCTTACCATCAGCTGTAAAGAAAAGCAAACGGCAAGAATCAAGATGCTGATGCAAAACTAAGAAGCCTTAAAAATTTGTTTATGACACTGATTAAAATCCTGACAACATCCACTTTTGGGCAAGCCTTAGCTTTGAAGAAACAGACGCCTATTCTAAGGCAATGCTTTCTTCTAAAGTTAAATATAAAATCTTGATGCATTTTGAACAGATATGAAATGGCTCTGCAAATATGCATTTAGAAATTAAAACCCTTTCTAGCTCTCTGACCACAAAACTTTTAGTATGCTGGTCAAAGGGAACAGTGGTGTAAATCTCTAACGTTTCGTTGGTAGGAAAATTAGCATTCTGACTGCCCAAAGTACTAGTTCATATTCTGGAGCATGCAGAATCAATCATTTCCCTACCTAGACTTGTGTCCTGTAAGACCTAAACCATGGACAAACGATAATTACAGTAGTTTCCATTCAAATGGAGGCATGTTAGAACAACAGGCTTACAGCAACCTTAATAAAACAAGGTTTTCTGAGGCTGTCTCATATGGGAAGAGAAAAGTCATGAAAATCATTGTCAACAGTGACAGAACACACGAGGAGTTGGTGCTGGATTAAAAAAACATCAGATTTTGGAATGTTAAAGAATATGCACTGAGGTGACAGCTTCACAATCGTGGCCAAGATAAGTTTGTGCCCAGACCTGACATGGATCCAACTCTGCTAGTCAGATACACCACCGAACATAGTATCTACAGCAGCTCTGTGAAGAGAGGCAAACTGGCATGAATCTTATCAAATTGAAGTTAACTCATCTAAGTTTTATAGTGAAATTTGTAGCTAGAAATTTAATTTCTTACAAACCAGAGCTTTGAAATGGGCAGCTGCAGCATTTCTCGTCTATTACTATGTACCTTAAAACTAGACTTATTGCATTTGGGTCTAAAAATCCCACGCTACTTTCCTACAATTCAGATGCAAGAAATCTTAATGAATTATTTTCCCTTCTACCTACTTCTGGACCTAGTCCTACCCTTTCCACCTGTCTTGTGGGACAGAATATGACATTCCCTAGCACAGATGAAAGAATTTCTTTCTAAAACCTTACTCATTTGTGCATGAGCAGAGTACTGTTGGCTGGCAAAGAGACCATGATGTAGAAATGTGGGGTGGATGGTGAAGGAGACTGCCATCAAAGAACCCTTATTCTGAATCTAGTTTGAACAAAGGACGTTTTGACTGCTGAACCCAAACAATGCAGAAAAAACCCCAATGGTAAGATAGTCAAAGAACACTACTTGATTGGGAAAGGAAAACCACATTGAGAAACAGACTAACATGTTGGAAAAGGGTATTACGAAGAGTAGGAAACTGACCTAAACCAAATGCTTTTTTGTCACAGCAATTCCTTTACAAAAAAACCCCTCTGGATGTAACTTACCTTCCAGAAGGTAGGAACAGTAGCCCCAGAGTACATATTTATTCTTATTACTCAAATAGGTTTCTCTGGTCTTCACTGTCATGATTAGCATGGCTTAAAGTTTAGGCTTTCACAGGCACACAGAGCAGCTCAAAGTACAACACAAAATTTGTGTCTGTGGAGTATGTCCGAGAAACCTGAAATGGCTCTTTAGAACCATTTCCAGCACAGACACATTTGTATCTGCCTAGTGACTACTTACAAGAGGCAGATTCAGCCAGGACTGCAACAACTCCTGCTATAATTAGCAAAACAATACACAAGATCCATGCATTCAAACAACATATCTGAAGAACTCTGTGTGGCATGGAGCAACCCTCATCAAGAAGGAACAGGATAAATAATGTTTATGCAGTAGTTTGAGACAACACTCAAATCTCAAAGGTGCCAAAAGCATAGATCTTCTGATCAACTCCCATCAACTCAAAAAGAGAGAGGAAGTAAACAGTAAATGAATGAAAGAGCAAGAAATCAGAAATAAAATTCAGATGCATCAAGAGAGGCTAAAAGCAACATTGTCCCACATCTTGATGAGCTTGCATACTTCATTTAACCTCGAAAGTCTGGAATCACAAACATGAGCTAAGAAGAGGCTCACAGCTTTAACATACAGAATCTAAAGCCACGCTATAGAGAACAAGTACCTATTTGTCAGCAATCAAAAGAAGGCCAAAGAACTTTCAGCTACAAATCACTTAACTGAATGTTGTCATGCACATGGATTTCCTATACCCACTAATTTCCTTGTGTTACTTGCTGTTCACTTCCTGTGACAGCAAAACATTCTGCCAAATGACACCCAGTATCTGAGGTTTAGGAAAATATCTGAGAGAGGGAACACTTCCCTTTTTTAAACTATGACTTCTTAACGTTATTTAAGGATAGTTGCCCTGGGAAGTGGCATTTGTAAGAATTTAAGTTTCCTTTACAGGAGAATTTTAAGTATACAACCAAATAATCTTCAATACATTTTTTTTAAGATTATCTTTTTGATAGATGATCTAATGAAAAAGTGGCTGATTGACCTGTACAAAGTACCACCATAATCTTCTTCACCTTCCAGTGCCAGAATTTGAGTTGTCAAGAACTACCCCAGCTAGCTTACCAGTTAAAAAAGGAACTGACAACCAACGGGAAAACTGACAACCAACGGGAAAACTGACAACCAACGGGAAAACTGACAACCAACGGGAAAACTGACAACCAACGGGAAAACTGACAACCAACGGGAAAACTGGCCTTTTATAACTTCAGATTGATTCAAGTATTCTGGAGGAAACTGTAAAACAGTCACCAACTCCCTAAATTCAATCTTAACTTTCACTTGCATAGAAGAAAATAAAAGCTAATAATGTAACAGGCACATTTGAGACAATTTCTTGCCAAGGTTGGAAACATCAACTGCATTTGCTGACTGCATGTGGACTCCAACATAGAAAATATGAAAACACTCAAGGTTCCAGAAGTTTTCTTCATGCAACTAATAGCAGTTTGAATTATCAATGATCCTAAAGTAAACCAAAACTGCCACTGATAAAAATTGATTAAATAAATCCTAAAAGATTTGCAAAAAACCAGTACTAAGGCATCTATATATCCCCTCCTCCACTGCTGAGCAATCAAACCACTCAGCTAATACAAAATCGCATAGAAGATCAAAATTGTGTCCTCTCCTGGACAATACCAACCTAAAGTGACTAAGACAGTCACAAATGATGAGCAAATGCAGACATGCTCCCAGCACTACAGTCAGAATGACAGATATGACTCAAAGGGTTCCCTAGAAAGTGTCTGTTTATCTGCACAAAGTACTTCAGACATGTACAAAACTTCAGATCAGTTCTGCAGTTATTCAATATTCTTCAAAAGTACTCCAGAAGTACCAAAAGAGAGACACAAAGAGAGCATGAAGATGGGTGGAAGTGTCTTGTGATTATTTACTGGGAAGAGTTCAAAGATAATCAATATAATCAATATGGATACTGCAAGAAACACAGAAAGAATGCATAAAAAGGATTGCCCTTTTTATTGCCATAAAAAGCAAGCATAAAACACCCCACTATTGGAAACTGAAGGTAGACAAATACAGATCTCACAATTAAATCTTTTTAAATTTAATTTTTTAATTTTTAATTTAATTTTTTTTTAAATTTAAATTAAATTTAATTAAATTATTTTGACGTGGAGAGCTGAATTTCATAGAATCGTAGAATGGTTTGGGTTAGAAGGGACCCTAAAGCTCATCCAGTTCCAACCCCTCTGGAAGGCACAGGGACACATCCCACTAGATCAGCCTGCCCATAGCCCCATCCAACCCGGGCTTGAACACCTCCAGGGAGTGGGCATCCACAACTTCCCTTGGAAACTTGTTCCCGTAGCAAACCACTCTTGTAATATACAACTTCTTCCTAATATCTAATCTAAAGCTACCATCTTTCAATTTAAAGTCATTCCCCCTCATCCCATCACTACATGCCCCTGTAAAAAGATCCTTCCCAGCTTTTACTGTACACCAATTGTTAGTCCCTCTATTCCCTAGCCCCACATTAGCTCCCTTCAGACACCGGAAAGTCGCTACAAGGTCTCCTCAGAGTCTCCTCCAGGCTAAATAACCCCAACTCTCTCAGCCTGTCCTCGTATAAGAGGTGCTCCAGCCTTCTGATCACCTTTGTGGACCTCCTCTGGACCTGTTTCAACAGTTCCATATCCTTCTTATATTGAGGATTCCAGAACTGGACACAGTACTCCAGGTGGGGTCTCACAAGAGCAGAGTAGAGGGGCAGAATCACCTCCCTCAATCTGCAGGCCAAGCTTCCTTTGATGTGGCCTGAGATATGGCTGGCCTTCCGGCCTGTGAGTGAGCGTTGCTGGCTCATGACAAGCTTCTCATCAATCAGCACCCCAAACGGTGCAGTTAATCTTCCTGTCTACATTATCAACGAGAATATTAAACAGCACTGGTTCCAGTACGAGAGCACTATTACTATCTTCTAATTCAAGCTGGTGCCATTCTAGAACTTATAGAAGTCCACAAGTTAAACAAAGGTAGAATTTCATGTACCTCAAAATACAGAGATCAACACAGGTTTATGTAAAAGCCTCCAATAGCTGTATACTCCGCTTTGATGTCAATACTCCACAAATCACAAAGTAACAAAAAGTCTAGTATTTGCTCCCAGTCTCTCCCCTGTCCCAAAGCTAAAGGTCTGTACATTACTCTCATTTTCTACAACTGCCCCTGCAACTCTCAATACTAGATTTTTCCCTTCAACATCTGTTTTTGGTTCGATATCCCAGTAAGATCACAGACCTACTTTATTAACCTTTGTAAGAAGATGGAAAGACCTGAAATTACCTTTCATCTCTGCATTTTTCACTTAGACCACAGCTGATTTTTCTTTCACTACACACTCATTTTTTTCAGCAGATCCATTTGCTTCTATCTTGGTTATGCCTGCTACTTGAGGCTCCCTCCAAAACGATATAAAGTTATGAATGGAAAGCCCTTCCTACATCAGCAGGTGAAATCCAATCATCTATTTAAATTTCTTTTAGTAGCTCTCCTTTTACTGGCTAGGTATCAAGTTAAGTTGTTTTCCAAACAGGCAAGTTTTACAGCTTCACCTCAGCTTTAATACTTAAACTTTTATTCCACCCATCCTTTTGCTTGTACTTTGTTATTTTTGACTTCTTTTGCCACCCATCTTTTACACAGCCTTCCACGTAAAGTACATTTCTGTTCACTAAGTTCTTCAGTGAGACTAGCATGTTTGTTTATAAACAGCTTATTCCAAGACCAAGCAATCATGCAATTCTGTAGCATAATATTCAGCTTTTCTGATGTCCCATTAGTTCATTACTCAATTTGTGGGGGATTGGAGCGGAATTCTTCATCAATTTATGAGGCACATACCACTACATAAACTCTATGCATACATAAAGTGGCAAGCAGTTAAACATTCAGAAAAAAGGCAGTCAGCAGAAACAATGGCATAAGGAAATAACAGCTTAAGTTTAAAGAGCCATCATACACACAACTGGTACTGAAATCGGAGAGCAAGAAGCAGGTGGGTGGTCCCAGTGGTGCTGTGGGTGCAAAAATGGATACACACTACCTGCCAGATGCCTGTTAGAGTAAAGGACCAATCTATAAAATTATCTCAGGAACATCTGGATCGTGGTCACGTAACATTACAGCTTTTTAACAAATTTACAGTTTTTAATTAGCACACATAATATTTAATGTTTCAGCTCAGAATCAATCATATTAGCCCCTGTCTATAACTTATTACAAAACAGAACTTAAGAAAAAAAAAAAGACACTCAATTCTGCAAGGTTGAGATTTCACAACTATGAATACGTTCTTATGTTAAGTATCTTCAAAAGAAAAGTCTAGACAAACTCACAGCATATAAAACTCATCAGCAGTTACTGAGTTTTTCTCCACATTTAAGTAGCTAAAAAAAAAGTACACACATAGCTTAGAAGCAGTTGTTGAAGTAGCTAACTACAACTTTATATGTGAATGAACAGACCTACTTAACATAGTAGAAAAATGAACGTGAACAATAATTGTTTTTCTCAATGTAGGAATGAAAAAGTTTCAAAAATTTTCTGTGTACCAAGTTGCAGAACTACAGAACTTGAGACACTACAAAGTGGTGTGGTTATTCCATATTACTAGGTACCTCCACAGGACCACACCAGAATGAAGTTATAAAATGGCAATGAAAATAACTACAAGTTATGGCTCCAACCTTAGTGTAATACATGTACATATTTTTAAGCTGGCTGGACGTTTAAGAGCCTAGACAAAAAGAGATACCACCTGCCCTGGGCTCATGTTAACACTGCTAACGAAGGTTACATTTCCGTATTTCCTGACATTTATATTTACAAATTTGACTTACACTGATGTTTGCTTAAGTTTTCTCGTAGTTCTCAACTTATTTTTTCAAGTCCTACCTAAAAACTGTACAAACCTCACTATAAATACGCTCAGCAGCAAGTTAAAAAAAAAAAAAGGAAAAAAGAACTGTTTTCACAAACAGTACTGATTCTTATTGAACCCATGGAAAAAATATATGGATGGTGGCTGTCTGATGCTGAGCTCGAAAAACAAATTAAAATGGAATTAATCAATGTTGTGTCATCAATATCTATTTTCTCCAAGAAAAAAAATCAAATAACTCAGTTTTCTATAGAAGTATGAATAACAGACATCACAGTAAAAAACATATGGGAAAAATGAATTTGTGCTTCCTTCTGAATTTATTTCTAACTTTTTTTTTTAAAAAATCAGGAAACAAAAGTATAATTATTTGTTACTATAATTATTAGCATTCACACAATATAAATGAAACCATAAACATACCATATCTTTCCAGAGTTGCAGAAACGTGTTGTTTCAATTTCTAAAATGGACTTCGACAGTTCTTGTACCTATAATGCAAAACATCGTATTTCAGTTTTTGCACTACACTCCATACCAATCTGAAGCTCCATACAACTTCAAAATAATACATTCAAGAAGGCCATTCAATTAAACACAAGTTTGCAACTAGATGAAACGTACACTTAGAAACACAACAAAACGATAGTACATCTCAAGTTGGAAGGGACCCATGAGGATCAGAGTCCAATTCTCTGATCCTTGCAGGACTACCTAAAACTAAATCCTACAACATTACAACTAAATCATACTTTCCATAAAAACAGCAACAGAAAACACTAAGTATGTTAGGGAAACTAAAAAAGCAGAAAGTACATATACACAATGTTCCCTATTCTTTCTTTCCTCTCTAGTGATGCAATAGTTTTATAATTCCGTTCATTCAGTTAATTATAAATATCTATTTCCTTCTTCTGGAAGATTCTGGCAAGGTTTCATTCCCCTCCTCACCCCCTTTTAAAAAAAAAAAAAAGAAAGAAAGAAAAACCACAACACTCAAAAGAAATCACAGATAGAAACAAATCTTTGTCCTGGCTGCTCAAAACTGCTGGAGTTTGATCAGCTTTTCTATACATTGTTCATTTGTAGGGAAGCCATAATTAACAAAGACAGTCACATCTAAAACATAGTTCAAGCATTTTTAAACGCACACCTAAAAGCATAACAAACTTCAAGGGCAAAACACACATACAGGAATGTAACTAAAGTCATCCAGTAACTTTTTGGAAAGTTACTGGTATGGCACACAGCATCACATTTTCAGTATAGTGAAGATTTAATACTTAATTTCTTGGTTCTAAAACTCTGCTAAGAACAAACAAACCCAATGCAGCTGATTTAGGCTGATCTCCGATATAGATCGGAGTTCCCATAAAGGAAACCCTGATCTGGTGACCTTAAAAGTACATTTAGGTTTGTCTTAAAGATGTCAGAGAAGCCATCCAGTACCAAAGGCCTGATTCTGTATTGGGGATGTGAAGAGGAGTGATCCTGAACTGACAGAGTTGTGCCAGTGAAGCTTTAACAGTTTGTACATAATTTTTTATATTTAAATTAAAAAGTTAAATAGGGCACCCTACCTGCTTCATGAAACAAGATTGCTATTTCAACAAACAATTATGATAATTATGTGGATTTATGTACAATTAGGTTGAATAAGTTAATGTCATGCAAATACGTCAATAAAGCTTTACTACCTTTAAGAAGAAGAAGAAAAAAGAATAAATTTATCTGAACAGTGTTAAGACAGTAATTGATGATTTTCCTGTTTGGAGGTGGTACTTTCAATCCATATCAACAGCAGAAATCCAGAATATTAGTCTTGTATTCTATAGCAGGCTAATTCTTCACTCACAGTGACACCATCAGGGAAGCTCAGTTAAAATTATTCTGACAAATGTCACCAATATTTTCACACCTTCCAGTGTCTCAGATCTTCCAGTTTAAACTCCAATGCACATATTTGTTCATGCACGCGTAGAGAGCAATGACAGCTATGTAAAATTTACTCACTCTCCTCTAAGATACAAAAGAACCAACTTTCAGTGTGAATGAGAGTACAGGCAGAGCACAAAGTACAGCATAAAATGTATCACTAACACACTCATCAGGGATCCTAGGATTATTGCCCAGAAATACAGGAAAAGAAAAGGAAACAAAGGTTCCCAACATAACTGAAGCTGTGTAGCTTAGGACAGTACAATTTACAGCAGAAATAAGACCACAGTAGAGGAGATGGAGACAGAAGATTTGTTAATAACATGTAGCTAGCAGCAGAAGAGCACGTATATCTGACAGCACAAAACTGAAGCACCTGGACTTGTAATTCTCCTTCCTCAATTTCCCTGCAACAGCTACCACCAAGATAGAGCAGGACTTCAGCAGTCTACTAAAATATTTGCACAAAGGCTACAAGAGTAACAACAAAATGAATCATAGAATCTGTAATGCTTGTCGGAAAGGAATGAAAATAACGTCATTATGTCACATGTACCTCAACATTCACCTTTAGTACATCTGTTAATAAGCATTAAGCCACATCTGCCTAAAAAAAGACGCAAATAACAAATGTGACTAAAGGATAGCTAATACTGTTGCATCCACTCAACATAAAGAAATCTTGCTCTGTCACATGACCAGAGCCCAAAAAATCATGGTTTCTTTACAACTATGTCATACATTTTCAATAAGAGAGACTTCAAGGACATTGAATAATACTAATAAAGATGGTGAGCTACTGAAATAACCAAACTGTAGCATATAGAACTACAAAATATTTAAGAAACAAATTATAATTTACAAAAAATACTTTGCAATGCTCGTGTAGCCTGATGAAAGACATCATGAAGTCACCTCTGTCAGGTGCTTAAATGACATTTACCTCTTTTCTTATTTTTGCAGTAACTGTGACGAGACAAGAACAGAAGAAAAAATTCTGTGTGCGCTACCCTAAAGAATATTGTAGATAATTTACTTAGTATTACAGATTCTCTCATACAATTTCAAATACGTAAGTCCACGTAAGAATAATTTCCTTCTGTTCTCAATATAACATTGGCCAAACAAAAAGGCCTCAAGTATTCACGGGGATCCTTCTTTCAATAAGATATTCAGGTCATAGGAACCATGCAAATGAAGTATCTATCACCACCTTACAACATAAAGAGCTCAGCCTTTAACCAAGTAATACCAGAAGTGACACACATTCTTAGGAGGTCCCCTGTCCCTGAACTCTCCTGAAACTTGTGGGTTGTGTAAACTACATGTACTTCTATTGTCTAGAATAGGTAAGTTCTGCCACAACAGCGGAAACACACCTAGGTGCTGCTACTACAGTCAGCGTCTGCTGATGTACCTTGAACTTTCTAAAAATAAAATAGGGTGTATATATATGTATTAAGCCACGACACTGATCACCAAGACTTTGGACATGAGATTTCATTACGAAATAAAAAGTAATCATTATCTGAATATGACTATACAAATAAGAAAGATGAAAACATCATATTGGAAATAGAAATTCTGAAGTAGTAACAGATCTCTTCATTGTTATCCAGCTGTGTAGAATTTTTTGATACTTTTTAAGAAAACTAAAAACATTGTCTAGTAAAATCAAAATATTTTAAGCATTAAAGAATTCAGCTCAAACACATGACTAACCATAATGCAAAGAAAAACCCACCTACAACCATGGTGGCATTCCCTGAAATATTTTGACCTGTAGCCCGTTTTAGAAGTTAAGCTCCTTTAAGAGCCACACCACCACCCTCAAACACCCCAAGCCTGCTGAACTGCAGCTGCTCCAGCCTGGTCTGCTCTGGTAACAGAGCATACCAGAGCAGGAGTACACAAGTAGTGCCTGAGCCCGGCTGCCTGGACAAGTCTGGCATCTCTCAGAACAGCACAAGCTTAGCAACACGTTACAGATGGCTCCTGTGCCTCCCTCGCACACAGCTTCTAAAGGTAAGGGAGAGGAGGTGTTTATTTGTCATTCTAATGTCCTCATTTTACCAGTTTGTTTGGTGTAACTATTATCAAGGAAATATCAACAAGTCAAAAAAGGGGTCCACCAAAGTGATTAAGAATGTGGTCTCTTTTATGAAGGAGAGATGAAGAACTAGCTTAACCTCTATTATTCAAGCTCAGTCAAGACAACAAAAGTCCTGCCGTAGTCCTAACAGGACACCAGTATGAAAACCAAATAATGCAGACTAATCGCTGCCAGAAAACTATGCAACAATCACCAAACACAATATGGGTTCCATGATTTTCTGCTTGTGATCCTATTAGATGATGCAAGGTCCACCAAGACCAAATTTCCTCTAGGTTTCAAACTGAGATACTGTACCTTATGGTTTTTGAGGCACTTAAATCTCATGTTATTTAGTTACTTGAGCCATAGGTTTGGAATTAAGTCATACAAGGACTGAACATGGAAAAAAAAAGTAGCACTCTCCACATCCAGCAGCCAACTGGCATATCAGTTCAAGTTTGTGCTAAAACATCACCACTGTAATTCACCCCTGGTACAGTCCTACAACTGATATTATTACATAACATAAGCATGATTCTCTAAGGTAAAGTATGTGAACATATAGCATGTTTCTAAAGCTACTGAACAGATGCAAACTAACTATTTCTGATGAAAAGTCTTGAACAGACATACTGTGAACATCCTTTTCAAGCCACTAGATTACAAAAAAAAAGAAAAAAAGCCCAAATCTCTGCTTTGCTGCCTTTCTTAAAACACATACGCCTCTGTTCTAAGGAAACACAAGTTGCTTCAAAAGAAGCAGGTCATCCCTCTTACCTAAAACAGTGAAGTGAGGGTCCAGAAGGAAGCCACCCATTTAGTTCCACTCAGCTGAACAACTGCAGCTTCTCCTAATTCTT
Organism: Phaenicophaeus curvirostris; assembly: GCF_032191515.1. Taxonomy (NCBI): domain Eukaryota; kingdom Metazoa; phylum Chordata; class Aves; order Cuculiformes; family Cuculidae; genus Phaenicophaeus; species Phaenicophaeus curvirostris. Next base: position 140,443,830 of record NC_091392.1, on the reverse strand, counting down.
CACCACCCTGTAAAACACGGGTAAAGAGCCATGCAGGAGAGTAACGGAAAGAGTATTGGTAAAGACTGACTTCCACCCACTTCTTCATTCAGCAGTTTGTATAATACAGGGAAGCAAGCTCAACCTATCAAAAGGTAAGACATAGTTAATGCTTCCTTTAGGGGATTCATTCATAAGAGTATTTGTGAGACAGAACACTATGGTAATATTTAATTTATAAGGTAATTTTGCAGCCTAAGTTATTTTGTCATCACTAAATTCTGCCATTCCTAGCCACAAGAATGTGGAACTATTAAAAAAATAGCAATTTTAATTAGTCATGTGTTACATTGCCAAGCACAAACCCTGGATCTCAACATTATTTCATTTTATCTTCTCTATATTTCTCCTATGAGGTTACAATCCTGAAGAGATGTCTCACCAGCTGGTGTAGCTACTGTGGTGTTTCTTCATTTCAAAATATTATGTTTACACTGTATTTGCTGACTTTCTGCTAACCAGCCAAACACATTACAGACACTACTATTCATATGAACTAGCTTTTTTCCAACTCTCATTCACAAAGCAATACAGCCTGACGAGGATGTCAGGTGCCACCTGTAAATACAGGAAGTTAATGCAGTAAATGTTAAGGGCAAAGTATTTAAAGTGACAAAAGTCACTTCAAACGTGGGATTTGCTCATTCCTGTTGTCTCTGGGAACCAACTATTCAGCAAAGCTTACAGCTTTCTCCTGGGAGGGGTAGAGAAGGAGATAGATTATGTTCTTGAAAAGTAAATACCGTATTTTAGATTACTTGTTATTTTATTGTTTGTTTGATATACTATTATTATTTGCAAATGTGTTACCCCTCTCTTTCCATGTACAATTTGGAATTTGATTCACCACAGAAAACCTTTCAAAACTACTTCTCTATAAAAATTCCAACTACCTTAAATATACTGGATACTTCAGAAAACGTGTAAAACATACCTCCTTTGTTTAAAATCAATATCAATTCATTAACTAAAGTGAAGCGAAGACCTGGCCCACAATACCAGAAATGAAGATTGACACTGGAAATCAGATCTATGCCTACATACTTAAGGAAGTCTCTCCTATTGTCCCTCAATGCATGTTCTACTTTTAAGTAACAGTGGCTTTTACCTTTGAGTGTATGAACACACTGGTGTAGGGAGACAGAAAGACAGTTCCCGTGTTTAAAAAATTATGAATTCTCTCTGGACACTCACTAAATAAACTGAAATCAAAGGTAGCAGAGGCAATTAAAAAAACCCAACTGAACTTTCTTGCATTGCAAAAACTAAGATTATGCATATTTACAGAAAATGTAAACACTAGATCCACTCCACAATAAGTGTCATGTAATGTATTACATTTTGTAAATGAAAATTAGTGTAATATATTTAAACATGTTCACAATTAAACATGTTTATGACTTTTAAAACTTGATTCAAATGCATTTTCCCCCCTAATTATGTATTTGGTTAAGTAGAACTGGTGAATTCACAGAGAACTAGCAAAGAATACGTCAACAAAGGACATATTCATAATGTAATAAGCATGATTTTACATTTGGGTATGTTTGTAATTTCATATTTCCGAGGCAGGTTTTCTCCTACATAAAATTAAGTCAAATGAAAATAAAAAGAACCTGTTTTATTTTCTTAAACTGATTAAAACAATGACAAACTCAAGGTGCTCTAACAGGGACTTCTTAACAAGCTGAGAAAATCCTTAGTTGTATTTAACAAATATACACAGTTTTAAATTCCATTCACAAAAGAGTCATCATTTGCATAGGTCATTAAGCAGTGGCAGTAATTTAAAAAAGACTAAAAGTTTAGCTTGCTATTTAAAAAAAAAGGATGAAAGCCACACAATGTTAGAGAGCTGAAGAGGATCTGGACTGAGAGAGCTAGGCTTGGAAAATCACTGCTGTGAAAAAGTTAAACACCTCTGCTTTTTCAAGCCTTTCCTTCAGTCACTTTTTTTTAACAGTCACCCAATTATACCCCTAAAAAGATTTCAACACTTGTTTTGCCATCTAGCTTGGTGCTTTTATTTCTAAATTCATGGGAGATAGGATACACCAGTGCAGAGAAATAACGAACAACTTCAGTAAACAGAAAAAGAACTTATTAATTCCAGTATGAAAGATGCTACATTAAATACCAAACATTTAGAGTGGAATGGAAGATATTCACAAAAGAGATGAAGTACCTGTAATATTGCATGGAAATAATTTCAGTTAAAGGTATTGTCACCCCTGTAGTCTAGCTTTTCTTGCAAGGTTTGCCTGTACTGACTTGACAGAACATTTACTGTTACAAGAAATCATAAGCACTGCAAACTGCATCTGCTTTAAAAAACCAAATGTATGTGAGGAACACTGTGGAATATCCTTAATAATTTGGTAAAGAACATATTTTCAATTCAACACATTCATTAAACTGAGTTTCACAGTATTTTCAAATTAAAAAAAAAAGTACCTTTAACTGATTACAAGATGAAAAGGGTCAGTGTTTAGTTCTAGCATCCAAACCAAGCACTTTGTGAAAATTGTAAAGCCCATTTTCCAGCAGTTTTCACTCTTATCAGGAGGTACCTCTCCCCCAATCCATTATTTTCCCACCCAGATGTCCAATAATGCAGTCAAATGTAGAATGTAGCTTCTCCGTTAGCAGGTATCTTCTCACTAACTGGATGCTATTTGCATTAACTGGGAATTAAATTTTATCTTATAGACCTCTCATTTTCAAAGTAGTCAGCCAGTCAAAAAATGCCCCCACCCAAATAAACAAACAAAATGACAATACAATCAGGTGAGTCTTACTTCCACGGTAAGCAAGCAATCAAAGATAAAAATCGGGTACAAGTTCTCACTGAGGAACTTTTTGGAGGACACGATGAAACTGATTGGACAAGTTCATACTTAGGAGCCTTAGGTTTGCAGACGGCTACTGAGGCAGGGATGCCTCCATACTGACACAGAGGGACCTGAAGCAAGTTGCAAGACACAGACTTTGTCTGAGAATTAGAACATCGCTTACAAAGAAGGAAATATAAACGAGTATTTTCATTAAGCGGAGGAAAAGAAGTGTAACTGTAAGTCTATAGATCACAGGCTGCTGTCACTTAAAGCAAAGTTGTGGAACATACTTTCTTTCCTAAGCAGCAGTTACTTCTGAATGACCGTGTCACATCACCTTAGACGTCTGATTTACAAACCAAACCGCGAACCCAGTGAGCTCTTTTAAAAGAAATGCTGCCGGTACGCTTAAAACCCGAAACCCAGCAAGTCCTGCAGTCAGGAGGGACAGAGCACATCTATCAGCACAGCAGCCTGCTCGCAGGTTAGCGGATCCAACTCTTCCGACCGGATAGAAGGGAACACGAGCAGGTGAACATCCCTACTTTGCCAAGCTGGCCTTGCACGCTAGTTCCAAACCCTCGCACTACTTCCCACGCCCGTTCCCCCCCGACCGCCGCAGCCGGCCACGCGGGAGGCGCCGGGACACTCCACGCCCGCAGCAGCCCCGAGGCGGGAAACCGAGGCAGTGACAGGCAGGCTGGGTTCACCCAAGGTCGCTCAGCCAGCCCGGTCTCCCCGATGGGCGGGATGAAAGGCCGGGGCCACCTTCCCCACCTCGTGGGGAGGGACGGCCCGGCCCCACATCCATGTGCTTCGCGGGGAGGGGGGACGGGGAGGAGAAGGGGGGAGGGGGGAGAGCAGCGAGGAGGGGAAAGAGGGGGGAACGGGAGCCCCGTGGCCGCGCACCGCTGCCTCCCGCCGCCCCCGTGCCGATGGCGGATCGCCCCGGTGAAGAGGAGCGGGCAGAGCTGCCTCCCGGCCCCTTCTCCTGCAAGGCCGGCATGAGCCCCCGCCAACCCTCCCTCTCTCCCTCCCTGCCCCGGGCCGGGCGCTGCGCAGCGCCTACCGACCTGGGCGCCGCGGCCCTGATGCTCCCGGTCGGTCCCGCCGCCGCCGCCCGGGCTCATGCGGGGCCGCAAGCGAGGAGGAGGAGGAGGAGGCGCCGCCGCTGGAGCCGTCGGGAGCCCCGGGGCAGGGGGAGCCGGGGCCGCGGCCTGTCGGGGGCGGGGAGAGGAGAGGCGAGCGGCCTTGTCGGGGGCGGGCCGGGCCGGCGGGTGCGCCTCCTCTCTGGCGGGCTCGCTAGCTCCTCAGCCCGAGCCCCGCGCCACCATCTTGGGAGCAACGCGGATGTCGGCGCGGCGCAGGCTCGGCGGGCGGGTGAGGGGGAGAGGGGACGGGCGACCTCTTGCGTCCCAGCATGCAACGCGGCGGCTGGTGGCCAGGCGGGGCGAGGCAGCCGCGCCGCTCTACCCACCGCGCGAAACCATAGAGTTCCTGGGCCAATTCCTTCCGGCGTGCTTCTTTTTTGTTGTTTGCTTATTTTTGTTTGCTTCGGGTGTTTTTTTGTTGCTTTTTTTGGTAGTTTTTATTTTTGTTTGGTTTGGTTTTTTTTTTCTTTTTTTTTTTTTTAGCTCGGGGCTCCCGGGGAAGGGGAGGTGAAGCGGCGCCTGCGTGACTTGCGCGCGTGAAGCGGGAGCCGCCATGTTGGAAGAGGGCAAACGGGAAGGGAAGGGAAGCGAAGCGAAGGGGGGCGGGGGACGCAGCGCGCGCAACCCGGGGCGGGGCGCGGGGGCGCGCGTGCAGCTGCTTCTGGCGACACGTTCATCTCGCTCCCGGCCCCGTGTCCCCTCCCCGCGGGGACGTTCTGTGATTCTGTGATGACCCCCGCTGAATCGTTCTGTGATTCTATGAAGTCCTGGAGGTGTTTAAGAGGCGGGTAGACGAGGTGCTAGGAGATAGGCTTTAGTAGTGGACGGGTGCGGTTGGGCTCGATGATCTCAAAGGTCTTTTCCACCCAAACGATTCTATGAATCTGTGACTCCCAGGAGAACATCCAACAAGAGTCAAAGGTGCACAATTGTTACCGATAAGGTGTCCCTTTTGGGGACCTGGCCTGTCTGCCAGGTCAGGTATGATTCCTCTCAGAGTAAAATGGGTTTCAGGTGCCAATTTTATACTTGGGAAAATGGCTTGGTGCCTTTCGGTGAGGTGGGACTAAGTCAATTGCTCCCTGTTGACTGGCCCTTGGCAAGGCCGCTTGTGTGATTGTATGCATGTGCGCACGTGCACTTGTTATGGACATGGATGCACGATGCATGCTCAGGCGCTCGTGTGTGCACACACGGATGCATACCGGGGTGACTTTTGGAGTTGTGCCATGCAGGGACGGGAGTTGAACTCACAGAATCACTGGGTTGGAAAAGGCCCACTGGATCATCGAGTCCAACCATTCTTATCAAACACTAAACCATGTCCCTCAGCGCCTCATCCACCCGTGCCTTAAACACCTCCAGGGAAGGTCAATCAACCACCTCCCTGGGCAGCCAGACCCTTTCCATGAAAAACTTTTTCCTGACGTCCAGCCTGAACCTCCCCGGCAGAGCTTGAAGCCATTCCCTCTTGTCCTGTCCCCTGTCACCTGGGAGAAGAGGCCAGCTCCCTCTTCTCCACAACGTCCTTTCAGGTAGTTCTAGAGAGCAATAAGGTCTCCCCTCAGCCTTCTCTTATCCAGGCTAAACAACCCCAGCCCCCTTAGCTGCTCCTTGATAGACTTGTTCTCCAGCCCCTTCACCAGCTTGATGATCGTTCACAACTTCACAACTCGATGATCGTTGTGGGTCCCTTCCAACTCGGGACATTCTATGATTCTGTGATGATCACCCTTGACCTCTGCTCGCACCTCTGCCTGCACAGAAGCATGCACGCATCCCAGAAGTGGTGGCATAGCGAGGGGCCATCACTGCTGTAGCATGGAGAGCAGCTGCCAGCACCTCCTTGCCCCTTGACGAGATCCCCACTGAGCCCTGCCACCACCAAGCCCCACCCCAGTGTTGGGGCTGGGGTTTATCCAGTTTAATCTAGGTGGGGTGCCAGGGCAGGGAAGCACAAGGAGGGAAATGACCTGGAACGGAGACACTGGCCAAGGCAGGTGAGGACAGGCAGCATTTGGCTGAGCCATTGTAGTCAGCCGGAGAGGGAGGTGAGCAAAGGCTGAGCAGCTGGCTCATGGTGAGGCACAGGGTTGGCCGTGCCTTTGCAGCCCATGGGCAGAGGGCTGTTGAAATGCAAATTTAGTTCACCAAGAGCCTGATGTTATTCAAACCCGGGGTTGGCAGGACCGGAAGGGTTCCAATCCCTTGGAGGAACTGGTTGGTAGGACTAGGAGGGTCAGGAAACAGCAGGGTCCAGATGTGTGGCCCCAAGGGTGGGGAAGAAACCCTCTGGACCTGTTCACCCCTGCCTGCTGCCTGGCTTGCTCCTCTGTCCCTACAGACAATTCTTCCATTGCCTTTCAGGTAATTTCTTTCCCTCCTTTACCAACACCCATGCCCATGGGTTGCAGGTGTGCTTTTTGAGGGATTTTTAACAACACAAGTAAAATTTATGTTTTGGCAGGTCAATGTCAAAAGCAGGTTGATCAAATAAAATCAGGCAACACATGAAAAATTTGCCTTTTAGAGGTTTTGACTTTTTTTAGGCATTAAATATGTGGAGCTGCAAGCATAGAAAGCGGACGGAAGGAGTAAGTACAAAGAAAAAACAGGCCTGAATCTTTCTTACATTAGTAAAGGGAATTAAGTAGAGGGTGTTTCAACCTAGACAGAGAATGGACTTTTTTGGGTTTTTTTTAAGTATAATCCAGACATATGAGACATTCCTAAATGTTATAATAAGCTGTTAAAACCATAAACATAAATTCTCAAAAGCCAGGTATTTTTTGTGGGTCAGGAAATGTGTTTAAGATCTTTAAGACATGGATACATCACAGTTTTTAGCAAAATTTTGGAAGATGTAATATGTTTGTTACAGGTTAATAGCTGGTAAGACCAGTGGTCTTAAACTACATCTCTACAAATCAGTACAGAGTCCTGGTACTCACAAAGTATGTGGTGGGCACATGTATTCTTGAAATATTAACACTGAATGAAGTATTCGTACTTCAGTGTAGTCTGAAAGCAGGGTACATTGCTGTGCTCAGATGGACATCAGCATTCGTCTAAAAATAATCACTAGAGTGAACGCAGACTTTGCATCTCGAGGCTCTCTCCCACACAGTAGCAAAACCTGCCAACTTTGATGTATTGAAATTTCAGATTCAGGACAAAGTTTATAGTGCCGTGAGTTTACAGGAAAACTCAGAAATAGTAATACTGAGAAAACTGGATCTGGAAGATGCAGTCTCTTGCTGCTTTTCCCTTGCTCTGTTTCAGAGCTCGCATGTCCAGTCCTTATTTCCTGCTTGCCTATAAAGGTGCTCTGGGTAACCGTGTCACAGGCTGAAGTTCAAGTATGTAACATCATCTGCTCTCCGCTTGCCTGCAGAGCCAGTCTGCTCATCACAGAGTTGCTCAAATTGGTCAGGCATATTTTGCTTCTGGTAAGTCCATGCTGGCTGTTCCCAGTCACCTTCTTGCTCTTACTGAGTCTAGGAATAACCTCCTAGAGTTTCAGGTGAAGCTTATTCTCCTTGATCTTGATACTCTAGTTCCACCTTGCCTCCAGCCCTTGGGGACATCCCATAAACACCACGATCATTCAGAGAACATAGAAGGTGGCCTCACAAAGGCATTGGCCAGCTTTCAGCGTGCTTGGTTTCTTCACATCTGATTCCATTAGCTTATCTGTGTCAAGTTTATCTAAGTAGTCCATAATTTCATCTTCCTCTTATGTGAGCATCACCTTTCTCCCTCAGGTTTTGCTACTGCCTGTGGGGATCTGGGAGCCCCAAGACCGTACTTTGCCAGTAGCGGTGGTACTGACACAGTCTTTTCCATGTCCAGTGCTGCATCGCTTTGCCCCATTAAGCAGCAATGTTCCAATTTCCTCAGGTCTTCTTTTGCTGCTGGTGTACAGATACTCTTATTGCCCTTCACATCCCTTAACAGTTTCAACTCTGGCCTAGCTTTAGCCATCACAGTTTTATCCCTGCATTCTTAAATGATCCTCCTAAAGCCCTTCCTGGGGTATATTCCAGTCAATCATTGCATGGATGCCATCTCCATAACTTTTATTGGAATGTTTGGTCATCTTGCATTTACCAGGAAAGAACAGGATTGCTCAAAATATCCAAGAGAGGGGCACTGTGGATTCATACGATGGTGGTCTTTTCTACCCCTCTTTCTTTCCAAAAATTTGCTGTTGTTTGGAGTTGGGGTTTGGAGTTGGGGTTTTTTGGCCCTTGCAGAGGGCCAGATGAATACATTTTTTCCCAAGGAACTACTGGTTGCAATGTGAGATCCTGTCCCTGATAGGTGATGGGCAGCTCATGGCCCATCACTGCTCTGAGTTTATATTGCTTAGAGATGTCACAGGTTTTCCTCTAAGAAAACAATCCAGTTGTGAGGAAGAGGCAGATGATGGCAGAGAGAGGAAAAGTGCTGATGTGGATGCTGAGGTTTATGTATTGCACTAGCGAGAAGCAGAGGTATGGTAAAGACACTTCTTTGAATGGGATAAAGTATGAAAAGACTGAGCCTTACCTGTGTTTTGAAGAGGTGTTGGACAAATCATGCTGGCTGTAGGCATGTGAAGAATAGTATGTTACAGAATATACCCAAAGCAAAGTGCTCTATAGAAGTATTGCTCGGATGACCAAGCTGTGTGATGGATTTCACTTTGATTCTACTAGGAGTAAATTGCTGTTCTGGGGGAAGTACTAAATCACTTCTAGGTTTGCTTGCATCTTTTTTTCTGCTCTGAAGTATCTTTACTAGCCATAAATGAACAGTGGCCATTGGTGTGCTCAAGTTGTTTCTGTTACAAAGGGGTTAATTGTACAGTCCTGCCTCATATGTTACATATGCCGAAGTGCTGGGATGTTAGGTACAGAAATGCTTTTGCTGCCTTGAGTGCTCTCAGCTACTTTACATTGGTATAGCCAGCTGCTGGAAAGCAACTGGACCTGCCCAGCTGAGCAGACTCCGAATTTGGAGAAATTTAATTGGAATTCCCAGTGGAAAAGCCACCACTCCCTCCCTGCTTCCTCACTAATCCCTGCTGCAGCTCTGGGGCCTGGGTGTGGACTGCAGCTGAGGAGAACAAGTGATTAGACTGTATTTTACAACGATCCCCTCCACAGAGCAGGCTCTAGTGAGATGCTTCAATTGTGTGACTGAAGTTATGCTTGGTAAAAAGGTAAAAATCAACAATTATAGCTAATAACCTAGTCACTAAGCAGAAGCCCTGCAGAAAATCTAATCTTGGCATCTGACTAATTGGAAACAAACGTCTTTTTTTAACTGCTGAAGGGAAACAAACACAACTTGCCTCATACACAAGTTGTATGAAATAGGCAGTGGTTTCCAGCAGGAGGAAAAGGACATTAAAAATAGAATCCCAACCCTAGTTCACCATTTACTTGAGATATTGGATGAATGCCATCGTGAACCAAGTCTGCTACATATTAATTTCAGTAGAAGTTGACATCTTACTTCACAGCTTTGTAGAAAATAGTTTTCTCTGGAGATGTCTTTGTAAACACACACACAACACTGTGTGTGCCCTGTTTTCATTTTATGTAAAACCCCCCAGAACAAATGACTTAGTAATACTTTTTTTTTCTTGATTTCAAATAATTATGTGAGTGAAAATTATATCATAATGTTCAGTAAATGTAACCTCTTAGATGACAGGCATCTTTTTGTGAACAGTCTACCTTAGTTAATCCTCTTTAGACAGAAGGAGTACACTGATGTGTTATGAGCCTTTGGATGTCAAGTCAAATGCTTCGGCTTGCTGAAAGCTGAAGCCTTTTTGCCTCCCTTTGTAGATAAAAAGATAAAGAAGGGGAAAAATCATCAGCAATATAATGAAATAATGAGGTTCTGAGTTAGAACTTAATCTCTGGACAATGGGGAGATAAAAAATCCCTGCAGTGAGTAGGTGATGACAATGGATTGTGGTGGTCTGTCCTTTCATCTGTTCCTCTCTCTTTCCCTCGTAGAAATTTGGAGATGGGGATAACACTCTTGACTGAGCTCTCCTCATTTTTGATGCAGATAGGGGCACTTGAGCTCTTAAGGCTGTCTATAGGGGACTAAAAGTCAGTCGACTTAATACAGTGTAATCGTTATCGGAAGGAGGTAGAGAAGCTAAGACAGTGTGGTGGAAGCTGCATGGCCAGGCCTTGGCGGGCAAGTGAGATGCTTTGAGCTCAAACCCTAGCTGCAGGAGAAGGCAGGTCACAACTGAAGTGGGTGTAGCTTGTAACCTTTTCTCCTCTCATTCCTGCCAGGATGGTAAGGAGTTAACTAATTTAAGGTGGTTAGTGATGTGTCCCCAGAATCTTAAAACATGTCCAGCCCCTTCTGGCCACTCCACCCTTTGCCATTTATAGTAAAAGTGACCCTTGTTGTGTTGAGAGCTGTGGGAAAACACTTAGTGGAATCGGATATGAGTAAAGCAACTGGAAATAGGGAAACAGGCACTTCACTTTTCGAAGTCCTCTGGAAACAGCCCAGATGCGATTCCCCCACTTCCCAAATTTTTTTATACAGGTGGGTTTTGTTTGCCAGTGTTGATTTTTAATGTCTGAAAACAGTCATAACTTTTGTTATTGGTTTGGTGTGTAGTAACAGCAAGGAGAGAGTGTAAACTCTACCAAATTACTGCTCCTTTAATTCACAAGACAGAAATATTGTTTTGGAAAATACAGAAGTGAAATGCAAACATTACTCAGAAAAGTTTGTTTTGTTCCTTGAATAAACTTGACATTCTCTTTTGTCAGGTATGCCTCCAATTAACTTCAATTCCCACCAGAGAAGGAAATGGTGACGGGTGGTCAGCGAACATACAATCAAGGGTGTTTTTCAATATTTCATTCTAGGATCTGAGAGACTTACCTCTGGTTCTTCATTTTAACCTTAAAAAGTGAACTTTCCCATAAGCATTTTGGAATGGCTGTGCATGGTTCTGAGTCCTGAAAAGCATGTTTGTTGTTCTTCCCCCACATGAAGAGACAAACTGGTCTCAAGCTCTGCCAGGGGAGGTTTAGGCTGGACATTAGGAAAAAATTCTTCACAGAAAGGATCATTGGGCACTGGCACAGGCTGCCCAGGGAGGTGGTTGATTCACCTTCCCTGGAGGTGTTTAAGGCACGGGTGGACAAGGTGCTAAGGGGCATGGTTTAGTGTTTGATAGGAATGGTTGGACTCGATGATCCGGTGGGTCTCTTCCAACCTGGTGATTCTATGATTCTATGATTCTTGGTTAAGGTGTGATGTGGAGGTTCTTGTTAACTTGAAGCAGTTCCCATTTCTGGCCTGAAGACTGATCTTGATTGAGTGATGTTTCAGTTCCTCCCTGTGAGCTGAGGGAGATTTCCCACTATATTTTGCTGAAATAAGCTCATCAGGGGAGAGCCTCGTTTCCTTGAATGCTTTGCCCAGAACAGTGGCCTCTGGAAAGAAATAGGGTGAAAGGAGAAGCAGCTCATGCACACCCCTTCGTCTCCACTTCTAGTGTGCCAGCTTTCTGCCAGCTCTGCACTTACCTCCTCCAGGCTTCTTGAAGGAGCAGTATCTAGTCATTTCTGTTCTTCCCCATGGGATAAGGGGTTTGTGTTTTGGTGCTTTGCTGCAGGTCTCCATGACGTTTCCTTTGGTCCCCTCTGCAGACGAAACGGAAATGGTCCTTTTTTGGGGGGCCATTTTGCATTCTTCCTGGTTCTGTGTTGTGTGAACGCAGCGATTTTCAGCCCATTTTTTTCCCCCTGACTTTTTGCTCTCTGCTGTGCTGTATCACGCGCTTCGCTACCTTCACAGCCTGGCCCTGGTTCCTGTTGTGGTGTGTGGTTTCAGAAAAAAGTCTCCAGCAGTTGCTATAGTTGTGAAAGATGCTTAGGAGCAATGCTTCTGTTTACTCAGAGATTTCATGGGGACATCTTGGTATGTGCTGCAGCATGCAGCGCAGCTGAAACTGCCTTACAGCACATAGCTATGCAGGTTTGGGTTAACCGTTGTTTCGTTTGTAAAATTAGAGCAGCCTGACTGACAGCTGTTTTTCTGACCACATGCCTACATTATTTTTCCAAGATATATATAGAAGTCTGACTTGCTGAGCAGAGCAAAATGACTATGTGCAATTAATGTGACATGTTTAATAATGCTTGGAAGAGTGCAGGCATCTGCATTTACCAACCTGCCATGGCTAAAAAAAAAAACAAACTGGCAAGCAATCCTAGCACAGACACACTACATGTTTTGCTAAAACAAGGGACCACACAATGCCCAGCTGGTAATATTGCTTTTGAGATGAGACACTGTTTTTCCAAGAGAAGCTTGTGTCGTAGAAGAAGCTCACTTTACCCTTGGGTTATACTACATGTAGGGTGACAAACTCAATTTACAATCATTGCTTTCTTTGGCATTTTGATGTCATAATTACTTTCCTATTTAAACAGCTCATTCCTTGAATACAAAGTATTATTTGGTTATTAGCACTACAGTGGCACCTTGGCAAAATCAGGTCCAACCAGCTATCCATATTTTTTCCAGTCTATAAATGATATTTAGAAGGTCATCATGGCATAATTGAAAAGTTGAAGGCTCAAGTAATTATCATATAGTCTGCAGTTTTCCCCACCCAGTGTTTTTATACAGCTGCATTAGTAATACCGTTGTCTAGGGAGGTTTTAATTTGAAAAGTAGTGCACTCCCAAGGGGTGTCTGCTTGAAGACGAAGCCTAATTTAGCCTTGAGAAGAAAAAACATCAGCCACAGCTCCAACCTCTCTTGGCTCAGGTGCTAGGTCTTAGAAGTCTGACTCCCCTCCTTTCTTCAGCAGCAATACTAATTTTACTGTAGCTCTTGCTGCTGTGGAAACAGCTGTACTAGATTTGACCTCTTACAGAGAAAGTGAAATCCTACATGATAGAGGAAAATCCAGTTGAAATATGTGGGAGTTTTGCCTGAATAAGTACTGAAAGGTTTGGCCCTTGGAGTGGAAATAGACCAAGGTGCTTCAGAGCTCCTTGTTCCCATTGCTTTTCTCTTTCTAATATGATAACTGGAGCTGTCTGGATGCAGAACTCATTTGAACTAAAAATAAGTATATTTTCAAACAGGATATTCATCGTCTGGGCTCTCAGAAAGTCTGCTCAGGTATGAAGCACTGTATTGCTTTTTTGTGCTGATTTTCTAGGTGTTTAATCTGTGTGAGCTGTGAAATATCAATTTTACTTTACTTACATGGAAAAGGCCAAGCTTCTGAGAAAATTATTGTGTTGCTAAAGACCGGACAAGCTCCTTTGAACTAGTTTCGTTACTATCCTATAGTGATCATGTATTGCAGGCACTTAAAAATAAAAAAAAAAACCCACACAGCTACTTCACACTGTTTAGAGACATTGAAGAAGAAATATAGTGCTCTTCATGCACCTGAGATTCAGATTTAAACAGATATAATAAACTTAATTGTGACTTATTGTCAGATTTTCCTTTGTAAGCCTACAAGTTCCCTGACAGCCTTGCAGTTATGTAAAGAAATACTGAAAAAACCCCAAACCCAAACCCACGAAATAGATGTGATCCTGTCCCTAGGGATTATTCTGTAACCCTGAAAGGTTGGACTGACACTGCATTTGGAAAAGGAAGCAGCGGGTGAGCACCTATACACTTTTTCCGCAAATGTCATCTGATTTGCACCCTTAGCAAGTTTGCGGATGACACTAAGCTGGGTGGAAGTGTTGATCTGCTGGAGGGTAGGGAGGCTCTGCAAAGGGATCTGAACAGGCTGGACCGCTGGGCTGAGTCCAATGGCATGAGGTTTAACAAGGCCAAGTGCTGGGTCCTGCACTTGGGGCACAACAACCCTGTGCAGTGCTACAGACTAGGAGAAGTCTGTCTAGAAAGCTGCCCGGAGGAGAGGGACCTGGGGGTGTTGGTTGACAGTGACTGAACATGAGCCAGCAGTGTGCCCAGGTGGCCAAGAAGGCCAATGGCATCTTGGCTTGTATCAGAAACGGTGTGACCAGCAGGTCCAGGGAGGTTATTCTCCCTCTTTACTCGGCACTGGTGAGACCGCTCCTCGAATCCTGTGTTCAGTTCTGGGCCCCTCACCACAAGAAGGATGTTGAGGCTCTGGAGCGAGTCCAGAGAAGAGCAACAAAGCTGGTGAGGGGGCTGGAGAACAAGTCTTACGAGGAGTGGCTGAGAGAGCTGGGGTTGTTTAGCCTGGAGAAGATGAGGCTGAGGGGAGACCTCATTGCTCTCTATAACTGCCTGAAAGGAGGTTGTAGAGAGGAGGGTGCTGGCCTCTTCTCCCAAGTGACGGGGGACAGGACAAGAGGGAATGGCCTCAAGCTCCGCTAGGGGAGATTTAGGCTGGACATTAGGAAAAAATTCTTCACAGAAAGGGTCATTGGGCGCTGGAACAGGCTGCCCAGGGAGGTGGTTGAGTCACCTTCCCTGGAGGTGTTTAAGGCACGGGTGTTCCCTGGAGGTGTTTAAGGCACGGGTGGACGAGGTGCTAAGGGACATGGTTTAGTGTTTGATGGGCATGGTTGGACTTGATGATCTGGTGGGTCTCTTCCAACCTGGTTATTCTATGATTCTATGATTCTATGATTCTATGATTTAAAAAGTACCTCGCCTGGTATCCTCATTATTCTAGAGAGGATACTGAAAATTAATACTATTTCACACTTCTAAATTGATCAGAATTGATGTAATTAGAGACATAAAGGCATTGTAAAGCTGGATAAGCACTCATGAGGCATAACTTCAAGGGTAAGACTCTTCTACGATGTAATATCTGTAACAGCAGACATCATGGTGTACTCTGCCAGTTTTCAGTTTTTTGCTCTTACTGTATGAACAAGGCTGGATGCTTGTCTGTTATTTAGGACTTCTTATCAGTAATGGCCATAAAGGAGGTGAAAAAGTACAGTAAATTTTAAATTGATGTGCTGTTGGAACCAAAGTCATAGGAATTGCATCTTTGAGATTCAATCACCAGTGTGAATTTCCACATTGGAATGGGAAGTTTTCATTTAAGGTGTGAATTAACTACTCCAGCTTAGAGTAAACTGCTGGAAATTGCTGAAATGTCTGTCCCTCAGAATGAGGGGAAATGTGGTAAGATTTATTGTGTAGGATGGGTGTTTATCTTCCATTAATGTATCCACTGTGATGTTTCTATGACTGGCATGTTATGCTCCAGAAGGAACATCCTTCCATTTTCATCTTAGAATTTTGGTTAGTTCCATCCTTACACACACTGTTATGCTTTCCACTGTTCAATTAAACAAATAAACTCCTAAGTATAGCAAGTAGCCTCAGAGCTTTATTTTTTCTTCTCCATAAAAACACTCCTATTGAACCTTAAACCAAGATTTACACAAGAAAATTTTTGCACTGTGGTTTGATTTCTCTGCCAAGACTCCAGGCTTCTCAAAAGCTTAGTTATAAGCATGTAGGATCCTCAGCTAAGAGTTATATAGCATAGTAAGTGCTTGTAATAATTTACGACTGCAATTAGAATTGTAGAGTGATTTCTAATGCTATAATGCTTGTAATGCCGGTAGTAGTACTTTCATACAGTGTGTCATATGCTAAATCGGTAATTAAGACAACTAGATGAAACACTAGCTATCATGCTTAAATATCTCCTCCCGCCTCTTCCGCCCCTGAGTAAAGTGGTGCCAAATCTGTAAAATCATGAACTGGAAGTAGTGAAAATAATATCAAAATCACTGTCAAAACATTCAGGGCTAGATGTGAGCTCTAAAGTTTAACAACAAGTCAAGTTCTGATTGTTGGTCTTACTGTGGCAATATGTAAATATTTGGGTAAGGAATACATAACGATCAACAGCTCTATATTACACGTTGAACTTTCCTAAGAAGAAGAAAATACCTCTCATGCTGTCCCGTCACAAACACAGAGAGCATGCAACCTTTATCTTCTTTCCACAGACACGTGTGGGAAAGCTGGAGGGGCCACCTCACAGAGCGACACCCATTGACAACTCCTTTGTGCTCATATTTCAGTTCCTACTCTCTTCAAGTGAAAAAAATAAACTAAACACAAGAGCCCACTTTCTATGGTGTTTATGCCACAGACTATATGCAAGTCACATGAATGAGGGAAAATTTGAACTGCAAAGTCTTTTACATTACATTTACATTAAACAACATCCTAGACCAAACCTTCCATGACCCACTTGAGCAAATAATTCTCTTGTGTATGCAGATCATGATTTGTCTAATTTTCAGGTGTCTGTTTTGGCAGTGGTTGGGTCAGAAAATATTTTGTTTTCCTTAGCTTTTCTGTTTGAATTTATCTTTGTGTGTGTGTGCACATTCACGCATGAAAAGGCAAGGCAAACATATGATACAGACTGATATTTGAAAAGGTTCTCTTGGAGTATAATGCCTACTTGTCTTGGGATATTATACTCCTCTGATAAAAACAATTTTTATTATACTGATAAAGAATAGGTTGGAAAAGGACAGTGGTGTATTGTTAATAGGAAAAAAGTTGCATGGTTTCAGTGACTCTGCATATTGCATAAAATAGGGATAAATGGAATAAATTGCTAGTTATTTATATAGAGATATTGTAAATCTGAATGACCATTCACAAGGAATGACCTTACTAGTAAGATATGATGTAGATTCTGCTTCAGTGACTATCTCTGTGTAGTCTGCTGTTGTATAAAGTCTTTTTTTTTTTCCACATGAGGAAGACTTGATGCTTGAAAAGATGTGTGATATTGTTAGCTTTGTGGCTGTGAAAATGTTTTCAGTCCAGGCAGCAAAGATAAAAGGGCTGCAGGAAAAGCATCAAGGAGGGATGTCTATGCTCCGTGGGTGCTGGCAGAAGCTGATTATTGAAACAGTTGCTCTCTGGAAGTTTGTGTCAGGTTCTGATAGCTGGAAAGAATGATGATTACTGTAGAGTTGTCTGTGAAAACCTAAATTTTATCTGTGGGTAAATCAATTGTAAAGATACCATACGCACTACTATCACAATAATAATTTCTTACCCACTTGGGAAAGTAACGTGAGAGGCTTTGGACAGTCTCTGTTGTTCACAGGGAAGGTCATGAGTCAGGTTTTGCAGGTTCAGACCTTTGTACCGTTCTTTGCAAGAAGAGGTATTGTAAAATGGGGAAACCTGGCTGTAGACACAAATTATCTGGCAACTATCTCGTGAGTTGAGTTTTGAAACCTGTCTTTTCATGTATGAATTAATGAATACAATTAAAAAGATAACAGACAGTAGAGTTCCTCATCATGATCTTATAATGCTGTATTTTCTCCATACTCAATGGAAGTAATCTCATGCACCCATTTCAGCTGGCTTTTCAGCTTCCATCTGCAATGCAGCAATATGGTTAAAATCAATATGATGATTAATTTTATTACTTTGTTCTTTTATTTGATTCATCTATATACCACCTGCAGGTATACTTACACTTAACCCAGATATAAACTGAGCAGCAAAGTTAACTAGCACAATATGTAAGAAAGTATGAAATAAAGGACTAAAACACCTTTCAAGCTCTCTGGTCTACTCAATAGCACTCTGGAAATGATCTGGTTAAACAACTAGTTATACTCAAAACATCCTCTGAAGCTGATTAAACTTGATCTTTGCCAGAGAAAGGGATTTTGAATAGTACATCCTCTTGAGACAGGGGGCATCTATCTGGGCAACCATGAGGATGCCTCTGAGCTGTAGTACCTGCAGCCGGGCAGCACGTTAGAGAGAAAGCTGGCATGCATCATTCCCCTTCCACTGCCTACCCTAGTTTCCACTGGAAGAAAACGTCTAAGAAACTCAAGGAAGAATCTGTGGTGGCGTCCATCAGTCCTTTCATCTGGATGTTGATGGACTGAGACTTTGGGACACAGCGCAGAAAGCATTGTGTTCATTGTATAGTTCATGTGTAGCATCAGAGTCCACTGGCTGATGAATTACTAGGCTGAAAATGCCTAGTAACGGATTTGGATCAGAGAAGTGATTTTGGAAGCCAGTGGACTTTATGCAACATGGGAGTCCTGTGGTCCCGTGGGACAAACAGGATGTGCAGCTGCCTGGGACTGGAGTTAAGCACAGCGTAAAAGCACAAAGGGAGTTGTAACAAAATCCACACCTCCAAGAGAGGCTTCTAACTACTTTGCTAGCTGGATAGGCAATAACAGCCCTGTCTATGGCTGCTAGCAATCACATTCCAAACCAATGAGGGATTCAAGCAGGGAACTTTACATTTGGGGGTCAAATTCTTGAAGGAATGTAAAATGGCCCCCTCATGTCTTCTGCACTGGGGAACAGATGAGTCATCCTCGCTGCAGAGTTACATTCCAAGCAAGGATTGGATTTTTCAGTGCATTCAGTACTGACCTAACAACTTTCTTATTGATGTCAAGCAGAACAGAAGTGAGATAGAGCTAACGATTTATTGCAACTGTTTAAGTAAATGATGCAAATAACACCTTCTGTGAAAAATTTGTAGGAAGGCTGCAGATATCATGTGGATGTCTGACCCATGGGAACAGGAGTCAGGAAAAAGATTTTCATTCTCAGCTCTCCTGGCTTTTATTCTCAAGGATTTAAAACAGGTTTCACTTGCATAAACCAAGTGGCTTTTCCCAACTCCATCATTTAAGTCTATGGTGCCAAAACTGAATGGCATTTAACATTAGTCTTTAAATCTTTTAATGTAGTGATTAAACATGACAGGGATTAAGTCCCTGTCCAATAGCAGCTCACCTGGCTGCTTGTTGGTTGGATGCAAAGCACAAAGCCAAATGCTCTTAAGCACCCAAAAATACTGCTGTTTCAAAACATATCAAGCCCCATCATGTCTTGTGATTAGAAGACGTGTCTTCTTTTTTGAAGAGAGTGGGGAAAAAAGTTGAGGAAAAGCAAGTCTTCCAGAACAAAAAAAACCCCGAACAAACTAGATTGTGGACAAAGGTTAGAACAGAAATTGAAGGATTTTATACTAAGTATTTTTAAATATATAAATGAGATGGTTTAGATATATTTATGAGATCTCGATTCTAATGGAAAAAGAACTTCCAAATTCATAATTTCCTCAAGCATCCAGGCCAAAGAATAAATTAGGCATACAAGGCAAATCAAATAGACTTTGTCACGAAAACTATTAAGTAATGAAAACATTCTTCTGGTTGCCAAGTTGCCTAAAAATCTCACAGGAAATATCAGAAAGAAGGTGCCTATGTGAGCTATGGAGCCTTTAATTATATCAGCAGATAGAGTATTTATTCTTGCAGGATTTTTGCCTCGGTGTGTTTTTTTCCTCCTCATCGATTTATGTGGGTCTTAAGGTTAACATACAGTTCATGCATGATTTAAACCCTGTTCTGCAGACAATGTCCTTTGTTTTCCCATTGGCCTTTTGCTGTGATGCTAATTACTATAGCAACTGAGTTCTTCACGTGGCTTTATTTTCATAAGATCTCATAGAGATGAATATAGGTAGCATTACTGCGCTTTACAGATCAACAATATAAAGTCTGAGGTACAAAATAAAGTAAGTTTATCCATTTATTGAGGCAAAATGCCATTTCAAGAAAATTAAATTGTCCATTGATGGCTTTTGCTTTTAGCTGGAAATCGCTCTGGGAACTGTGATTGTGTCACTCTAGATGTGTGATGCTTGTTTTTTTTCCCTCCAGAAAACAAAATGAAAATATTTTCCTTCCACGTGCTTGAATTCGAGAGGACCACATTCGGTTTTTTTTTTTTTGCACTGGCTCCAAATTCTTTATTTGAAAAAAAGAGTTTAGGTCAGTGGACTAAAAGCCTTGTTGGGCTCTGTCTCCTAATTAGTATTCTCTCTACAGGGTTGACATGATACTATATGCCATGGTGGATGAAATCAAGACTGGGAGCTTGGGTTTCTAAAAAGCACAGAAAACATGTGAATTTGTCATATAGTTGATACCTGTGGACATGCCAACAACCAGGACAAAGATATGAGTTTCCCTGCAGGACTGATGCCAGGCACGCAATGAAGGTAGCAGAAAGCAGCTGCCCGCTGCCCTGTATGTGTATCTGAAGTATCTGGAGTACCTGAAGCTTCTGGGGAAGCTGTGATGCTTTGTCAGAAACTTTCACAGGCATTTCTGGACAGTTAAGAGAAAAAAAGGACAGCTTCAATGGCTCTCAGCTCCCAAGCATAGAAGCCTTTGCTTTAATCTTTCTACTTCTTTTTGCATGCTGCTTTGCACTTCTTATTCTCTCCTGATGCTACATGCTTACCTTTCTCTGCATTCCTGGTTTTCCCCAGGCTTCTCTGCCTCTTGTACCATGTTTTATTTATACATCGCTCTTCCTACTGCCTTGATGAACAGCAGTAACTGCTTTGCTCTTTTGTGGTGTTATTATTCAGCCAGTCCTAGTTTTCACTTTCTGCTCACCCTGCATGTTGTTTTTCCTCAAGGTCTTGCCAGCCTCCAGACCTGTGTCCCTCATTTTGCTCTCCTGATCTTCTTTTCCTACTCCAGACCTGTGTGTCCCTCACTTTGCTCTCCTGATCTTCTTTTCCTATTCATCTGCCTCCTGCCTCCTGCAAACGCTGCAGACTTTGTTGACCCCCATTGACTCCACGTCTAAATCAGTTGTCTTCTTACACAGTGCTTGGATAACATGTTACTCTTCAGTTTTGGCTGCTTCCCAGCCTGAAGCATCCCAGAACCATGGAAATGCTTCTCCGGGCAAAAGGGAGCAGATCCAGCATAACAATTGCTTTGAGGAGACCTTTCTGGGACTAGAGGGGCCATGGATATTGGTATGGCTGTTGCTCATGGATGAGCAAGATATATAAAACAGGATCCTTTGACAGGTAAGGGGAAGATTTGTGGGGGTAGAAGGGTAGTGGGGAGGGTGTGTGGGTGACAGGCAGGGGGGTGAGGTGGGAGACTGCACCACTCCTCAAAGGTGGTCTTTTGGATAGGCCTGTTATTGCTGGCTCCTCTCCAGGCTTTGCTTCTCCTATACCCTTGACAGATCAAGAGTTAATGCAGAGGGTAGCAGCTGGACATGGCCAAAGCCCTTGGCATGCTGGCATGACCCAGCTGCCGGCACCTGCCTCCTTCACTCTCCCCAGCCTGGCACCCTCCATACGCAGGACTGCCTTCTCACTCAGGCAGAAAGGCAGCATGAGGCAGGGGTCATTTCTGTCTCACTCTCCTTTATTGATGAACCATGGCATGATCTGGCTAGTATTTCATGGGCAGGAGGAAAGGATGCTCTGGCCCTTCACAAATCCCTTTGCATGAGCCATTGGAAGGAAGCTACCTTCTGACTGGGAGATAATTTTTTCTACACAAGGGGTTATTTGAAGCAATGTGTGGAAGCAGTGGTGGTCAGAGCAGTCTTCCAATCTTCCAGCCTTAATTTTGAGGGTGGCTGAGGAGGGCTGAAGAAACATGGAACTGGTGCGCAAATTGAGCATAAAGCACACTGAAAGCAAAAAGGCTGCATCGTAATGAGGAAAGACATGTCTTACACGGCAAAGAAACTAGTCTGTGCTCACTGCTAAACTTATCTGTACCATATTTTTGAAAACTGTTCATCTGGGTGGGTAGTACAGCTGAGTTAAGTTTAAGGAAACAAAGACCTTGCCCAAAGGTATTCTCCATCCCAGCAAATGAACTGTAAATATAAAACATATGGGGCAGTGTGATTTTTAACAATGATTAAAGAAAAAAATAAATTACAGCTTATTTTAATGAGTGTCAAGGACAGCAAAAAACACTGGCATGATTTAGCTGTATCCAGGGAGCTGATGCAATCCATATCAGCAGGGAATTGCCTAACACCTCTGGGCAGGGTTCTTGCTGGTGGCATCTGCTGGATGTATTTGCAGCGTAACAGGCAATGTGTGGGTGTTTTGAGGCCCCTGCTTTGGTTTCCTCTCTTTGAGCCTGTCATTTCTTTTTCCCTTGTTTGCTGATGGTCACCAGCTGGGTCCTAACTGTGGGACTGGGCTGTCCCACCAAATGAGCGTGCGTGTTTGAGCTCATGGTGACTCAGATCCTGAGAAAGTAAGGATTTGAGACCCCTTGCACCGAGTTTCCCAAGAAAAATAATCATCAGCATTGAAAATAAAAGTGCCTGTGTCATACCCTCTGCGGAAAGGAGCAGGAGGTAAAGACAGCAGGAGCCTTGAACAGTACCGCAATGATGGTCATTGCAGTAAGCATAGGTCCCAGGAAGCCTATAAGCTTGTAAAAACCCTTTTCAGCTAAAATAAATCACTGCAACTTCCCTCTCACAGATGACCAGAGATTTACTCAGTTTACACTCATTTTAGGATCCTCCCAAAGCACTTACAGCCTCATTTGAACTCCTCCACACAAATAATCCCCAGCTCCTGCTAACTGCCCATATGGTCCAAAAATAATTTGTATTTTTATGCTTCTAAATATCATTGTTGATGAGGGGAAATCCCTGCTGTTCTGTCTTCAGCTTTCTCTTCGCTGTTCTCCCTTTCGCTGGTGAGGGTTAGGCTCAACCACAGCTGACTTTGCTGTCTCACTCCCTGCAACAGGGTGCCAAGATCATGCAGTGACGCAGCAGCTTTTCCCCACTCCCCTCCACTTTTCCTGGCTGCCATCATTCCCTCAAAGCCCTGGGGCTGCATTTTCTGCCCACCACGGGGAGGTTACAAGGTTTTGAACTTTTACTATGGGCTGGCTTGCTGTGGTGGCTTTGAAGGGTGCAGCAAGGTGAAGGAGAAGGCGAGGGAGCATGGTGCCAGCCCAGAGCTCCCAGGTGAATGATGCCAGGCTCACCTTGCTTTCCTCCCAATTTTGAACTGTCAGTATGTCCTGCCAGGTCTGGCCCCGCAGCTGGGCTGGCTGCAGTCATACTGGGAAGCTTGAACCATTCTCTTAATTTTTATTTATCCATTTTAAACAGTTTTGTTGGAAAGGCACTGTAAAATCTTCTGCAAAATGTAGACTGACTTTTTCAGAGCTGAATTCTTTGTTGTTTATATTTGTACGTAACCTTGAGATACCAAAAGCTTGTTTTAGGATCTGTTAACAGGCTGCACATGATTCTCTTACAAACTATCACTTCAAAGAGCTTCTCATTCTTCCACTGGATCTTAATGGATCTTGCCAAGACTGAGGGGCAAACAAATTCAGTGTTTACTAATATTTTGCATTGGTACAAAAGAAATACAATACCAGCTGCTCTTTTTCAAGCAAAGAAAGAAATTGATATAAAAGAGTTAAAACTATGTGCAATATAACCATGTGTGCATGTGTGCACACGTGCTAGTTTTAATTCAAAAGTGGAAGTGGTGGCAACTAACACTGACAAAATGCAAGCATATTTTTCACTCCCATCATGCTTTTTCATGAGCCTAAAGCACTGTCAAAGGACTGTACTGGTTGTTGATCTTCAAAAATGCCATGAAGTTATGATACCGTTGAAATTTCTATGAATTTTAGTGGACACAAGCTATTAAGACAGTGAATAAAACCTAAAAGACCTATCTTTTCTCTTACCTTTTTAATATATGGTGGTTTATTATTGTTGTTGTTGTCATTCTTGTTGCCAGCCTGAGGTGCTGATGCTATATTTCAGTATTTTTTAAGATGCTCCTAGAAAACAAAATAAAAAGAATCCTGCATTAGAGTGTACGACTTGCATTCCACTCTAATTGGTACATTATGATTTGCCCTCTTCTTATTTTCCTTCTAGTTTTCAAAAGTACTTTTAGTTTCTCCAAATCACTTTGTAAATTTACGTTCGGGCTTTGCTGGTCTATTTTTCCATTTTAGAAAAGTCAAGTTGGCTTGGCAAAACAAATGAATTTCCTTCAGATGAGAGGAGTTGCACTGAAGTTTTAGTTCATAAGATACACAGTGCCCTAATTGCTGAGTTGCCTTTATTGACACAGACACAAAGCTTTCCGGCTGAAGGAGTTGCTACTTGTAAAGGCATGAGTAAGGAAGAAATCCTTGTACCTGTCTCTGATTGGCTTTAGAAGTTTTATGCAGACACAGAACTGGATTGTGAAAGGTCTGTGAATAAATACTTCAGCTGGTTTATATTCCCTGCCCAGCTCTCGGTATGTGTTTAAATGCTAAGCCTTCTAAGCACTGGTTCAAAGCTGATATTGCTTATTGCAAAACCTTATCAGCTTTCTGATAATCATCTGTGTATCATAACAGGCCCTCTATATAAAAAATAAAAATCAAAGAGCAGGTCAGATTCGTGGTGTTCTCAGTCCTATTTGTTTCTGTCAGTATGTGTTGAGAGTCTGAAGGAAAAGGGTGTGTGAAATTCTTCCCAGGCTGTACTTGGCTGTTTTTCCCTGCTGCTCTGCCTGGCTCTCTCCTTTGGCTGTGCTCAGATGATAAACTCTTGTGCAGAAATAGGGAAAATCTCAGAGTGCACAGCCCTGAAAGGAGCAGTTTGTCCTTTATAAAGAAAGAACACCTAGCAAGTAATGATTTACATATCTTTAAGGGAAAGGAAAATTACTTGTAAATTAATGATTTTATACGTGATGGAATTTCAAGTTACTGAGCCAAAAGAAACACATATAATGCATGGATAGAGGCATCAAGTGAATCTTTTCACCTAGGTTTTGGGAAATGATATCCAAGAAGAAATGAGTTGTGTTAAAACCTGCGTCATGCTTAACACTGGAAGCAGAGCGAGTAACTGCACCAGCTAGGGAGGATGCCACATTAGAAGATCTGTTAAGAGAAGCAGAGTTAAAATAGCACAAAAATAAGAACTGTGAGGCAGAAACAATGCTAAAAACTGCCATCTGCATGCACAAAGTAATATCTATTGCATTTTAAATTCAAGTCATACCAGACGAACCTTTGCTACTTTGGAAGAGACAGAACACCTCTAAAACTGGGTTGAAACAAGGAAGAAGGTAGAACATTTCTGAAATACTGATTTTTTTTGTGTGTGTTTTCTGCTGTCTCTTCTCAGTTACAAACCTTTGTTCCTAGGTTAGGTGTTTGGCCTGCCTCAAGTCCCTCAGTAGACAGTGGATAGATGAGGGCTCCTGCTTGGCATCTCCAAAAGTGGTAAAGCTTCCTTGCTGGTTCTTAAAATCTCTGAGAGCAACACAGTGGTCCTTACTGAAAATTTTAAAACGGAATATGCTGAAATAAGTGGGATATGGTGCATATACAAAAACTGGTCCTATTTTTCAATTTCATACCTTCAGGAAAAAAGCAAACAAAAAAATGCAGGTCTAGCCTAGCCACTAAGAAAACATTAAATTAGTGTACCTGTTCTTACAGTGTGTTTGAGTTACAGCCACAACACGGGAAAACTGTCAATAAAAGCAATAAATTGAATGAGTATGAGTTACCATATATGATCATACAGGGGTGAAAATGGGGCCAGTTCAGGAAAAACTTGGTATCTTTTCTTGTCCACAGGAGCAAAGACACGTTCTCCATTTTTCTCTTGAACAACTGCTGTCTTCTGCAGCCCTCAGTGGTCCCCAGGTTACTCATGGCTCTTCTGCTTTCCACAGGCAGTGAAATTTTCTCTCAGCAGCTTATGTTAGTTTAGCAGTCTTTCCTGAAAAGCACCACACTCGGAGCTTCACCCCTATTAGTTTCCAAGTGGGAGCATCGCTTTCTGAAAGTCTGGCTGTTTATGAAACAGTTAAATCATGAGGCTGGTTTTTATTTTCACAGTCTTGCAAATTCCATCTCTTTCTGTCTCTTTGTGGCCACATTTAGCTTCTCCCAGCTTTTTCTTATTTGCTGGTGCAGTAGAACAGGACCTGCTGCTCCATAACCAGCCACTCCGGCATCTGCTCCAGCATTCTCTCTGGGACAGTGGGAAGTGCTGGGTCTGGTAGAGAAAGGCCTGAGAGATACTGGAGCACAACAGTTAAAAAGAATGTCCTCTGAGGGGAAGAAGTTTGCTATTGCCCACCCTCAAATACTACTTTATGTCCTGCAGCCTATGATGGAAGATAAAGTTTGTAAAATCACAACTTTATTTTTAGCACATAATGTATGCTCTTTTTGCCATGCACATTTCCATTCCCTTTTTATTCATTAAACTCTTGGACTTCATTGCCTCTGGTGGGAAGGAACTGCACCAAGCAGTCATACGCTGTGGGAAAGGATTGCTATTCACCCTTTGCCTTTCATTTTCAGCCGACACCGTCTTACTTGTGCATGATGGGAAGTGATGAACAGGACTCACTTTCTTTGGTGCCATTCATTATTTTGAACACCTTTATCTTTTCCTTTTCTGTGAAGCGAACAGGTTTGATTTTACTATTCATCTAGAAGGTTTTCATGCCTCCGATTAGTTTCATTGTCATTTCTGAACTAATTTGATTTCTGCGTTGTCCTTCTCAAAGTGTCCATAATTGATCACGAGGCAAGGAGTTGGGGTAATAAAAAGTATTTTCAGTATTACTTCTCTGTTCCATTCTTTTTTTGTTCCTAACTATGCCTTTATTTTTTTATCACTGCAAGACATCTCTGACAAAATGCCTGAAGTGACACCTAAATGCTTTTCTGACTTTTGACAGTTAAATTTAGAAGCCAGAAAATGTAGTTCGTATTCTATCTCTCAGAATGCGCCAGCTTCTGTTTGAAAACACTGCATTCATCTGTGATGGCATTACTTTGCTGGTATCTCATCCAAGCTCCTCTCTCAGTTTGCTTAAAAGCTTTTGCCTTCCACTATTTTCACTCTTGTTTCTTTATTCATTTTAAAACTTTCTCAGCAGAAATCTTTGGTCACTTGACTGCTCAAGAGTGTTTTGTATCTGAATTTTATTCCACTCCCAGAGCCTGAGTTTATCTATGCTTCTTACGAGATAACTTTGGTTGTCTTGTACTTTTTAGTATTGTCCAATTTTAAAATACTTCAAACTCAGGTCACATCAAGGCATTACCATGATTTATTCATGGGTCTGAACATCTTTGGCCTGACTAGTCTGTACTTATGGGAAAACAACTTCATCAGCTAGGATAAATCACCAAGCTTCACTCGAAAGAACAGATGTCAGTCATCTGATCAACCAGTCTGCAGAAGGCTATGGTGCAGTAAATAATAACTGAGTGATAATTTTGTTTTTTTTCTTTTTGACTAGAGATACTGACCTACAAACAAGGAGAACAATGTAGCTGTGTATTTCATGATTATGTCAGCCACCACAGGGACAAACTGATCAGAAGAGAAGAACATTCTGAACATTTTTTAAATAAAAATGCTTATCCAAGAATTGCTTAAGCAATTCTCATGACTGAGAAATAGTAACATATTGAAAAATGTAGTTACATATTTTAAAAACGTTTGAAAAAAACCTAGTTTCTTCTCTCTGAATTGCTGGTTTCTGAGTTGAGGGCTCTTGTTTCCAGGGCAACAGTTGATAACATAACAAACACTGAAGGAAGTACACAAGAGAATTCCCTCTTCTATTTTAGGTGAGAGTTATGTCCTTCTGTTATTGCTAAGGAAATGAGAAGTATTTTGCACTGAAAAGTGTTTATCTCGCATGTCTGCATGAAGTACAAAGAGCCTTTGCAGTGTATTCATTACCTGATGTTTGCCAAGAGATGGAGCTGCAGAGTCAAACACCCACCAAACCTGACCCCCCTGTCTCCCCCCAAACCAGGGGAGCTGTAATAAAACGCTGGGCAGCAAAAGCCTGTAGCCTTCATACTGATGCATGCTACTCTTCCCTCAGTGACGACGAGCTTGAGTTGGGCACTTAGCCAATCTATTCCAATTTATTTCATTAAGCTGTGGTTCAGAAAAGCCAAGAAACAAGCTATATTAATCTCGCTAGATCCTGGCCTTTAGTCAGATAATGCTATAGAAAATGCTCAGCCGTCCCGCAGCTGAGCAGTAACAGGATGAAAACAGCTGCCTTTTTGGCCTTGCCTTACAACATCCCTTCCCTACATATATCCCTGTAAAAAAGTGACTTGTGCTGCACGGCTCCTACTCAGCAGGTAAATTCTAGGGGGCTGCCTTCACAACTTAAGCATTGCCTGAAATCTTGTCTCAGTTTCTAGACACCTACAGGGTGAGAAGACAGAAGATAGCACAGAGATTCCCAAACTGCTGGAGACCCAAGTCTGTCAATCTGTGAAACGTCCTGCCTCGTATGGCTTCGTGGGCTTAGCTCTGGAAGCCATAAACCTGTGTTAGAACAAAGCAAAGCCAAGTATGTTTGGAGAAGACTACGGGTTCAGCTCTGGGTTAATGCAGTGATCCAGCATCTCTGAGCCGTCTCCTGTCAACACCACATTGCCGTCCTTCCCATCCCAGCGTGCTGGTGGGTGGAACAGGTCCAGGTTTGTCAGTACGTGCCTAGTACCTCCCCAGCATCGCCTGGAGCTACTTTCGGATTAGGTACAAGCACAGGAAGCCCGCTGAGCTAATCAGGCTCCCACTCCTGTACAAGTCCTAGGGGATTCTCAGAAGAGGTGTTCCTGCAAACAAAGTCACTCTAGCCTCTGGGTCTTCCCACAGCATTTTTGCCACATCAGTTCCCATGTAAAATAAAAAAAGCTAGGAAAAAGCAAGAATGGATTTAACCCAAGTATCCCCTTGAACCCATGAGCAGTCAAGGAATTTATCTGTTTTAAAATTTGTGTTCTGCTTCATTTGCTTCCTTCAAAATCCTCATGCTTACTGAACTTGTTGATAAGAACCAATGGAAGATTATGGGATAAACTGTTCATCAGTTGCATTCCGAGGTGGAGAGGAAAGGGGTGGTAGAGATGAGAGAAGGGAAGTGAGTCTGCCTCTGCCTTTGGCTTGCAGTATTAACCTTGAGTTTGCCCAAACCAGTTTTGAAGATTTTTATTCCAATAAAGATTCCATGCTTTGGAATGGTGGTATGACAATAAGAGAGAGACTCAAAACTAAATAGATTAGAGGAAAGGCCGCTTGTCTATTTGATAAACAGAATGGAGAAAAGTCTTTTTTCCCCCTTTTTCTTTTTAATGAAAAAAGGCTGACCTGGGTTATATACACGTAACTCCAGCAGAAATATCTAGGTTGAGAATAGGGATCAGAGTAAGGGATTCAAATGCTTTGGGGGATAAGAATCAGGCAATGTGTGTCTAGCTGGTGTTTCCTTTTGGGTGTTGGAGGCAACTCTTTGCTTGCTAATTTCTGAAATCGTGGTTCTCACCTAACTTTGGGCTATGATTGGCCCCAGCTGACAGATAGCTTGAAAATTTAGCACGGCATATCTAAGCTTGCGTTGGAGTTTTAGACTGCATAGAGCTTGGTGAATTACTTTTTAATCTGACTTCCCAGTGAAAAGCCTTTTTGTTAGTCAGTCTATCGTTTGGTGTTTGAGTAGGGAAGGAAATCCAAAAATAGAACTGGACTATTATCCATGCTTGGAGGTGCTGGCCAAACTACATGTGCCTTTTGGCTGTATGAGTATCCAAATCAACATAACACACATTTTCCCTTGTCATGGTGTCAAAAGAAAGAAGAATTTAAGTTGTGTAAGAGAAAAAAAACCCTACCTGCTGAAAACTTGACTGCAGATAATAACTTCTTGACATATCTGCATATTTTTAGCGAGGTAAATAATGATTTTTTAAACCAAAATTACCTCCAGAAACTTCAGATCTGAATGGGTCTAGTGGTCAAAACGTGACAACTTTCAACAGAATAGGAAGGCTTTGGTGGTTACTTCTTGAGTTAATTCTTGAGACCAGACAAAACCTTTAATCACTATTTAAATAAAAGCTTTTCTCACTCTCTAGATGAAGTGCTGTGTTAAGCTGATGTTAAATACTTAAAGAGTGTATTAAGTCAAGCAGACATCTCATGGATGTTCCAGTTTTGCTCCTCTGGTAAACCATGGGGTAATGTGACTCAGAGGTTTGGAATTTTAAAAGTCTTGGGATGCTGGGGCTATTTGAGTCCCTGCTCCTTCATGTGCTTACCTGTTTGTAGAACAATGATTTGGTGTCATTCATAATGGTGTTATAATGGGATTAGTATACACCACATTACTTGGAAAAATAATTTCTCCGTGTATTGTTGACTGATGTTATACATAAGACTGAAGAGTGGGAAAAAAAACCATAGCACATTTGGGCTTTTAAGGTGGAAGTACTGATGAAGGAGCTTAGAGTGACTGGACAATGGATGGAAATGGTTCATGTGCTTCCCTTCAGCTGGACAGACATTTCCCAGTGAAGCATGTTTCTGAAAAAAAAAAAAAAAAAGTAATAGTTGTTTGAACCCAGAGTATTTTATGGACACATCTCAGGCTTGCTTATTGTTCAGCATCCACAGACAGTGGGCTTTCAGCCACAGCAAAGCTTGGAGGCAGACTCCCTGTGAGGGTCTCTGGCTGTGGCGAAGGAGAAAAAACCAAACAATGCTAGCTGGCTTGACAGCTACTCAGCACTGACTAGTAGGGGTGAAATGACTGGTGCTACAATAATATTTTTCATATTCTGCTAGGACACAACAGCTGCTGATGTCCCAGTTTATGGCAGCTTTCCCATGGAGGAAGGATATGGGAAATACCTGAGCACCTGGGGTTGATAGTAGTAGAGCAGATGGGCTAAGATTACTCCTACCTGGTCGCTGTCAGAATATTTGTTTTAAAAGCTATTTTGTTTTTCTTTAAAAACACTTTTTCACTTCTTTTACATTCCAGGTGTGTGATTACATTGGGGATTGTAGTCCACATCGCAAAAAATCAGTTGTTGCTGGCTCATATCTAAGACACCTGAAAATTCTGCTGAGTAAAAAAATGACTAAGACCTGTGTAGGCATGGAGACCTAATTCCTGCCTCAACATTTTGTAGATTCTTTTAGGATAACAGGAATAACAGTTTCTGGAGTAGTATGTGTAAAAGCAGTTTTTCCTTTGACTGGCTTGGGATGAAAGTAATGGCTTTTTGAAAATTCATCTTCAGCTCCATTATTCCCATGTGTTGGAATGAGCAGCTTGAAAGACCCACAGGAATCACCTTTGCTCTCAGACCTTTTTCTCCATAATTTGTTAACCTCACTGCTATTATATTTAAAACTTATCATAGCATATGGACTCCAGTTCAGTGGTCTGTTCATTCACAAGCATGGGGTAGCTTGGGTTACATGCATCCCACTGTTGGCAATGCCAGGTACTGGTAAAGGGATGTAAAGCTTTACAGCCTCTGGAGCTGTATCATTTGTGATACTTTTCACAAGCAGCACATTCACTTGGAAAAATAATTTTTTTTTTTTAAAAAAAGGATGATGCTTTTCTCCTGTGCTCATGGCTCAAGCTGTTCTCTACAAGCCTCCTGCACTGTGTTGATATGGCAACAGGCTGCCAGATTTAAAATCGAGTAGAACCAGAGATCTTAGTTTTAACAATTTATGGTTGTTGATTCAAGTTATCTGGAGAAATTTTTTTTATGGCTTCTCTCACCATTCTGAACCTTCAAAGTTGCTCTGTTTACCTTCTTATAAAGCTGTAAGGTTATTTTATTTTCCATTGCATTCCTATCTGGAGCACTCCCTCCAGTGGAACATACACCTCTGTGGAGATGTGTAGGCTCTGGCTATTTTGGCTGTATATTTTAGCTATGCCAAATGCTCGTAATTATTGGACCATTAAGCTATTGGAAAGCCTAGCTCTGATGGAAATCTTCCTATTTTCCCACCACTTCACAAGCTCAGGTTTCTAGTCAGTGGTCCTGAGGTAGCCCTGTCTTTCTGATATCTTTTGAGTTTATACACCAATAACAAGAGGCCACAGGTCAAAGGCTCACAGGCATGTATTGGGCAACGGGGCACTGCAGGTGCTACCCATTTTCCAGGCATCTGAGCTACGTCCATGACTATAAGGATTGGGGCACAGGTTGGAGCACTGTCCTGTGGTCTCCTGCTTTCCTGCTTGGTTGGCTTAGCCCAGCTACTGGCATGGTTTTTGCCACTACCCATTACCAGCTGCAGGCTCTAGGCACTGTGGCATACGTCAAGGATCTTTCCTGCCAGGCGGTCTGGATATATGCACCCTGTTTTGGGGAGGAGACGAGTTTGCCATGCAGGGGAGAGCTGGGCTCTCACTGTCAGAGCACAGCGCTTGGCCTGTCCTATTTTATTAGTGCAAACAAACTAGTAGAAGACCTTTATGTGATCCGTGGCTGGCAGGGTGGTGCAAAGCAGTCCTGTTCAGATGGCTCAAGGCTGGCTGCCTGTAGGGCAGGCTGGAGGCAGCCCCGTGGCACAGCTGGGCATCCTGTGCTGCCCTCTGGCTCTGTGACTGTTGTTGTTGTTGCTGCTATTACTGTTATTGCTATTGTGAAGATGATGATGATGATGTCTGACATTGTGAGCTCCCAGTCTCCGAAACTGAAAGCTCTGCTCTAGCCTACTGCAGCAATGTTTTAATGGGAGGAAATTGAGGACGCAAGCTTTGTGCCCAGGGCTGCAGCATCACAGCCTGGAGCAGTGCATGAAGGTCAAGAGCAGGCTGGGGCTGTTCTGAAGGGTGACAGTTGGTGGAGAGACACAGAGCTGGTGTGGCCACTTCTGTAGTGCCTGGAGCCCGTTGTCACCCAAAGCTGAGTATGAACAAACATTTATCTGGTGTGGAAAATAATCAGAGGCCAGGACTGAATTGGAGAACTGAGTTATTTGAAAGCAGATGTACCCTCAGGGTTTAAATTTGCAGTCATGAAGCCCTAGCCCTGCAACTTTTTATGTCCTCAGGGTGATGCTTCTCAGGGGTGCTTCACTGTGCTGCCTGTCCCAGTATTTCTTCCAGATGTGTTGGAGACTTCCTTGAAGAATGACAGACTCCCTGGCCTCCCTTCAAGTGGCTTCTCAGGAGTTGGGGCTGTGAGTATCATTAAAGTGAGACAGCAGCAAGCCAGTATACCTCAGTTTCTTCCTGACTGATAAATGTTGCATATCTGAGTATCGTCTCTTCTTGTGGGATGTCCAAAATGGCACAGCTGCAACCCTAGCTTGCAGCTCCAGTTACTGGCAGCATTTGTAAGACCTCTCAGTGGGTCCTTCCTGCTCAAATGCATCCATTTTACCACGCCAATTAGCTAAATTCAGTGTGTGAGAAATATGTGAACATTCCTTTTTCCTAAAACAGTATAAGTCTTTTCACATAATTTGACAATTATAAGAAACTATTTGTTTGAGAGTTGAGGAAACTAAGTTTGGAAATATAAGAGAGTCATCTTGTCCAGTGAATCAAAGCTTCACAGATATGGTCTTTCAGGATGACTAGTTTTACAGGCCCAGTGGAATTTCTTCTTTTAATCAAAACCAAGCAATTTTCAGAACGTTACATGCATCTTGGTAAGAACTATTTGAGGAGCTTGCAAGTAGTTAACCAAAAATCGATGATCCAGTGCTACAGGAAGATAAGAGAGCGGGCAAACCTTTCCACTGTGAATCTTAAGTGCAATATCCTCGTTCATCTTCTTTCAATAGATGGCAAAGACAGTTCTTGTGTTGCACACATCAGCCCTTTCCAGTTGGTGCTGTGCTGAATGGCTAGACATTAAAGTGGATAAAGGATGTCAGGCCAGAAAAATCTGCACTGCTTCCTGAGATACCGTTATCACTGATATTATTACCATTTAGAATAAAAAAGTATGAGTAGAACTGTTGCCTTGCCATTGGGATTCCATATATATTCTCTGCTTTATAGTGGTGCTAACATATCATCTTAACATAGAAAGAGCTAGCAGTTTGTATATTTATTAGTCATGTTCCTCAGCATGCTGGTTTTACTGGAACTAAACCCACAAAGTATTTAATTATTATCTTCATTCTTATATTTGAAGAACTGCAGCTCATGGGAGAGTGACTCCAGAACTAATTGCAAATGACAACATTGCTGAATTTCCCGCTACTATTTGTTGCTTTAGTGATACGCTTTTCTTCAGGATTGTCTAATAAGGACAAAAATGTGTTTGTAAAAATGTGCTGAATATGTTAGCTAAGACGTTTAAGTATTTAGTATTTGGTATTTAGGTGTAGATGAACCTTGTGTCATTAGTTGGTTGGTGTGGCGTCTGGCGTTAAAAATATATCTTCAAGAAAAGACC
The DNA here is from genome assembly GCF_032191515.1 of Phaenicophaeus curvirostris. NCBI lineage: Eukaryota > Metazoa > Chordata > Aves > Cuculiformes > Cuculidae > Phaenicophaeus > Phaenicophaeus curvirostris. The sequence continues at coordinate 140,409,696 of NC_091392.1, read as the reverse complement.
AAGCTCTAAATATTGCAATGCTGTTATATTTTTAAAAGATCTTAAAAGATTTTTTTTTAGACTTTTAGAGAGTATCTTCTTGTGTCTTACAAAAGTAGTATTTCTTGAAAGACATAGTAAAACCATTCATCCAGTCTTTAAAAGAGACACACTAGTTGTGCTAGTTGCAACATTGATAAGAAGTCATTGAGCTTGCAGTGAGTTATACATCCAAACAGGAATAAATAAGTCAAACTAACTCCTGTTACTAGACTCCAGGATTGGAAAAGGAATGACAGGTCATATATTTTGGATACATGCTACTCAAAGTTGACCTTTGTTCCCATTAGAGAAGGTGAAATCTATAGGTCTCTCTTTCTAGTCTTGGATCGATAGGTGTTGTTACACGTGTGCCATCTCACACTCACTTCTAATTTCATGGGATTTGCTGAAAGAAAACTTACCCTAATTTGTTCCAAATTGTTCCAGTTTTAGAAAAAAATGTTTTAGTCTGCATTTATTTTATGGCATTGCATTGAGCATGTAGAATTCAATTCCTTCTCATTGTTTTCCTGATAAGAGATTGTTATTGAAATACAAAACATCTTTCTGCTGTAAGTGAATGGTTAACAGTTTTAAAAAGGATTTATACCAGAAACAGCTAAAATCAAAGACACAGGAATTGCTTTACTTTAGGTGAAGTAGTCGCCTCATCCACTGGAAGTGTGATATAATTAATGAACTAATTTTTTTCATCTCTATCACATTGAGAGAAAACTTCAAATGTAAACTTCCTGCATTTTGATTTTTTCTATTTTGTTGTAGAAGTGATTACTCAATATTAACAAGAGGCAAGCTCTTACTGTGTGTATTTCTAGTTATTGTGAGTTTATATTTCATTACTTGAGTGTGAAAGCACTTTTAAAAGACATCCTTATTTTTAAAGAAAATCTGCCATTTTTTTCCCACTCCTGTCCCAGCTGTGGTAAGGATATGTATTATACATACCCAGGTATGATTCTGAAGATAACTCCAGGCTTGGAAAGCCTTGATAACATCCAAACATATCATATATGGCTCCACTTGAACACCTGAGTGAGAGTGGAGGAAGAGAAAGGATAACACCCCCATGTAGTTTCATTACACATAGATAGCCACAACTCACAGTTAAACATATGCTTTTTCCTTTAGCTTGGTAGTCTTTTTCCCCATGCAGCTCTGTATCACTCTGCATCACATATTATGAAAGCTGTTGAAAAGCATATAGGCTCTTACAACAGGAATGTTTCCCCACCTAAGTACCATCTGCTCATGACTGCTGGAAGTTTAATCCACCAGCTGAACTGCTTGGAGGCAGAAGAAACAAGATACAGAAACATGATGGGGGGGACTGCTTGGAGCTTCTGCTTTCTGGTCCTTTGATGAAACCATTCCATCCTCCTGGCCTAAGGAAAACAGGAGCCTGCCTACCCTTGGTTGTTTTTTAAAAAAAGTTTGGTCTTCTTAGAAGTTGTTAGAGTCAAAGCAAACGACTGAGTATCTGTTATTTCATTTTAAGAAAGTGTCTACCCTGCTGTTTACTGGGGAGAGTTTGAAGGCATAAAGTGAGTGTTTGATAGTGGCACAGAGATCAATGAGATTTTTCCATATCTGTTAAATTCAAAACAAATGAGCCTTAATGAGGCCCTTCCCTTCCCTTCCCTTCCCTTCCCTTCCCTTCCCTTCCCTTCCCTTCCCTTCCCTTCCCTTCCCTTCCCTTCCCTTCCCTTCCCTTCCCTTCCCTTCCCTTCCCTTCCCTTCCCTTCCCTTCCCTTCCCTTCCCTTCCCTTCCCTTCCCTTCCCTTCCCTTCCCTTCCCTTCCCTTCCCTTCCCTTCCCTTCCCTTCCCTTCCCTTCCCTTCCCTTCCCTTCCCTTCCCTTCCCTTCCCTTCCCTTCCCTTCCCTTCCCTTCCCTTCCCTTCCCTTCCCTTCCCTTCCCTTCCCTTCCCTTCCCTTCCCTTCCCTTCCCTTCCCTTCCCTTCCCTTCCCTTCCCTTCCCTTCCCTTCCCTTCCCTTCCCCTTGTGCTTGCTGTTTCTTCTGAAGTTAAGTCAAGAAGAAAACAGAAAGGGTTTGCCACTCCTTTAGTACTTTCTATGTGCATGGGCCCCATATTTTAGTGGAAAAAAAAGCAGCTTGGATGTCAAAAAGAGAAGGCTGCAGAAGAGAGTGAGAAAATAAACTTGTTAGTGCAAGATCCAGGCTTTACTCTCTGCCTTGCCGTTACCTACACGTATCCAGTCTACTCATACAGGCTTAGCATTTCGAACAGCAGTTATTGCAGTCGGAGTAAGTCGCTGTAAGACTGCAGTTCATTATCTAACCTCTCCCTGTGTGAAGGATAAAATCCCTGTATTTCAGAAGGCCATAGTGCCGAGTGTAATACACTGAGAAACAATGCTGCAGTGCTTGTAGCTGCAAAGATCACAGAAGCAGTGTGCCTGTGTTGTGTCTCTGCTAGCTGAGCACGCAGGGAAGCTATTCTTTTAGTACATTCAAGGCTTGTTTTGAGTTATTTATCGTGGCAGTCTGGGAGAAGGTGTCATGGGCAGGACTCATGTCAAGCTACTATTAGGGACAATACTTAAGGGACAAAGTATTCTCAGTTTGGTGAACTATGGATAAAAAGATGCAATGTGAGTACAGACAGTGCTTATGAATTTAGAAAAAGGTTCGAGCTTTCACTTCAACCAGGCAGTCTCCTGAGTGCTTATCAGCAGTAGAGCAGCTCTGAAATTTTGAGTAGAGAGTGAGCCTGTTACAATTCCAGAATATATGCTTCTACTCCTAGTTTCTGAACTTCAAACATGCTGAAGCAGAACACAAAATTGAACATGACCAAGCTGTATTGAAAGTTAGATACAACTGGGACTCTGCTGATAGCACAGCTGCCTCATGTCGTTCCTTAGAGGCCGTTCCTTTCACATTGTAGCCTGGAGAAGGCTCGTCAGGGGTTTCTCTTCATAGGCTGCTAATAATGACAGAGTGGAGAAACTTTCAGCACCTATTTCACACCATGGTTCAAAGTGCAGCATTTTACTCTTCCACTTCAGTTACCTCATGATGTTGCTTTGGGTTTTCTTCTTTTTTATGACCAGAGGAGGCTGTTTACTGCTTCTGTTTCTTTCTGGTCTTTTGGTGAAGAGCTAAGGAGGGCTAAAGTCTGCCATTTCTTCCTCTCTGATCACCAGTTTACAGTAGTCAGTTTTTATAAAGCTGCTAAAGTCAAAGGAAACACCAAAATAGCTCTTGTTTGAGTGCAAGAAAGAGAGTTGACCTTACTTAGCTGGTGAGAAAAGCTTGAAAATGTGAAGACGGTTTATATGGTAGTGGCACAAAGAGCAGAAAAACTCTCCAGGCTCTTTTTTGAAATTGTTTTGGTGCTAACTTCAAGATTTTGACTACTTGGTAGTAGCGCAATTGCTGGTGTGCTAAATTTGAATGCACAGCCAATTACATGCATCCAGACATGGTTCTTTGGGCTTTGATTACTCAGCCTCCTTGGTGCAGTGCTGTTTACCAATCATTTTGCTTGCTTTAAGCTGCAGCTTTTGCTTAGCAGTTGTGTGGTGATTGCTTTGAAGCAAGAGAAGTTAGTCCTGCTTGTGTGAAAACATTTATTTACAGGTGTTTTCTTACTGCTTAGTTCAGTTGCCTTTCCTTGTAAGTACCCATCAGATTTTAATCCTCTATCAGTGTGCGAGTGGGAAAGGGCTTCCTGACGTTCCCTGTGGTAGCTTCATCTGCGTGGTCTAAAACAACCAAGGCTGTGGCTCTGGCCATCCCGGCTTTCCCCCTCAGTGCTGTGAGCTGGGTGTTTACTCCTCTGAGTAAACTGGTGATTCATATGCATATGCAAAGTTCTGTAGAAGGAGTCACACAGGAGTAATATGAAAATGAAGGGTTTTTTTTCCTCAAAGAATCTCTTCCAAGGTTTTGCTTGGATTCCTTTAGAAATCTTTGATTTCCTTCTCCAAATCACAATCAGAAAGCCAGATGGGTTTATTTTTTTTCCCTAGTTAGAAATTATACTTTCATGTGTAATTTCAGGTGAACCCTCCCTACCAAGTTAAGAAAATAAAATAATGAGCTTTTAGACTGGCCTAATTCAGTATTTCTTTTCTTCACAGTTTCTTTCTTCCCCAGTGACTACAAGGTCTTCCTCTCCCCTCCATCTCTGTCTCTCCCAAGGTCCCTCACTTGTTTCCCATCTGCCTCTTCCCAGCTTCAAACATTTCACCCCACCTTCTGGTGTTTTGCCTTGTTACAGACATTTCTCAGTAGCTGTTCTGAGGATGTTCTTCAGCTTTCTTGAGACATCTTTGAGTCTTTCTTTAGCTTAGATTTTGATAAACAGACTAAGATGGTAGGTTGTCTTATGTCATCATATTTTCAGGTGTCAAGACTTGGGGTCTGGAGTGGGCAAGGTAATTCAGATCTACCTTCCCTAGAAAACTCTTATTTATATTTCTGCTTTGCCGGTATCCTCCACAAGACCAGAGCCTATGCCTTGTGAGCAACATCCTACAAAATGAACCCAACAAGCACGGGAAGGAGACGGATAGCAGCACTGGAACAGAGCTCTATTTGGAATACATTACCTATATTAATATATATGCATGAATCGTATGTGTGCTGGAAAAGGCTGTATCCCTCCAGGGCTGGCAGCAGCACACTGCTGGAGTCCTCCACTGGTAAGCCTGTGGGGGATTGCCTGCTTCTTCCTTCTTGGCATCAGGGAGCATCTACCACTCACTTCAGCCCCCGGGAGGTTCAGGAGATGCCATCCATCTCTGGCCACAGTACTGAGTGTGCTCAGGGGTGGGAGGGAGCTGCAGGCTGGTAATCACCCATGTGGCACACGCACACAATCTGCCATTGCTTCCTCTGCTGCTCCTGTGATTTATGGTGTGGTGAATGGCTCAAGCTTCACGCCCTGAGTTTTATAAGGCATGATTTGGTTTTGCAGAGGGAAGTATATAAATTGCTTGCTGAATTATGCACCTGGTAAGGCCTTCTCTTCTCTTTGAACAGTGTGTTTATTTTGGACAGCATTTCTTTGGGTGGCAGGTTCAAGCAGAAGAAGGAAAGAAACACGATTCCTGGAAATATTTTAACAGGACTTTCAGGAAGGAGAAATGGAAGCATGGGTGCTCCAGACTGAAAATCCCTGCTGGAGTTGTGATAGGAGGAGCTGCCTGGGAGAACAGGGAGTAGGGGGAGCTCCCAGGAGGAAGGGCTGGACAATGAGGACTCTGGGACTAGAGCAAGACAGCTTGAGCTAAGGAAAAATGCAAGCTTAGGCACTGGTACCAAATGTGTTCAGGTGCATTCTGTTTTCCTTTTTCTCTGGATGAAGGTGAACAATTCTTGCACCGCTGTATTTCTGTGCCAAGAAGGAGCAGCCCAGTTTGGTGAGCAGCCCAGTTTGGTGAGCAGCCCAGTTTTCCCAGAGCATGACGTGCTTAGGCTCAAGCTATAAGCGATTTGGTTTTTTTCCCCCAAACTTAAGTATTTATTAGCCTGAGCTGATACACTCAAAGATACACTTAAATTACAACAGCCCAGGAAAACAGAGTCAGAAGAGTGAAAAGTTATGTACAAGGTGTACCTCTTGTGCCTAGTGCTGGAGAGAAGGAGTTCTTGCAAAATCACCTAACTACATGCAGTCTGCCATACAGTCTCAGAGCTGCTGAACATAAAGAGGATCCTGTATGGTTTCTGAAGCCTGCATTTACACTTTTTAATTTCATAATAATATTTTGGAGAAGTGTTTTGCTAATGCCTCAAGGAAGCCAAGAAAACACAAAATTTGCCACATCTCAGGTCCCATGTTTCACTCAAAGTAGCAGATTGTATTTTTCCCAGTGTAAAGTGTGTGCGTGGGGGGTTAGATGGGTTTTTTTTTAATGCGTTTGTTTTTGGGTTTTTTTCTGTGAAAGGGGAGGAATTTAGAGGGAATGTAACACACTGCCATTTATATGGGACATCAGACAGGTGCTGCATTCCAGCTGCAGAGGCACCTCTGTGCCTGCAGTAACACAGCCCTTGCTGCCAGGGCATTTCACTTTCAAGTAAGCCCTATTTTAACAGAAGAAAAGGGAGCCAGTGGGGACATCAGAAGAGCTCTGGATGGGAAAGAGATGAAGGACCAAAAAGTTCAGTGAGACATGCAGACAGCAGCTCCGATCACTCAGCTGCCATGTGCCACATCCCTTGCCCCACGCCCTCCACCCCACGCAACTTTTAGTACTTGAAAAAGCTATAAGAAAGTAGATACAAACCTAGTGAATTTTATCAATTGCTCATTGATACAATCAGACAGGTTATCATTTTACAGGCTTAATTGTGCCTGTTTGGAATGAATGGCATGCAGCTAACAAGCCCTGTCTGCCCATGCTGGCCGGGAAGAGGAGGGGAGGGAGAGATGCTGGGGTGCTGGGCACCCTGAGATCCCAGTTCTCCTCCCGGGGACTTTCCCAGCAGATGTCACTGTTCACCCACCAAACAAAAACCACTCCGAGGCAGTAAAGGGCCTTTGGAAAAAGGCACTGCAAGCTATTACTTAAAAATGAAATACACCATCTCAGAAGAACACTTCCATTTGGGAATACGGGTGAATGCGGTTTATTTTTATAAAGGCGGCAGGGGATGGAAATTTGCTGTAAACCTGGAGGAGAGCTTTACTGTGGGAGCTATGCCTGCAGCAGTTCCCTGGCCCTGCACCTCCGTACCTGGCACACAGCTTTAGGGTGGGCGACAGGGGTGGATGGGCACCTCCACGGGTGGAGGAGGCAAGTTTTAACTGGTCTCACTAATGTTCCTGCACTGCAGAGTTTAGTGGGATTTAATCATGACTAATAGTTTACCGATTTAATCATGACATAATTTTGTGGGATTAAATTATGACTAGCCCTGCCCACATTTTTTTTGTTCAATATATAACTCTGTATGATGCTTATATGGATATAAAATTCATATTAAATGGTGGAGGAGTTGAACATTTTTTTTCCTTGGTACATAAACCAGCCATGAGGAATTTGAAATTAGACAATTTCTGCTAGAAACAAGTTACATCTTTGTTCCCTTTTAGAGATTTTCATGGATATTCTTCAGTCTGGAGAAAGGCTATAGGAAAGCTTTGTTTTCCATGCGGTATGGCAGAGCTTCTGCGTTTAGTGAGAGCTGTGCCTGGCACGCAAGCGAAGTATCACTGCAGAGATATGCAGATACTATGATAAAGCTCAGACACCAGAGTGACAGGCGAGCAGAAATGCTGCACTGCACAGAGGAAATGATGGGTAGCTGGGGATCTTACTGGCCTAATGATGGGGATGTAAATGGGATAACGTGTGTATTCAACGTGGTACATAAGAAATGTCCACAATTGTACAATTGCAAATTTCATCCTCAGTGATTTTGCATTTTAAACCAGGTTAGAGAGCATGAATGAAGAGAAAAGTAATCATCTTAGTGCTGGGATATCATCAGCCCATAACATGCTGACACTGGTAGGGCCAGGCAGTGTGGAGTGGGAAAGGGCAAAGCGGCACATTTCCCTGCCTATCTCAGCCCCCTGGCATGCAGAGCACTCTGATGTTACAAAATGCCCAAAGGAGGGGCTTCTCCACCTGAAAATATATTCATTTTTTTCCATACCAATATCCTTGCTTTTCCTGAGGCTCTGGAGTGAGTCCAGAGAAGAGCGACGAAGCTGATGAAGGGGCTGGAGAACAGGCCTTACAAAGAGCGGCTGAGAGAGCTGGGGTTGTTTAGCCTTGAGAAGAGGAGACTGAGGGGAGACCTAATTGCTCTTCTTGCAAGTGACAGGGGACAGGACAAGAGGGAATGGCCTCAAGCTCTGCCAGGGGAGGTTCAGGCTTGACATCAGGAAAAAATTTTTCACAGACAGGGTCATTGGGCACTGGAAGAGGCTGCCCAGGGAGGTGGTTGAGTCACCTTCCCTGGAGGTGTTTAAAAGATGGGTGGATGAGGTTCTGAGGGACATGATTTAGTGAATGATGGGAATGGTTGGACTCGATGACCCAGTGGGTCCTTTCCAACCTAGTGATTCTATGGTTCTATGGTTCTAACTTTGCTTGTCTGCTCACCTTGCTGACACACTTGTGCTTTCATAACCACAGCAGGCTCCAGCTGAGAAGTTTAGACTTTTTCTCCTCTTGTCCTTTGGGAAATATGCTACTGAATTCCTCCTCTCAATCTGATTGATTTTCCAGACTGAATTATTCATAGGCATTTAGCCTTGTGCAACGTTGTCTTTTGGGATGAGGAGTACCTCTGCCCTCCAGCAGGCATTTCTAGGAAAGCAATTGCATTCCCCTCTGCCTCTTCTCCATGGGATAAACAAACGGGGTCTCTGGGTCTCCACCTGTCAGGCTGGCTTCCCATCCCTGGGCCTCCTGACGGTCCTGCATGGGATCTGGGCATTTCATGCTCCTCCTTGTGAAGGGGGGTGAGAAGAACAAGGGTGCTGTGCTGGGTAAGGCTTACTGGCACTGTCTACTTCAGTTTTACAAGGAATTATTCTGTTTCTCTAAGGACCTCATGATGGGAAAGTTTGAATTGTCACTGACATCCAAAAGCAAGTGCCTGTATTCAGACTGAAGGCCATTGCAAAGATGCAACCTGGGATTGCCCCAGACTTGATTTCCTTGAGAAACCTCACTGAACCCTCTTAGCCTGAAGCACTTTGTTTGGAGCCATTTCAGTCTCCTCTCCAAATTGTGCTTCATCTACCCAGCATGTCCCAACAGTAAACTCAATTTCTGACACTATGAAAAAGCAACGAGAGTGAGTTTTGTGGAAGCTGAGACGTGCAAAAAAATGAGTGTGCTGAACCCATTGCTATTTTTTCCATTTCTAATGAAGTCTCAATATAAAAAAAACCTGGTTTAAACAAAATAGTCATCGGGTGCCCAAACCCTGTAAAGCCTGTGTTCAGCCATCGAGGTGGGTTCCTGCCATGGGCTCTGACCTTTGCTCCAACTCATATGGTGTTTTCTTTAACCTTGGCAGGAGTGGGAGGAGTTTGTTGGAGAAAATAGTCAAGGCAGATTGCTCTGGGGCCAGGGAGGAGATGCCGGTGAGATACTGCCCAGGAGAAAGGAGTCAAAGTGAGATGGGAGACCAGGGCTGGGAGAAGAAGGGCAATGCCCCGGGTGGGCTTGGGGTCCAGGGTGACTCCCCTCCCACACGTACCTCTCTGGATAGTGGGACCACCGACGACAGCAGCTGCGCGTGGGAGTGAAGACCTCAAGCAGTTAGGGTGAACCACATCAAAGGTCTTTCTCTTGAAAGGCAGCTGGGTGTTTTCCTAAAGCTCTGGAGTGATAAGGCACTACCTCATCACCAGAGTCTTTTCCTGCCTGAAATCAGATCGTCACACTTGACAAGCTGAGAGTCGTTATAAATTGCCCCTCATCAAATGCAAAATGCTTGTCTGGCAGGGTTAGAGAAGACGTATTCTGTTCCTTGGTTTTTGCTGTGACTTAAATACATTGCATCAAACAGATCCGCACCTGGAGAACATGTTGTTTGGGAAAAGGAATTTGTCAGTGTCAGGGGTGTAAGTGAGGCGCAGTGCAGCCTTGGAGCGAGAGGAGAGGGGAAGCTCAGCATCTGTACTTCATGCTGGTGCAGTGTGTGCTCCTCTGGCAGTGGCAGCAAGAGTTTACCTCCCCAAAGAGCCTGGACAGTGATTTGCTATTGGGTGCTGTGGCCGCAACATTACCTAAAATAGAGCAGTGCAAACAGATCTCAAGTCCTTCTGTAGTGGCAGCTGAAGGCATCTCAAATAGTTGTGCTAACCCCACCCTAACTCACATTTAAGAACTTGGATGAAGGAATCTCTCTTACAGTGTAATCAAAATACAGTGAAATGAGGCCACCACTGCCTCTTAAAAAAACCACTTTCTGGATACCTGAACACTTTCTGGATACGCATTTGACTAAAGCAAGCAATGGTTGGTAGAACCATTCTGAAGTGCTTGCAGGCCCTGTTAGTAGCTGGAACCAGTCTGACAAAGCACGCCAAAGGCTCCTGTACAACCTCGTGCTTTTCTTTTAAAATGGCTCAAGGGAAAGGTTTTGGAACAAGGAAATTGGTGTTAAAAAAAATCTATCTAAGCTGTTATTGATTGAAAGCTTGTACTTTGCTAAATCATACTATTTAATGAAAAATTCCTCCTTCCTAGAGCAAAATGCAGCTTTTTATCATCAAAAGGCAGGTTCTAGAAAATAACCACATAGTCAGAATGCAAAGACTTCTTCACACAGAGTGCTGGGCTGACTTGTGGGATGGATCATCTAAGCTTGTGCTCAAACCATAACAGGAGCAAGAAACATTTGAATCAGCACTGTCATGAAATGTAGCAATACACACAGCCAAGATTTTTTCTCATGTTTTGTCTGGAAGTCAACCATTCCCATAAAAATACCCATAAACCCTTTTCATTTCTTTACATTTGGATCAAAAGAGGAGTTTATTTTCTGTCCAGCCTTAGGGAGGACCATCTTGCGGAGGGCAACATCTTCAACTCAGGGGTCCTCAGCAAAGATTAGAAGGCAGAAGGGATGGTGTGTTTCAAAAGGCAGTGGTCATCAGCATCCAAGCAGGAGCTACAGGAAGGGGCTTAGGAACATTGCACAGAGGGGAAACCCAGAGATAGGTCTCACAAGGGAGGGAAGACAGAATCATTTAATGAATGGCTCTCAGCAGAGCTGAAAGGAACTTACGACAGGAGCCTTTGAGAGGCTTGGAAAAGGGAAAGACAGGGTTCGTGAACAAGCTTTCTATAAGAATATGCATAATGTCTTTTAAAACCTATAGGTGTGAAAGAGACTAAGGAAATGAAGATAAAGCTACCAAATGAAAAAACCAAACAAACTACTGAACTCTTCTTGCTGTTCCTCTGTGGCATCATTAATAGGATTTTTCTCCTTTTCTTTACCACCTGTCTTGATGATATCTGCAAAATACCGCTGAGACTACTACTACCTCAGTCCAGTGGAAATTGCCCAGTGTCTTCAGAAGTTGCTAAGAAAAAATGGACATACAGGCAGAACATCTTATCGCATTAGGCTTAGTTCCTTCAGTGCACAGGCTAATAGCAAACCTGTACTTGAATAGGTGGCCCCCACTGCGTCTTCCACTGGAGTATGTCTTGCTTTGTGGATGCTGAGAAGTCAAACCAGGTCACAGTCTCTTGAGGTGATGGTTTATAAGTCTTTTTAACAAAGGATGTAGAGAGGCAGAGAAAGGTCATGCATTGTTCAGGAGGAAATTGAGGGAATTAATATCCCTTACACTCCTGCTGTGACTGCTGTGTCACAATATGAGAAATGTTTTGGTGTGCGATACTCAGTTTTACAAATGTGAACCCATAAGTAGACCAAAATAGTCAGAAATGGAAGCTTACCTAAAATACTTAAAATTGCACAGTGTTGCTACTAAAAATGTGCTTTTTAAAATTTTCATAGCAGTGACACAAAAGTCGTGCCCAGCATTTAACACCTGCAGATAGTAACAGCTGCATAATCTCAGTAATTATGGAAAGAACATTCTAATGAAGTGAACTCAATTTAGCTTTCCTCCATCCTTTCCCCCACCTAGAAACTTAGAGCTAATAAAAAAACCTGTCTGTGTTTACTTTAAAAAAGAGAAATGTTGGCAAAAATATTTAAACCAAATGAAAAATAAGAAGTGAAGATGCACTTCCACTGACTTAATGGCCTTATACCTTTCTTTTGTGCCATTAAAGGACTGTGCGGTAAAAAATCTGGCCTGACTTACAAAAAAACTGGGATTTATTATTTTTTTCCATCCAGGTGAATCCCTGTCCACACAATTCTTCACAACTCCATGTGAAGAATTTGATTTTGAACCGCAAAAGCTGGATAATGCAGTGCATGGCAGTAGAAAAAGAGCAGATTTGACCCTTTCAAAACCTCAAAAACATTGAATTTGCCCAGAATTCACCTTCTTCCAGAGACAATGGCAAATCTGACTTTTCACTCTAGGCTCTGGAATGTAAAATGTGTGTTAGGATACACATATGTCTCAGGTAAGAAGTTTCCTGGCAGAAAACCTAGGCTTAGTCTAATGCTTATGGGACTACTGAACTAAAAAGCTACCTGATCTAGGTAACTCTTCTCCTAGAAATGCTTTCTGATGTTCCTGCTAGTGTGGAACATCTTCCTTAACATAGCCAGTATCAGACTTGAGAACAAAGTGTAAGACAGGGAAGAAAAAAATATAAGAGTAAGATAAAGAATATTTAAATTTATTTCTAAACTTCTTAAATAGCCCATATAGCAAAGATGTTCATGAAATGATTTCTTTAGCTTGGGTACACTCCAGCAGAACTCAGTGAACTTTAAGATACTGGAAATTCAGTTGTCCATGGTCCAAACCCGAGAAAGCTGCCTTCTGTCTCTTCAAAGAGTAAAAATGACTGTTTCGTTTGATAGGTTTTGGCTACGCACTGACTGTAACCACACCTGCTGTGGCCAGTGAGCAGACTAAGAGGTGAAAGGAGGATGTTGTCCCATGTCTTTCTCTCCCAACAGCCCCATGCCCTGGGAGGAGCTGTGTCAGAGAGGGACTGAGGGGCAGGGTTACTCCAGCATTTAACACCGGTAACAGGAAAGAAAGGGAGGTTCAAGATGGTCAGCTTTGGGCAGCTTTACCCTGTGCTGTTACATTCCAATTTGCAACATGTGCAAAACCCACACTGCTCATTCTGAGGGTTATGCAAGTTGAGCCAATTATGCATTTTACTGGTAAGAGGGGAAATTCTGGATTAGATCATTCTCACCCTGCACATCCAAAACTAATAAGGGCACCACTCTTCAATAGTGGCAAATTGCAGCTGCTTATTATTTCTGTTTACAACTTGAGCTTGGTGCTCTCCAGACAGCATGTTTCTGCCTTTGTTTTCATTTGTTTTGTTTTCTTTTGTTCAGATTTTGTTCAGTTGTATTTTGCTTAGGACAGACTCTGAGTGCTCTTTTACAATTGGTCAGAGTGGATGTTGATACACTCTGTGAGCCAGATTATGCTGTTTTCTCAACTGGAAGTAGTCATAAGTCAAGATCTGGTGACAGGGTACTGTCTCAGAAATGCAGGGTCACAATATAGACTTCCAGTATTTGTTGTTTCCCATTCAGACCTCTTATCAGTTAAAAAAAAAAAAAATCACTCACAGGTCCTTATTGTCAAACACCCTCTAAATTTATGTGATGATATTTTCATTTACTTTTTATTTACTAGTTAAAAATGCCATCTTCTGTGATTTATGTTCACCAGCAACTTTTAAATATACCATAGCAAGGATTTATCAACATTTTCAACAATTCCCTAATGGAAGGAAAGTGTTGTGTGAATAATTAGGAATTACACCAATCTTTGTCGCACAATGCAATACTAATAAATTTTGCACCCAGACATATTTACCATTTCTTTAGTTTGTAAGTGGTTATTATGTTTCTTAATGGGGCAGTGTTAATAATAGCAATAAGAAAGAAAAACAGACATAAATAGCTCTCCAGAACATGACTAAATAGAACTGAATACTTTGTTCCAGCGTACAGGACTTTGTCAGATATTACCAGGCAGTGCGTGAACATTTATTCATCTCTGAGGGGGCCACAAAAGAAAAATTGATTAAGAAGACTTTTAATGATTAACTTCCAGTGTGTGGATGTTGTAGCAATGTAGCGAGCCCTTGGTGCAGTGCCCTCAATTTGAGCTGCTGCTTTTCCTCTGTCCATCCACATGTAATCTTTTTGCACATAGCAGAGCCCAGTATTAGCCAAGTTCAAAGGACAGTAGCTATAAATCAAGACTCTTATGCTTTCATTTGTTAGTCATCAAGATGAAATTAAGCACAAGAAAAAAATTGCTCAGAGGTCTCACTCTGACTTGACATGCCTTAAAATTAGGTACTGGAGTGAGACAGACTCCATGGGCAGTGCTGCTGCCCTGCTAGACTGTTTCCATCATTGATGGAGAGTCATAGGCAAACCAAAAGGGGAATCAGCCAGCATAAGGTCCATATGTCTTTCAGAAGTGCCTCTCTGGCAGCTACAGTGGGACCTGCATATGTTGTGTTTCCAGCATGACTGTACGAACTGAGATGAAACCATGCTTTGCTTGCCATGTTTTTCAGGCTCATTCCTGGTTCAGCTTTTTTCCCTCATTTTTGTTACTCCACCTGGCTTCAGCTAGGCTTTGCTATTTAGGAAATAGTGCCTGTCTAGTTTCTACCAAGACTAAAGTCCTCACTGTTTACTACATCTGAGAGATTTTTTTCCCTCTTTTCCGGAGAAAGGTGCTGCATTTTGTCCTATCTGTGGCTTCTCAGTGCAAAAAAATCACTTCTTAGCATGCAGAGCAGAGGCAGAGCTCCTAACGCCTTCTCTGGCAAGCTGGCTATAGCCAATGCACAGCATCCAATTGCCCTTACAGATCATCCAGCTCTGCAGGTACTTGTGATTCCAGAGCAAAAAAGGAATTGGTGACAGTCTGTAGGGTTTAAGCCTTTCTGCATAATTTGTCTGACTGGACATCCTTTCCAAAATGAAAACATCATCAGCTTGTAATTTTTGATTTATAAAGAAATGACAGGAAAACAATCTACTTTTACGTTTTTGAGTGTACTTCATGAGCCAAGAAGAACCATTATCACACAGACTAAGAAAAGATCTTCTTCAACTTCCGTGTGTCCATGACAGAGGATGATTAAATCTCAGCTATAGAGCTTGTTCTTCTTTATTGTCTAAATTGCAAGTGCGTTAATTGGTACTGGAAAAGTAGCAACCTGTGAATTTGGAGTAATTGTACCTGTATCATTGCCTGCAGCACACTTGCTTCTAGAACAGGCAGGGGTTTGTGTTTTGTTTTGTTTCCTTTTCTTTTGTAATGGCCAATTGGATTCTTTCAACTTTGCGGGACTTTCTGATTGAGTGTTTTAGGTTTTAACAACTGTATTGCCAGTGATTAATTGAAAGGGTCAGTTTTACTGTAAACTATGTTGGGCCTCAGTATGGGCCATGATAATAGAAAATGGCCCTTAAGAGGGATAGGGAAGAGAAAGGAAAAACAAAGGAAAACGCTGCTAGTGATTAAAACCAACAGGGAATCAATTCAGAAGAACTTTTTCTCCTTTAAACAGATGTTATTCTGCCTTTCTGTCCATGCCAGACTCCCAGCTGAAGCTGCACAGCTTGAGGGCTGTTGGCTTGCCCAGCTGCCCATGCCAGCGTTTGGACAGCTGGTAGGTGCCACTGTGTCAGCACTGTCCTAGACCAAAATGTGTACTCCTTACACGGGAAACAGAAAGAAGAGGAGACCCTCCAGGAGATGGCTGGGGAACAGAGCCTCAGGCTGGGGTTTTTAATGACACTGTCGATGAGTAGCCTGAGAAGCAAGATCATTAAACCTATTCTTATAGGGATTTGCTGTTATATTTTTTTCCTTTCTCAGTTTTCACAGAACATGAGTGACTCACCTGAAAATTTTCCTCCTCTAACAGCACTTGTGTTTGATATTAGAAAGCTGGTCTTTCCCTTATCCCTTTCCAGGGGAAGGTCAGAGCTGAAATTGGGTGGGGGAACCTGTGCCTCCCAGGCATTTCAGATGTCAGGATAAGGAACACTCCATACTGCTTACTATGCTAACAGACGCCATTCTTATGTTACTCATACAGGCAGTAAGCCATCCTTATTCATGCATCAGATTAATGAGGCTATTTAGGCATCTAAAGATATCACCAGGTGCTTTTTGGAATTAATCAAAATTCCTGGACAGGATGAGATCATGGGTGTGTTGCGTCCAGACCACTGCTGCAAGGGGCCATTCTGCAGGAGCTGGTCCTGCAGGAGAGTCTTGCTCTAGGGCAGCCAGAAGTGCCAGCAACCATTGCTACTCAGCCAGGAGCAGCACCCAGGTGGGAGGTGAGGTTGTTCAGAACTGTAGGCAAAAGCCACATGTCCAGGCAATTGGCTCAGCTGAAGGCAGTTCTGGCTGGTGGCCATGCCCTCATAGAGGGGACCTGTGCTTCACTAAACCTAAGCTGACTCTGCAGCCTAGGACGAGGTTTTTGGTATAAGGAAAGCGACTTCTGTTCTCTTAATTTTAATGAATTTTATGCATGTTAAGCTTTTAAGCCATAACTATATATATAAAAAAATATAGTTCTGGACCAGGCTTATGATTTTCATGTCCACGATGAGCATGTCCTAGCTGCTAGGACACAAAGTTAAACCTTCTCATGTCATTTCCTGATGAATCTTTGCTAGGCAAAACAGAGGGTATGGAAAGGAGACCCTTCTGCAGCACCGCTGCCCAAGAGGGACCCTCCCAGGGGGATTAGGAGGTGAGAGGTGAACTGGTTTTCCAAAGGAAGGAAAAGACCCTGGGACCCCATCTCTTACGGGACTACTACTGTAATTACAATAAATTGGCAATATTTTTACACCATTTAGGGATATCTAAGTTTTGCATTCACTGTGGTTAGCAGCAAACACTGCTTCAACTGTAACAACTGTGAACATAAAAGGAGAAAGAAGTTTGGAACAAATTCTCAGAGTTCTGAAGTACCATTCTAATTTTAACAAAATTCAACCAATGAGAAAAAATCATGTAAGTATAAAGCTACAGAAGTTATAGGTCTGATTAGCTATTCATATACTGTCACCTTCATTAAGCTGACCTCAAATGGTACATTCTAGCTGCTGTCTCAGAGATATTACCCTTGGGAGAGTTTTTTTTTCTCCATACAAGTACCAGTTTTCGGTGGGTTTTATGTTTTTCTTTCACCATTATACTACTGACAGATGTTTGTGCTGTCAGCACCTTCCATTTTCTTCTTTTGTGTGTTTTTCTTCCTCATGTGCTGAATATCCATGCTTTTTAATTTCTTATAATTGTACATATATATATCACCCCGATAACTGTTACAATACTCAATGCTTCATTAATTTAACAGGCAAGATGTTCTGTGATTTTTCAGGCTTTTAAAACTAGTAAAAGTAAATATCTGTGTTTTGTTCCTGGGGTTTATTAACCACATAGCCGTGTGATTCCTACAGAAAATATCCTGTGTATCAGATGATACATGATATATCACATACGTAGAAGGTGTGATTTACAGTAACTCACTTATTGCCATAGTCATAATGATGTACTGTCAGACTTAGTGGTAAACCTCCAAAGCCTAAATGCTCAGATGCATATTTTGCTTGTTTAAACTGAGAAAAAAAGAATTTCTATATTGACTGTAATCTCTTATTTTGATGGAGATTTTCATAATTTCCTTTGGACTCTGCAGTTTTGCACATCTTTGTATCTGATGAATCTGACTCTGCTAAACTGCAAAGGCTATAATCCTGTAAAACAGCGTGGCCTCAGCAGAAAAAGAGTAGTGAAGGCTGGGAGAACTGGATGTTTCAGAAACAAAATGGAATTTTACTGTGCATGCTAAAAATAATGTAAGTGCATTGCCCGAGACAGGGACTCCTGAATAAGCTGAAGCAGCAAAGCAGAAATCTTCATTTGGCCATCAGAAATGTGGAAGTGTTTGCAGGGAAAATTCTGGCAGGAGTAGTTGCTAGTCACAATTTCTCTTTTCCCAAAGCTCTCTGATTTTTTTACTGAAGTTTAATCATCCTTCACTGAACTTCCAGCAGGCAGAGCATCCCACAGGATGTCCTTAATTTTTCGAGCATAATTCCTCACCTTATGTAGACCCACCCTCTCTTTCTCAGCATCCCTTTTTTATCTCTTTCATTTTGTCCTCTTGGATTTTCACAGCTTTCAACTCAGAGACCTCAGGATAATTTTGCCGATGGGGCACAGCCAACTCAGTGCTGGTCTTCTCCAGAAGCAAGCTGTTTCTGTTCACATTATGTACTACTTGACCCTGTTTTTTCCTTGAGCCACATCGGGTACTCCCATGGCCGTGGTTGCGTGGGTGTTTCTCTTCCTCCCTTTTACAGTGTCTGGGGAAGTAGAGTCCATGTTGAAGCCCACCAGAGTAATACTTTTAAAGCATGAAAGTGGTGCCTGTGTCATGTACTCTGGGGAACAGCATAAGTTTGTGGGCACAAAGCCAGCTGGGGTGTGCTAGAGGACTGTGCGGGCTGGAGAGAGCCAAACTTGGGTTCACTTTGTCCTTTCTGTCTTTGTTTTTCAGCAAAACCTGAAGTGCAGTATTCCTATGAGGTTACTGTGTTTCTGTTTCTGAAGAAAATAATTATTTGACTCCAAAGAAAAGCCTGGGAAGAAACTAACATTTTTGCTCTTGCCTCCTTTGCTAACCTAACACTGGTCAAGCAAACTTATTCATAATGATTTTATAGACTGTAATTCACTGATTTGCCTGTAGCTGCGTGTCAAGAAAGCGAATCTCTAATTCCAATGAGCTGTGATTTGAACCCCTAATTTCCAATATGGAAACCATGGTCAGTATAAAGCCATTAGGGTGAGAGTTACCATAATAGGTTAGACCCAGTGCCCTGTGCATGCTTTTGTCAGGGGCCAGCAGCAGATGCCAAGAGCAGATAGAGAGGATATATGTGGAATCACCTGCCACGCTTTTCCAGCTTCACTCTGTCTGTGGTTGAAGGATTTTCCTCAGTACGTAGTTGCAAAGAGTACATCATGTTTAATAGACTTCGATGGTGTTTCATGAATTGATCTAGTCCCCTTTTGAAATGATTGCTATTTCTGTACTTCACATTATCCTGTGTCAAAGAGTTCAGCAATACAATTATGTGCTGGATGAAAATGTTCTTCCTATTCTTTATTTTAAACCTGCTCCCCAACCATGTCACTCTTCCAAGATAAATAGCAAGTAGAGAACAAACTTTTCCTAGTCACTGTGCTTGTTGATTGTGGAGCCCTGTGTTATATACCCTTTCAGTCATGCCATTTCCAAAGAGAGCTCTTAGTCTGTTTAGGCATTTCCTTGTATAAAATTCATACCATCCTGATGTCCCCTCAGTGCTTCTTCCAATTAAACTGACGTGAGCAGAACAGTACTCAATATTCAATAAATATATGGTCTGGGGAGTTATACAATGGCATAATAGTATTTTCTGGGTTTTTTCTTTATCCTTTTGCTAGTAATTCCCCAAACACCTTTTTAACCATTCTTGAACACTGAGTTACTTCCAGAGAACTACCACTTGGTTTCAATATTTCTTTCCTGACTGATTATAACTTTTTTAGACTCCATCGGATATCATTTAAGGCTATATTTATTTTTCTTCCCATGTGCATTACTTAGCAGTTACTGACAGTGAAATTTGCCTGCCATTATTTCCATGTTGTGTAATCCCTCTGCAACACTGCACCATCAGCTTGACTTCAGCTTTTCCTTGCTGTCGTATCTGGCCACTCTGAATCTGTGCTCTGCATAGCCTGTGAACATTGTCACTTGAATTAGCCCCCTTCCCCTTTCCAAGTCATACACAAACATGCTATCCAATACAGGTCTCTCAAATTCTCATTGGATCCTGCTGGGAAATTCACTTCATTGTGACTTCGAAGTACATCTGTGTCCTTGGTGTTGTACCTTCTCACCAATTCAGAAGAGTGTATTCCCACATATATCCTGACAACTCAGATGCTTAACAGCCTTTGCTGAGGAGCTTGTTCAAAGCCTTTTGAAAATCCAGACATGTACACCTCCAAGATATTATTCCTTTGCTTGCATAGTGGTGTCTCATTTCTTTGGTCTGAACTGATTTTTTCTCATCTTATGTGAGCTCTAGAAGGATTCCTGCATGCTGATGTAGAGTTTGAGGGCTGTTACTCATGTATGAATGTCAGAGGATTTCATTGGCAAAGAGTAACTACAGCTATATGTCTATTTACTTAAGTTTAAGTTAACTCACATGAATTGGCTTTTAATATAGTTAATTACATTAATGCAGTTTATTTGGTGAAGGGAAGAGAGATTTCGCTTCCCCTTCACTCTCCAATAATGTGTTTTTTTTTATCAGAGAGGTAGCTTCTTGATGAAGAGAGCAAGGCAAAGGATATTTCCAAGCTCTCCTGAGTTATATTGCCACTGAACAATACACTTAGTGATGAAGGCTGTCCTCAAAGAAGTGGTACCTGGACCTCGAACTCTCTCTCTGTCAAAACATAGAAATAAACACTTCCAGCCCATGCCAAAGATGCTGTTACGAGCAGACAAGACTCAGTCCTTCCACTTAATAAAAGGGCAGACTGAAAGCTTTGGCAAACCTTGTAACAAAAGGTGATTATATAAATAATTCAGTTTCCTCTTTATCATGCATGCATGAAATAATTTAGAGTCCATTTTAGGGACTATATTTTCATGTTTATGTGTCAGAACTATGTTTGCTTTGAAAATAAGTCTGTACCATACCTTTAAAACTCAAATGTCCCTCAGTCTGCCAAGAGCCAGATAGGAAGGCAATTGAAGATGATTGCTATTATAAAGACTTCTAACTTGTTTATTGCTTCATTGTTTTCCTATTATGCAAAAATATCATTCATTAAGAATTAAATCCTATAATTTTATTTAATGATGATGTGCAGAAATCTCAGACGTGTTGAAGGAAATCCTAAGTCAAAGTAATTATTAGGACTTCTGAAACAGTAGAGTTTTCCCTTCTTTAAAAGCAGAAACCCTAACTTCACTTGAAATATAGTCATTCAGATTAGGGACAATTTTGGATCACATCTCCATTTTTGTCTTTTATTGGTCTATTAACTGAATTTAACTGTTAGGTACACAGAGCAAGACAATCTTTAACTATGTGTCCATTTCGCTTAGTCATATAAGGCAAGCAATAGCCAGAACCTGAAAAAAGTCTGTAGGTTTAGGTTTAGGCTTAGTCTTAGGCTGAGGGTTGTGCTTAGTGTTAGAGTTGTCCCTGTGTAGCATTATCGCTATAGAGAGTTGGCTGCAGAGATGTGGCCATGGAGAGATGTCCTAGACTCCCAGGTGGTGTCTAATGCTCAGGAACAGACAACAAGGAAGGTAATTTAGGAGGTTTTGTGGGTGAGAAACAAGCAAGCTTTGAACATCCTGGTTGGGTCTGGCATGGAGGAATGGTCTGAATGCTCCCCTATGCCAGTCTGTTCACTGCCTCCCAGGGAGAGGACAGGCAGGAGGATGGAGGAAAATATGCAAGAAGAGGCAGAAACAATCTCAAAAGAAAAAAACCACACTTGATTATTTGGGAGATGTTATTGTTTAAACTAGAATTAAAAAAGGTAGGTACAAGCTGCTAGGGAAGAGGATCTTTATTTTTAAATATGCCCTTGTTAAGACAATTTATTATATCTTTTCATAACGTTGTTCCATGATTGCATATAAATGTTTTAAAGTAAATATTTTATTCATAAATCCTGACTTATGTTAAACCTGACTTGACAGGCAGCAGGGCACTCCTCTGGATGTCTGGCACAGAAATACCCAGGGACTGGGAGCCCTGGCTAAGCGTCCAGGTCCCTGTGACATTGCTCCAAAACAAGGGTTGCTCCTACTACCATTGAAGTAGCATGACTCTGGGTTAAAAGTTGGAACCACAGCAGGCTGGAAAAGAAACGTGTTTTACAAGGGAAAATTAGAAAGTTCTTTGGTAAGGAGGAAAAAGCTTTAGCCCTGAAAGTCTCCAGGTAGTTAGTAATGTACCAGCAGACCCTTGTGGACTTCAAAAACTGTCTCAAGATTGTGATCTGGTCAAAAGCCCTTTGGAGGACTGTTTTTGCCAATTCCCCAGGATGTTTAGAAGCAGAATCACCTGTGCCAGACCTCTGAGTCTCAAGACCCAGGAAAATGATAACCCTTCCATGTCTGCAGTAAGTGTATCAGAAATAAAGTAAAATATCAGCAAAGCCTCTCCTTCTCTCAAGAATTCTAGAACCAGATCCTAGAATCATAGAATGGTTTGAGTTGGAAGGGACCTTAAAGATCATCTAGTTCCAATCCCCCTGCCACAGGCAGGAATACCTTCCACTAGAGAAGGTTTCTCAAAGCCTTATCCAGCCTGGCCTTGAATACCTCCAGCGATGGGGCTTCCATGACTTCTCTGGGCAACCTGTTCCAGTGCCTCACCACCCTCACAGGGAAAAACTTCTTCCTAATATCTAATCTAAAGCTCCTCTCTTTCAGCTTAAAAACGTTCCCTTGCATCCCATCACTGCACTTCCTGATAAAGACCCTCTCCCCAGCTTTCCTCTAGGCATGGACAATGACATGAATAAACTCTCTCTTTGTATTAGTTCATTATTACACATATTTTGGGCCATATGAATTGCTTATATGAAGTCATTAATTGCCAGATGAGTTTTATAAATACTAGTTTGGGATGCATTCATCTCACAGTGGAGTTCTGTACTTATTGCCAGCTGCAAAATGCACCGCACCTAAACCTCCACCTGTACTTGCTCCTATGGTTCTTGCTGCTCTTTGTATTTAAAGATGATTTTTATCACTGGAATATGTTTATGTTTCAAACCATTTGAAGAGATTGGTTTCATGGAGATTAGCATTATTATTAGAATGGTGCTTATTTCACTAATCTCTGTTATGCAACTGTTCGTTCTTGATTATTAATAATAATTCCCTTTTGATAGAAACACTTCCACAGCAACCAATTATAGTGCTTTGTGCAAACACAGGATTATGAATTCCAGTGGGGAATAAACAACAAGAGCAGAGGAATTTTAAAAACAAAGAGCTCGTTTTCATGCAAATGCCTCAGTGCTAAAAAATGGGGAAAATTATATGCTGGAGAAGCAGAAGTTGCTTCCAATTAGAATGTTTTTCAACAATTTCCATAAAGTGCCTAAATTAAGAACTTAGCACTTACTGGAGCAGAACATCTCATCTGGTGTTCTCCCTCCAGCAGCAGCCAATGTCAGAAACATGTAATCACAACTCCTACCCAGACCTGGTTTCCCCTGAAAGGACTCACTGGATGTCAAGTCTGGTCCAGTCTGCCTAATTAGGCAGTACTCCATTCATTTCTATGCAGAGAGATTTTTATCTAGCAGATATAGCTGGAAGAAGATGCCCTGACTTTCTGATTTGTTTCCTGGCTTTAATCCTGCCTATCTTAAGCAGTGCAGTGGGATCAAATGGTGGCTCTGTTCTGCAAATACTTGTAATTAATGCTATACACTTGACTAGTGTTTTTGTATCTAATGATAAGAAGAGGAATTTGCAGGATCTTGTACATGGCTGCTATTTGCTCTATCTTTTAGAGGAGAACTTTGCAGTTTCTATTAAATGGCTGATAAAACTTAGGCTTAAACTGAAATTCCACATATATTAGACATGTCAAAGCATTCAGATTTGAGTAAGATGTGCTAAAAAAATATTTCAAAACTGTTTATTTAATTTTTTTTATCAGTCAAGAGATTTCCTCTGCCTTGCATTTACCATTTATAACTCCAGTAGTGGGATTTCTTTCCTGAACAAATATAGCCTTGCAACCTTCATCTGCAATAATGATTGCTTCAAATAAAATATACTTTCTGTCTGCAAAAACAGTTGCAAGGGTAAATAACAATCTGCTAGTGTATGCTTTAAATAAGCTTTATTTTGTTGATGTCGTATGTGATTATTTGGAAATGACATTTTATTCCCTAAGAATTGGCTTGTGCTGTAAGAGACCTTGATCACCTGACAAATGCAGACATGGGGTTACCTCATAGCAGAAAAAGAAACTATTACTGTCTTATGGGCCTGTTTGAAAGACACAGACAGCAAAATCAGAGTGCTTCCATTTTCCAAAGCTCAGCCGTGATCCTCATGTCTGGAGAGCAAACAGATGCTGCTCTCCTGAGATGAATTTCCCTCAGTTTCAAAAAGCAGTTTAGGGTGGTGAAGCAAAGTGAGGATGGCACAGCATATAGATGATTTCTTCTTTGGGATGGATCTGTGCATTTCTTGTGTGGTCTAAAGAAAAGACCTTTAAAGAAAAGGTACTCTGTCAGGAGTTGTGTGGTTATGGGCTGTGTGGGCTGCAAGTACAAGGTCTCTGGAGGAATAAGCTGTGAACCTCTCAGCCATCCCCTTGAGGGCTGCGTTACAGGAAAAGGTGGCTGTGAGGTACAGTAGAGACTGACAAGGACGTGCCTGGGACCTGGTTGGTGCTGCTGGAGTATGGCACAGGTCAGTGCTGCCCTGGGTGAGCCCAGAGAGATGTGCCTGAAGCAGTGCTTGGATGCTGCTGCTCCTCAAAGCACAAGTAACAGACTGAAAGCAGCCTCAGGAGAGTGTTCAGCCCGGGAGTTTACCAAAGCTCAGACACTAGGAGCTTTTAAACACCATAGTATTGTGCAGTTGTGAATCGAACAAGAATCTCATGGGTCCCATTTATCCCAAGTGTAACATGGCTGAAGTCAGTGTGCTTGACCTCTTGTTCTGATGCCCTGCAAATAGCTGTCACAGCTGCCTCTTAACTGCCTGGATTTTATTAACCTTGTCAGTTTTGCTCAGCTATCCAAAGAGATTCAGGGAACTTGAAAAAATGAACAGCCACTCTGGCTATAAAATAACTGTGTCTTAACCTGCTAGCTCTGTCCCTACAGGGGAAGACCTAGAGTTTCACAGCCACCTTTGTCTCATCAAGGGACTCCAGTAGCAATAATGAAAATACAGAAGTGCTTTCCTCTCCAAAAGATTCCTTCACAATTCCTGTATTTATCCTGCTTGATAGCCTCTGTTTTTCTCTGCCAGGATGGCTCTGCCTTTCCCATGAGAGAGCACCTGATCCTGCTGTAGCTAAAGTCAAAGACATTTTTGTCACTCCCTGAGATGGGTGCAGATGGAGACTTGCACAGGGTTTTGTTTGGGGAGCTCATGGTTCAACAGGGCTTGCCATGAGTGTTGTGGTGCTTCTGCCTCGATCGAGTTGCTTAACTGATGCAAATGGTGCCTTCCACTTCTTCTGCTGCAGTGGTGTCAGTAAGGTCAACTTCCATTGTTCTGGGACATCATGGGAGAAAATGCTGACTTAGGAGCAGGGCTGGTCCCCAGACACAGATGCTTTAGTACAATTTGCAAGGCTAGCACACATCTGTAGGTTGTGCCTTAGCAGCTAGCAGACAGTGTGGCAGAAAAATAAATCCAAGGTTAATTTTTTCCTTTTTTTTTTCCCCTTTTGTTACTATGAGCCTTTTAAAACAAGCTGCAGCTTTTAAGCAGGAGTTGGCTTGGATTTCTTCACTGGTTCAGTGGAATGTGTTGCACTGTGAATGTCATTAGCTACTGAGCTGGCCTTTTTCTGCCTCTGCTTGCTGTTTTGCAGTGGCCCTAGTCATCCTGTGTCAGGTTCTTCATGAAACCCTTTTGCTTCTTCTGAAAGCAATTGCAGAGTTTAAGTATTCTCTTTTTTCTTTTTTTCCCAGTCATTGGAAAAAACCTTGTCTGCTCAAAGCTCTGCCACCTCTTGCTCTTTCTGGAAGTTTCTGGCACTGCAGTTGTGGTGATGGCCTGAAGATCATGCTCACAGAACTAAAAGCAAACACATTTTCTTCTTCACACAATGAAACATCTTATACGCAAGGATGAATCAGCCTCTTGGGAAACCCATAACTGCAGGGGAAGAGGATTCTATGAGTACAGTTTGACCATCCCATCTTCATCTACACACACAGTCTAGTGGACACTGCTGTCTAATGATGAGTAAATTAGTCACTTTCACCCATAATGATCAAATTTTCTCAGCCATGTAGGGTGGGGAAATCTTCTGTTGAAAAATCTTTTTTTATTTAGTAGCTGTTTGTGTTGTTTTTCAACACATTTTATTTATAATAATTATGCTTCATTGTGGGTGATGATCATTTGAACTTGAAATTTCAGCAGCAGGAAAGAGATCATGTACTGGAGCTGCTCAGGAAAGCTAAAACTAAGAACAAAGAGTCTGACATTTTCCCACTGCTGTAGCCTTTCTTTTTTTTTCCTGATTCTGCATTATTATTTGGTTCCTGCCCTTCCGACTCTCACTGGGGATAATCCTACTGACCTCATCAGCAGATGTATTTTTAGATGTATTGTTTCCAGCTAGAAGGTTGCGTTGGAGAGGGCTGTTAGCACGTGTTACTTTGAATTTGTGCTTTTCATGATTCAGAATACAGTTAACTGCAGCCTTCAGCACCTTTGAAGGGGATGGCCGTGGCCTTACAGCTTTTCTGTTGCTTCTTTGTTAACTCCCTTGACATGTCAAATTCATCTCTGTCAACAAAGTACTCTGAGGTTTGGCCACTTTTGATCTGTGACATATTTGATATTGTTAATAGCACTGCAAAATAAACAAAATATTTACCCTGGATTTGACTCCCTAATAAACAGAAGGAAAGACTGTGTAACACAGAAATACACATTTAATAATTAGTGTCTATTATACAGCATCACAGAGCCATTCATCCTCAGAAAACACACAGACACTGTTCGTTGTCTCCTGGTTTAACTGTATGCTCTCTTCCTTGAGCGATAATGTTATAGCACAAAAAGTGCCTGGAAAGATGTTGTGCCAGCTCATTTCTGGACATCTTTCTTCATGGTGGTTTTGGGCTGATGGTTGGAGTGGATGGTGTTAGAGGTCTTTTCCAGCCTTAATGATGCCATGATTGTGTGATTTGATGAAATAAAAATGAATGTTAAGACAGGTAAGTATATGAAAAATGGTGGAAAAAGTTGAGAAACTATCATAAAGAGATTGTTCATTTAATAATCTTCTGCACCACAGTGGGATGGACTGATGGTATCTATCTGTACACAGTGCCCTCCCCTTTTTTTCTGGCATTGCTGAATGTAAAAGTGTGTCCTTAATTTTCCACATATATGCCACCAGGTAGCTGCACCTGCCAGCTGTGGGTAGGAGGTTTTTTGCCTGGTAGAGAGCTCTGGGCTGCCAAGGCTTCCACTTTGGAAGGAATGATATTTCCATGCCAGGCTCACACCCCTCTGGTAATGTAATTGTGGTTGTGAAGTTAACAGAACTAGGAGTAATTTGTTTTAAACTACCAGGAGCCATGACAGGACAAAAAAATGTGAAAAACCCCAAAAGAAGGACACAAAAATCAGTACACATGATTTGGAAATTTAGGATGTATTGGGATTTGGTCCTTCATTGTAATTAATTTTCCTTTGACCTCTGACCCAGGATTATTTACTTCTAGATTTTTTTTCAACAGTAAAACAGAGCAGTTATGTGGAATAGGGACTTAAAATAATCAGGGATAGCCCTCAAATAATTAAATGGAATAACAAATGATGAATTACAAATTACACTGGATAATGGCTATGTGGGCATATGCAGCCAAACACCTCCGCCTCTTCCCCTTTATGGCATGTTCCCCTGAGTTGGGTAACCCTGCAATTGAGGTTTCAGGTGCATAATATAATGAAAACACACCCCTTTCCTGAAGTGTGCAAGTTTTAAAGATGAGGCGTTGGAGGATGTCTTGACGGCTGTAGTGCCATTTTCTGCTAGCCCATCCCCAAGCTCTGGGAGCATCCTAGCCCTGTTCTTTCTTGAAAAAGCTGCTCCTGGGGTAGAGTAGGGGAAAACTAGATCTGCCTCAAACAAAGAGTCTTACCCTACACATCTGGCCTGAGTAGTAGCCTCTGGCAGCCTTGAAAGCAAGGGAGAAAGCTCCCTGGGCCACCTCTTCTTTGTCAGAACTGACCTGTGCTGTGGCCAGGACATTCACAGAGCCACTGGGGAAGGTAGCGTCATTTTCTGTGCAGCTCCACCTCCTTCTCATTGTCCCTGTGTGCTGCAGAGTGAAATTCTCTTGTCTGCTTTGTAGATGGTGTTATATATAGCCCAAACTCTTAATGCCTGTGCCTATATGGATACCTATTGCGTAGCTGAAATAAACAGTGCAAGATAATTAATCCTGGAGACCCAGTTCCCTCACAAAAAAATCAATAAAGAGTTTTCCTTATTATTTTTCCAGGTAAGAGAAGAAAGGACAATCCCCATTATGACTGACAGTTCCCTTTTCTGGAGCAGAAAGGTTTCCTTTGCATCTAGTGGAGAAAGTACAGCATTTTGTACCTTCCCCATGCTGTTACTATGGTAATTGAACTTCGCACTTGTATGGAAGACAGCAAAGCCCCAGGAGTACGTACAGAGCAAATACAGCAGAGACAGGACTCTGCTGCGGGCTACTGGGTGGCTCAGGACTTCACATCACTCTTCCCCATTCAAAAGCTGGGTAAATGAAATTTTTAAACAATCTTGGAATGAACCTAAATTGAGTAAATGATGCTGGTTGGGTATCTTCTTACTAATGGGTCATGTTTGGGCTATTTGCTTGGCAGCCTTTCTGGGTGCATGGGTCTGTGGGTGCTGAGCTTGTCTTTGGGTTCTGCCAGCCCAGGCTGACCCGATGCCTTCTGCAATGGGGCTGACCCTGTTCACACCCCATTCCCTCTCATGGCCAGATATATGGGTCATGGTTAGCCAGCACTCAAAATTTCCCTGCATTCCTTCACTGGTGCCTAAATCTTCTCAAGGTACTCTTGGAGATGGTCCAAATCTTCCCCAAAGCGTCCAGGAGACGTGTGACTGTCAGTGCAGTAAAAAGCAGGTAATCTAGCCCCACATTTGGCTTCCCAAATGTCCCAAGCAAATGCACATTTTGACTGAGGACTTCCATGCTGCATTTCATTTCTGAATGACTTCTTGTTGTTCAAACACAATTAACAAACTAAGGAGTGTGTGTGGTGCAAAGAGGGCCCAGAGCTCCTTCTTGGCTCATCTACTGCTTTATTATGAGTGCACCACATCTGAGGGTCTGAGAGACTGACCTTAACCAGTGACTGATATCCCACCTTGCCAGGCACTGCATACATCAAGAGGGAGAGACTTGGCCTGGAGAGAAAACCCCGTTTATCAGTTTACTTCTGGTAATAATGTGATGAGAACTTCAGATAACAACTGCAGAGTGCTCTGCAGTCACTGGAAGAAAGGGACTTCAGTTGTAGAAAGTGTACTTGCTGTTAGAAGACAATTTCCTATAGAAAATAAACTGTCAAAGCTCAGAGAAATGTTACAGGTGAGACATTTTATTAGGAGAGGATGACTGACTGAAATTAAATACTAATCAAGCAAGCTCTGAAGCAGCATGCTACAATCTTTAGCTTCTGGGACCTTGCAGAACTGGTTTTCTCACCACTTCTACTTCAGCAATCCAAAACTAGATGATGGGAAAAGTCTCCTGCTTTAAAGTACTTATCCCAAAGTCTGCTAGCCTCTAATTACTTTGAGCGACAGTCATCCCATTTAATGCCAGTGTCTACATCTCATTTAACATGTTCATTTCAATTACTTTTTCCAAGCAGAGAGACACAGCATCCCTTGAGACTTATTCCTCCCATCTCAAGGTAGCTGTCTAACCTAGATCTGACAAATATGACAAGTGCCTGTTCCCCTCCTATATTTCCCAGGTGGAGCTGATTCCATGAGTGGGGATGGGGACAGTCTCAAGTGGGCATTTTTAAGATTAGATGCTACAGGTCTCACCCTGCAGGTCAGCAGAGAAGCAGCGAGGCAGAGAGGCAGGCAAGGCTGAAACCCAGCTGGGATCACCCTGTTTCCCTGAAGAGATGGGTCTTGAATTCTTGTGGTAATGTAGCATGAGATGTTTTAAATGGAATCAGAGAAAGGAGAGGCTGCTGAACTCTGACTACCTGAACTGGCTACTTATTTTTTTCTGCTCCAATTCCCTGATAATGCAAGAGAAAATGTTCCTTTTTTTTTTTTTTTTTTTTTTTTTATCCTTCTGTGTTGGTCCTATCTAGTAAAACAATCCTTCACTGGGCAATGTCTCTTTCTGTGGGTCTCTGCAAAAAAATTCTTATCTCTGATGGAGACTGACACAGAGCAAATTATAGTGGTCTGACTGTGTAATTATAACAAAATGAATCCTTCAAATGGCAGGAAGAACATAACATGCACAATGGCTGAATGAATAGTCTTCTCTACTCACCTTTGTCTTTTGATTTCAATCGAGCAAGCCACACAGAAAATTTGAATTAGCTCCCACAAAGTGTCATGGGAGCAGGGTTGAACCAGAGGTTAACCATCATAAAGGACCAGTCAAGAGTCTGCTCCTAAGGGACCTCAGTGTGACTGGCGTTAGTGAACCTTAGGTGCCCTGACATCAGTGCACGCCACAGGTGAGGATGGACAGGTAGTCTTCATCACCAATGAAAAGTGAAGGGGCAGGCAGGTTGGTGATAGATGTGCAAATGCATTATGAGAGAGACATGGATTTTTATAAACATTTGATCCCCTGCCTTTCTCCCCAATGTAAGTATGGCTTATGCTTCACCTTCCATCCACACACTGGTTTCCCTTCAAAATGAACACATTGTACTCTGTGGAGGCGGACAATTTGCTGAATTTCATTTCACTCCTTCAATCTGCTTAATGAATAACAATGAGTTTGAAGGTTTCACTGGATTCCGGCACTGAGCTGAAATTTGCATTAACGGGTTTTCAGACCTCTCCTGATTTTGGTTCTGCCTGGTTTGCCTGCCTCCTACCTTTCCTTGCATGGCTAACTTCTGTGCCAGCAAACTAAACCAGCCCCTCCATTTTACCCTAAAAGTCAGGAACAAATAGTCCAATAGAATACTCTCCAAAGAGATTTATATCGCTGAAAGTTACTGTGTGGACAGATTTCACTCTTCTGGTAGTTAATATGACTCATGTCGGAATTGGATAATTGCTATATGGTGGTGAATTCATCACTTCAAAACAAAAAGAGGTGTGGGTGTGTTTATATGTGTGTGTAGGGTATTAATGTGCACTAGCCATCAAAAAAGAGTTTATTTTCAGTCTGCTACTGGCTTTGACTTTTTTCCAAATTTAAGTGAAGACCCTCTGTTCTGCAAATAGATGAGGAGGCACTTAAAGCTCAGTCAGGTGTTGATGGTCTTTTGGAGCCTGTCCACTATTTGTCCTGAGCAGATAAACTCTGTTAACACTGGCAAGGAAAGCATAAAGGTCCCTGCAGAAAGGATCCAAAAGCACGTGGCTAGATGCACAACTGGAGTGAAGACAGAGTATTTGCAATAGAAAAGCTCATGCTATGTCAAGGCTAGTTGTGGTCATCCAGGTTGGATCTGCAGTGAAAACACATGATCAGTGTGAAGTCAGAAATCGATCCTAAAGTTATCTTTCTACCCTTTTCAGTGATTCTTATGATTTCTGGTTATCTTGTCATTTAAATATGCTTAGATAATTTGATAAGTAAAAATGCAGATATTCATAAACCTTTTTCATTTACAGATTCTAACAAATATATGTTTAGAACTAAATTCTTGAGTAGGGCAAGACCAGACTACTTCAGATCTTTCCAATGGCATGGACTACCTATGGGACCAATTTAACCATTCATAAGCTGGAGACAGAAGGGAAGACTTCCATCCTGGGCATTTGCCATGAGGTGTAGGAAATGTAAACATCTGAAAATTACAGGGATTTTAGTCCACTTTCAATGAAGGGCCCAAGAGTTGATCTAAGTCCTACAAGACACATATTAATCCCACTGAATTTGAATCCTTCAGAGATAAAATCCTAATTCTTGAGTCTTCCTTCTATCCCACATAAACTGTAGACTTGGAGATTTTCAAAACTGGTCTAGACAAGACCTTGAACAATGTTTTGAAGTTAACCTTGTTTGGAGCAGCATTTTGGACTAGGTGACCTCTGGAAGTCCATTTCAAGTTAAATTTCCCAGTCAATTCTTCTTTCTCTGCTGGGGATTCTTCCCAGAGGGATTCCACCTTTGCTGAAACACAGTGTGCGTACTTAGACATTGAACTACAGCTGGCCTCTGAACAAAAGTTATTTTGGATTCTTCATAATCCTCTTTGTACACCTCAGTATTATCTTCACATAAAAATTTTGCCTCACATTCAGCTTTTGATGAATGCATTTTAACCCCTGCATCCCTTCCTGCACAACTCCTATGAGTTTTTCCCCAACCAGTAGGTCTCTAGCTGATTATTTTGGATAACGAAACTAGTTTGTATTTATCTCACAGAGTTTTTTGCTATTTTTTCAGCCTATGTCTCCTGTTTGTTGAGATAATTTTGAATTCTAACCCTGTCTTTTGATGTACTTTCACATCAAAAGTCCCCTCAAAGCTTGATATTTACAGATTAAAGAACCAGGAGGTTATTAAACACTTCCTGATCTCTCTCTCTGTTGCACCTACTTACAAATAACTCACAGAGGAAACATGAAAGACCAAAGGAAGATATTCTTTTGGTATTGAATGTTACTTCTGAGCTACTTTTTCATTGACAATAACAAAGCCCTCAGTTATGGCCACTCCCAAGCAAAGGCAATGTCATGAGCCAGATGGTAAGGCAGTTGAAATCCTACCAGAGTGAAGGCCATAACTTGAACCAAGCCAGCTAACACACTTGAGATATCCATTCATCTGCTGAAGGGCATGGTGCAGAAGTGTGCATTAACATCTTCTGTTGAGCTGCTGCCTTCCTTCAGAGGGTCATACTGCCTACCTCCTCACACTGCAGACTGTCTCAACTGTCTCTGTATCTAGGTCCATGGCTTATTGGTGCCACCACATTCTTCAAGTTTTATACTTCAGCCGTGCAAGAAGAGCATCTGTACAGCTGTTTCATGTTAACCAGAGTGTGTTTCACAGTCAGAGAGGCTGTCTGTGCTAAGTTCCAATTTAACTGCTCTGCTGATGCTTTAAGAGTGCCTCTGCTCTCCGTTTTTCAAATATTTTAGAGTCCCTAAGACTGTGCAGCACATTTGTTAAATGAGCAGAATTTGTTACACATTGATAGCACTCTGGGAACATAGCTCTGGAGCTAAATGCTTTTGCCATGCTCAGATGTCAAGCCCCAGAAGGCTACTATGAGGCAGACGTGCAAATGTCACCAGTATGTTAAACTATGGGTGGAGGAAATCTTACATGATTATCTCCAGTTTGTTGAAGACGTGAGAAGTATTTCTTTATAAAGAACTTTCAGACTTTTAATCGCCACTGTCTCTTGGCCCCAGCTCTTCCTACCTGAATGGCTGGGAATAATGAGGCACAAAGTCCTGAAAGACCTGTAACCTTAGCATTGCAAGGTCTCAAGGGCTGGACCACCCCTGCACAAACCACTCCTTTGGAGAATACAAATAAATTTGCTGTGGACTTTCATCATGCCAGTAAGTATAGGCAGCTTTCTGTCTATGCAATTAAC
Organism: Phaenicophaeus curvirostris; assembly: GCF_032191515.1. Lineage (NCBI taxonomy): Eukaryota > Metazoa > Chordata > Aves > Cuculiformes > Cuculidae > Phaenicophaeus > Phaenicophaeus curvirostris. The sequence continues at coordinate 140,376,421 of NC_091392.1, read as the reverse complement.
TCTTCAACATTTATGGTGATGGGTCAGCAAGTAGCAGTTTAGTTCCAGGATAATACTACTGGCCCTGAGATGATTCCCTCAGTGCTGGTTAGGGTTTTCTGCACCAGACTTCTATAAACATCTTTGCTGTTGCAGGTCCATGTAAGTTCATGAAGGTATCTTTGTACAGGTGCAGCATAAAAATGAGTATGTGTTGCTGGATGACGTGGCCTGTTGTGGAGAGTGGAATGCCCCTTGGTGTGGCTTCTCCATAAACCAGATAAGCTATTTGTGGCTGAAGGAAACTGAACTGTACAAATAATGTTTCATAATTAAACAATTAAATTAAAATGAAAATTTTGCTTACAGTGCTTTGCTCCCACTGGCCAGGTCTCCATTCTCTTTTCACTTCTTCCCTCTTCCTCATCTAGACAGAAGGAAATGTTAGGGAAGAAGTTTGTCCCAGTACACCCTGTCTGCAGAGGTGTGAAAGGGCATCTCATATCCAAGGAGGTCCCAGTGTAAACTCAGAGCCATCTTTTTCCTCTGAATCAATGGACCTACTGTTAACCATAGAATCATAGAATAGTTTGGGTTGGAAGGGACCTTCAAGATCATCTACCTCCAACCTCACGCTAGACCAGGCTGCCCAAGGCCCCATCCAACCTGGCCTTGAACACCTCCAGGGACGGGGCAGCCACAGCTTCCCTGGGCAACCTGTGCCAGTGTCTCACTACTCTCACAGTGAAGAAACCTTTCCTTACATCTAGTCTAAATCTGCCCCTCTCCAGTTTATACCCATTGCCTCTAGTCCTATCACTACAAGCCTTTCTAAACCCTCTCCAGCTTTCTTGTAGGCCCCCTTCAGGTACTGGAAGGTTATTATAAGATCTCCTTGGAGACTCTCATGACCTGTCTTCCCTTGGATCCTCTGCTAGGCTATAGATCTTCCAGCTATCGTCTTCCACTAAGCACATTCCTCTAGAGAATAACAGTGGGATCATTCCCATTCACACAGACTCTGTTGTATTGGTAGCAATAGGCCAAATTTCAGTTATCTGTGTAGTAGAAAGACCTGTAACTCCTACTTCTGCATTAGCTCAGTTCACTGTAGAAATCCGCTTGTGTATCCAAGTACAGACTTAGATGTTCAAACAGTAGACACCACAAAGCCTTTATGTGGAAACTGTGATGCAGAAACCTGCATAACTAATGTGAGGTGTATTTTTTACTCAGAAATCACATATTTTCTTTCAGAGAAAAGAGCTTTTTGAAATCTGATCAGGTAGATTTAAGACTCAGTCTTTAAATGAGTAGATGATATGGACAAGTACAAACTCTGCTTTTCATGCCTGAGCCAGTTGCAAGGCATGTCTTGAATGTCTCTCAGGGTAAAACTTCCAGAATGTATCTCTGCACTGCTGAACTGTGTGCCAAAGGTGTACGAAAAATGAGGTGCGCCAAAGCCATTGTCCCTACCTGCATCCTTACTGAGACTTTTTTTGGGAGATTCTGCTCTTCTAACATATTCATAATTATAGGTGTCTTCATCTGAACTAATAACTCTGGGCTCCCTTTATAATCAATGGAGCGAAATAGGCAATTTTAAGTTATGACTCATCTGATATATCTTAACATCTACTTCAGGATGAAGTGAATCATACTCTAGAGCTGTTTTTTCTCTTTTTTTCATCTTATTCTCTTTTTCCTTTTATTTTCTTTCTTTTTTCTTTTCTTTCTTTTCTTTCTTTTCTTTTTTTCTCTCCTTTCCTTTTCTCAAGGCAACTAGAGATACTAAATTGGGCAAATATCTCTACACAGCTCCCTTCCCTTTCACCCTAGAATGGATTGAGGTCACAACAGTTCCTCTTAGCCTCTAAATACATGAGCTTTGTTTTATCATGAACTGAGTTTGTGGTCTGGTGCTGCTTTGCTGTGACTTACAATATGTTCACTGGTGAAGTTCTTCAGGAATGATCCTACAACACTCTTCCTACAACTCTCCATCATTCTGCTAACTTTCCCTCCCTGAACTACTAGGTGGCTGAGCAGGACTCCATCATGTCTCCTGTGGCTTATGAATGTGAAAAACTCTTGTATTTGCCTAGAGGTGCCATCTGCACATACTTTCCTTCTTCCCCTATGTTTTCATGGTGTCCAGCTGACACCTAGTTGAGTGGCAGTTAAGCACAGTTCCATCCTCAAGTTGAACAGGAAGAATACAGCAAAAACTGTAGTTTCAGGAGAAGGAGACATATTTCAAAGTCGCTTTCTGTGTGAGACTGCAGAACACAGGATGAGCATTCTTGAGGAGAGCTCATTTATTGGCACCGTCAAGAGGGAGTGAGAGAGACCTATGTGTGCCATTAGTGTTCCCAGCACAAGCTGAGAATCCCATTTTCTTGAACCTCGTTAGAATTTCTAGTATATCTGCAATGCTGATTACCCATAGATGTATTACTTCTCTAATACCATTCCCAAATTCCCCTAGCAGAGCCTCAAGTGGTGGGTTCCAGATAGCAGTAATCACTTGTATTTGCACTGATATGGCATTGGGGTGATAACTGCCTGGGGCAAGACCATGATACAGATCCATAGGAATTTATTCCCTCCTGCAGAAATTCCAAAGTCAGACTTGTGTAAATTTCGTGGCTCCTGAAGAGCTGCTTTTCAGGTGGGATGAAGAGGCAATCACAGCATGCATCATGCTGTGGAAATACGTGACACTCTGCTCCTGAGGATCCCTGGGGATCCTCACAAGTCCTAAAGTGCTTTTCCCCCCATCAACCTCTCTGCATGAGGGCTTCAGCTGCAACTGGGAAACGGCATTGTTTCACCCTGCTATGAGATGCCTGCCTGAACCATCATGCTAATGTGAGGCAACAATTTCCATCTTTCCGAGCTGCAGAGAGCAGAAGGCATTATCTATTGCTGCTGTGCCAACTGCTGAGCAAAGAGATCATCCCTCATGCTTAGAAAGGCACTACTTTTGTATCCACTGCACAAAGGGGACTGTGACAGCTCCCCAGACTGCACAGCGATCCCACAAACTGGAATATGGAGGAGTCTGTCCTAAGCAATAAATTGACTCAGTCTGGATGGAAAAGGGACGATTATGCAGGTTGAACCAGGGAGATGCTGGGCTGACAAACACCCTTGCTTCCCTATATGGCAAAATTAGAAGGTGCAGGGAAAGTGTGTGGTGGGAAGTCTCCCCCAAGAGATGTCCAAGGGATCCTAAGGATCACTAGGTTTATTTACCTGATGGGGATTTTTCAGTCTAATATCATGTAGGAGCTTTTGACATCTGACATTTTTCTAATTGTCTGTATTTCCCATATTGCTTATTACTCGTTCTGTTATTTTTTTTTAAAGATGGAAGCAGCTATGGTCTAAAACACTTTGGGAGAACAGGGAAGAAATAAAAGCCGGGGGACAGATTGCAATCTATTGCTAGTTTCAGAAAAAAACCAGCAGTTCTATTACTGAAAAGGAATCTGTAGTGCAATATTAAAAGATTAATTTCTTCGAGAAAGAAATTACTTTAAGAGGGATGAATATTCTATTGCATATGTGAGATTGGTGTTCATCCAGGAGAAAAAAGGACGTTTTGTAAGGTCATATGAAACATTTTCAGCATTAGAAAATGTTGCCCATTTACATTTCACGGTTTTTTCTTTTTTTAAAATATTTTCTAGTGCAAAGAAAGGTTTCAGGCTAAAATAACTAATTCACTAGAATTACTCTTCTCTTTTGTTTGCACACTAGATAACAGGCACAGGTGTAGTTCTGCTCTCTGCAGATTCTGAGCAGTATTTAATGTCAAAAGCAGACCAGCTGAAACAAATAGTCTCTTTTGTGGAGGAAGAGATAATTCAGTGAAAAAGTGGCAGAGCCATAACAAAAGGCTCAGTCCTCAAAGATGCTTAGCAGTCTGGCACTGATACTGCACAGCCCCCAGTTTGAAAACCATGGACCTAACTGTGCCTCTGCTGTCAAGCACTTCTTTCCATGACGCAAGAGCAAAACACTCCAGATACAGGATACAGGTCCAAATGAGAATAAGAGACAACCTGAGCAGAGTTTCTGGGGATGGCAGAGGTTTATGAAATGCAAAGACAGCTGGTGAAGTAAAAAATTTGACCTCAAGTGCTACCCAATTTATGCGCAATTGGTGCATGAGCCAGACAGTTTTTTAATAGATAATGACTGGTAGCTCTATTCCAACCAGCTGGTATCCTGTTCTTCATCTTTAGATATAGGCTAGAAGCAATTAAAGTTAATCCTATTATACATGCTACATGGAAGATTTGGGAGCCAAAAACTGTGCTTGGCACTTGCTGTAAATTATCTTTCTCTGTCTTTTATTTTATTTTTTTTTTGGAGGGGGGAGGGTCAGGATATTCCTTATCTTCTTTTAAACATTAACACCCTGAAGTTTTCATATACTTGCAGATTCTGGAATTTTTCTTTCTGAGTTCAGTGTATTAGACACTATGTCTTCAATTCTCTGCCAGATTTGGAAACTATGACAATAACAACAATATTGATATTTGAAGTCCAATGGTTTAGTTTTTTTTCAAGGACACCTCTTTTGCCTATTTCTGGAACTTAGAAATTCTCAGGCTTTTAAAATTAATTCCTATCTCAGTAAAACGAGAATGATAAGTGCAAAGAGATACAGGATTACGCTGTATCCACAGAAGTTTTTCAATTTCATTGACCATTTGAGTAAGCTGCTTTCAATGACCATTGACTACTTGTTATTTTATGAACATTAAAAAAATCGATGGTCCTGAACGTCTTTTCCAACCTAGTGATTCTGTGAAAATGACCAATTCGGGTCAGACCTTTGCAGTTATTCCATAAGAGTGGCTGATCCTGGATGCCCTGGGAGGTGGATCAGGGTGTACAGGACATTTTATCTAATCCCCATCCACTCATAGCTGAGGGGCTTCCCACAGGGATGGTTCTTGTCATGGTTTCTTGGCTACCAGCCCTCTGAGGAGGACATGGCTCAGAACAGCCCTAAGTGTACCAATCCTCTGAAGAGCTCATATCAGAAATTTTCTGAAGGACTCTTCCATCTCTTTTTTTTTTTTTTTTGGAAGGTAGTATACTTTCCAAAATGACAGCTAGGAATCATTGCATGGTATGAATCAGAACACATGCACATTTCTTGGTGTGCAAGGAGAGAGCTATGCTGGAGAAAAATGGACAGGATTAAAGTGGAGTTTTGTTTCTTGCTACACATCTGTCTGCCTGTCAATGAGTCATGAGCTGGTCAAAAGCTGAGGGGATGTGGTAGCTGGAGCTGCTTTGAAACACCCTTTCCCATGCTCAAGAACAAGTCTTATGAGGAGCATCTGAGGAAACTGGGGTTGTTTAGCCTAGAGAAAAGGAGGCTGAGGGGAGACCTTATTGCTCTCTATAACTATCCGAAAGGAGGTTGTAATGAGGAGGAAACTGGCCTCTTCTCCCAAGTGACAGGGGACAGGACAAGGGGGAATTGCCTCAAGTTCTGCCAGGGGAGGTTCAGGCTGGACATCAGAAAAAATTTTTCATTGAAAGGGTCATTTGGCACTGGAATGGGCTGCCCATGGAGGTTGTTGAGTCACCATCCCTGGAGGTGTTTAAAAGATGGGTGGATGAGGTGCTTGGGGGCATGGTTTAGTGTTTGATAGGAATGTTTGGACTCGATGATCCTATGGGTCTTTTGCAACCTAGTGATTCTATGATTCTGTGATTTACAGAAGCAGCTAATGATTATCTCTGTGCTGAGCCGTAAGCATGCACATGGGTGTTCTGCACTCCTTTTTCCCCAGGAACCAGGGCAATTGTTCCTGGCCATCTCTATGTATGGTACAGGAGGACGTGTTGGCTGTTGAAGCATTGTTTTCCTCCTGAACGTTGTCAGGCTCACTGGGGGAAGATAAGGGGCATATGGTAATATCCCATGATCTGTGGTCTGCCAGCTGGACCACTGTGAATAGATGCTGATATTGCCCTATGAGCACAGAGAGAAAGAGGCTGTTCTTCATTCTGTAAAAACAACAGAATGCTAATTCTCTTATTTCCTAATAAGGAGATTTTACAGAGAATTTTATTTTAGCCATTTTTTGTTGCACATTGCTATTTAATTGTTTTAGTCTCTTAATTAAGTTCATCTGCCAGAATTTACCCAGAGAACTATATCTAAGAGTTCTTTTGCTGACTGCAAACACTTGTCTTTGAGAACATTTGTTCCTAAATTTTTGATTTTGCTGTTTGGATTTGTTGATTTGAGTTGTCAAAGGCTTAGGACAGGACTTCTGGTTCATTTAAGGAAGGCTTTGAAATATGTAACTGGCGAAGTTTAAGTTCGGATAATGATATTAGAAATTCTGCCCCCTCATCTCCCTAAAGCTGAAAAGCACAACAACAGATCAGAGGTGGATATAGATTTGCTGAGTTTCATAATAGCTACCTTAGTGAACCTGAACCTAAATTCCATAACTTGAGATGATTCATCATCTCACAACAGAGTCATCAAAAACTTGGCTTTGTGTGGTTGCAAGGGAAAATTCCACAGTTTTGACATCTCTCTGATTTTGTTGTGCTTACACAGTTAATTTTTAAAAAGCAAAACAGATGCTACTTTGAGAAAATCTGTGTAAGGAAATTAAAGGGAAAAAAAAGATGATTGCTGACTTAAGTAGAACAAAAGGAACAGTATACAAAACCAATCTATTTGACTTTTTGTACACTGCAAGTATGTAACAACTAACATTTCTTTCATTGGGAGAAATGCAGAAATGAGAATGGTCCCTTACACTAGCAAATCTCCTGTTTTTCTCTTCAGGAAAGTTTTTTGAGTAACTTTACTTTCAAGTGGGTGATCTTCCTTAAATTTTGGACTCCTACATAGTCTTCTATGAAGCCCTCCCGCCCCTCCCCCCCTCAAAGTCTTGGCCCCAACTTATATTTAGTGTTTAAATATATACTGTTGTGAGAAATAGTATGTGTGCTCCTGCCCTTGTATTTCAGTATTCATGCTGATCACTGCTCATTTTCTTTTCCTTGGATCATGAAGAATTGTATGCATCTGTCTGACTTCACAAGAACTGCTGTCATTCTTTATAAAATGTCTGCACCTTTTTTTTTATTTACCTCTACAAATTATAGATAATGGAAAACCTACATGATGGACAATAAGGCAATTGCTACTACACAATTTCTCAGTCTACGTCTACCATGAGCAGCCTGATCCTGGGTCCAAATTTAACCCTTAACACATTAAACACTTCCAATAAATACATATATGGTTCCAGACATTTGGGGTAGTGAAACATCTCTAATCCCAAACAGCATGAAGACAACTCCACAGCAATCCTAGAAAAATCTTCCCCAAATCTCAATAAACAGTCATTCTCCCACTGCAGCCAGGTTTTGAAACACCTAACCAGGAAACTGAAGCTCTCCAAGGTTCATTATGTCCATGGAACAAGTGGAAGCAGCACAGCCAGGGAGAAGGATCACTGCACACTTTTGGCAGGCACGTTGTGCCGGAGAAGCTGCTTCACCTCCCTGCACATCTGCTTCACCTTGTAAATCCCATGGGAATCACAGACATAAGGACTGTTTCTGTATTTATATAGTGCTTGGTGAAATGAGTGGTCCTTTTAAATGTAGTGGGCAACAGAGTTGGGAAAGAATAAAGAAAAAAGATGCCAGTAGGTGAATGGCTGAAGAGGAGTCAGGTTCCCATCCAGTCAGTCCTACCTAACCCATATGAAGTGAAATGGCTTTTTTAAGGTGTACATAAATTTCTAGGCAATTAGTCAAGCAAGTGGCCTCATAAAGACAAAGGGCCAAGTGTAGTCCTACAATAAGCAGGCACCTTGGCAGCAGGAAAAAAATGAGAAAAGAAAAACCGCAATGTATCCATTTACATTGAGTTTGCCCTGCAGAGTGAAAGGGTTCCTAGTCTCTTGCAAATGGTGCTGTCCTTGTACCTTAAGCAACCACTGTCCTCGTAAGTCTCTGAAAAGAATTCCAGAAAATGACAAAAACAAGTGTCAGGCTTGCTTTTATAAGGAGATTATTTTTCCAATTGTTCTTTTATATAGAGGAAAACTGATTCTGTTCCACCTCGATCTTAGAGTTTGTTACAAGATTTGCTATTTTTCTAGTCTTCAGTGAACAGAATAATAGTTTGCTTTTTGCTTCACCTTGGAGCAAAACACTGAAACCTAGAATTATTGCCACCGAGAAGATGGGGATATTTCTCATGAAGATGAAAAAGCAAAGACATGATAAATTAAGAACCTTTGAGAAGAGAAGGTTAAAGCATATTCTGATGCACTGTTTGGCATTACTGCTTTATCTATGTAGGTGGTTTTAAAAACTATTACTTTTTACATTTCAACTGCTCCAAAGCCTCTGAAGGGAAGGGTGGATGTTGTTCATTGCTCACCATAAAGGACCTACCTGATGTGATTGAAGTCTGGTCACAGATCTGGATGTACTCCAGCATTTCAGATCTCCCACTGCTCTGTCCTGGACAAAGGGGTGCAATACTGTTATTTTTCTCTGTGGCTTTGGCACCCCACTTCCTTGAGGATCTGTCCCTGCTGGGATCAGCTGCTCAGTCCCAGTAACTGTCCTGAGCCTAAGAGGCAGCGAGTTCAGGGGTCAGGTCTCTGATTTGGCTTTCCCCTTTCTCTCTGTATGCTTAGTGATGCTGGTGGATAACTTCGCATTGTTTTTGTGCTCAAGAGCTGCAACTGGTGCAGATTTGTGAAAATCAGTATGAGCAGTAGAGATGGGAGGTCCCTGAACAGCCCCTGTAATATCGTTGCACTGGGATACTCTGGCTATACCCTGGGTACCTGCTTAGCAGTTTCCACCTAACTTCCTTGCCTGGTGTATCTCCTCTTACGGAAATGAATAATCTGGCTCCCTGTGGTGACACAGTCACCTCATAAATCAGCCATTTTTTGTTCAGTGTCATTTTCGCTGAGCAAAGAGCCTCAACAGAGGAAAATGAATTTGTGTGTGTGTGTGTGTTTTAAAGCTGAAAGTAGATTTTATTACTTCAATTTCTAGTCAGCTGAAAGTTTTCTTTCGAAATTAATATATGGACAATGTTGTCCCCTGAGACCAAACATGAAGTATTTGAGATCCAGGGAAGAGTTTATCATAAAGTCAGCAGCCTGTGAAAGCCAATGCTCCTAACAGAAATTTATAGATTTTAAATCCAGAAAGGACATTGTGAATGCGTGATATGACCTCTTGTATAATATAACCCATAGACTTTTACTTAAAAATTGCCACCTACTTTAATAAACCCAATCATTTTGAAAAGATAGCTGGTCTCATTTCAACAGTTTAAGCTTTAAAGACACGGTCTGATTTTTTTTTTTCCCAATGGGTAACTACTTTCACTGTTACCCACTTCTATCTTGAGTTTGTCACAACTGTGATACACTTTTGTCTGCTCTGGAAAGAGTCTTCTGGCAACATAGCCTTTCTCACAACTGATCAGATTATAATTGTAAGCAAATAATTTCCTCCTTTCATCCTGCAGACTAACCAGAATAAAGTCACTCACACTTGATGGAAGAGCTATGTTTTACAGACCTTGAGTCATTCGCGTAGCTGTGTGGTGGAGTATTTTTAATTGTTTATCTGATGTGTAAGCATCTTGTTCACTTGTAGAAAAAAGAGTTCTATCCTCTTTTGCTTCAAATAGTTGAAAAGAATGTAGAGCATGTTTTGTGGGCCCATTAATCCTTGTGAATACTGATGCTGGCTAGCAGATCTGCTTAATTTCATCAAGGACATTGCTCGTTTTGCCTGCACTGAAGTCCTTCCATCAGTGAAAATTTATATGCAAGTAACCATATAGGTTACTCAAGTTTGCTTGGTGCATTTCTTTTCAGACACCTTAATATCCTGATCTTGCAGGCAGGTAAAAGTGGTCATTGTATTTGGAAGGAAGAATTAATGGATTGTTTCACTGTATTTGATGGCTTGTATGTCACTTTTAGGTGGAAGAACTTGAGGAGACTGTATGCTGTGTGCCTCTGAAATCATCCTGAAAGCAACAGAAGACATAGACTGTTTTATTTATGGATATACATTACTTTTTCCTAATGACATAGTTGTAGAGCTATTAGCCATGGAATGGATGGGCCCAAATGAAAACACCATTCTCCAGTTAGAAAAAAATCATATCAATTAGCTGATCTGAAATTTGCTATAAAAATTGATTTGAACAAAACAACTGATTTAAGAAGCTCCAGATTTTGTGGATAGGTAGATCAAATTTGGAATTTGCAGTTGGGGTTTCTCACT